>NW_006203497.1:627300-634830 GCF_000334495.1 Tupaia belangeri chinensis
TTTTTTTTTTTTAAGAGGTTTTCACTATAGGGCGCGTGTGCTCGCCAGACAGAGAGAGAGAGAGAGAGACATAGAGACAGAAAGCGAGAAATCACCCTGCAGGGTGGATGGTCACGCCATAATCCCTTCTCCTCCATTCTCCTCCCAGGATCTTGGGCACGCACGCACATGCGCCCAGTGTGAGTTTTAAGCCACCGGGTCCAGGACACGAACCTTGGTCGACTATGTGGGAGTCCAGCAACATAGCCATTACACTAACTGCTGGTTCCCAATTCTGACTGCTTTATAAAAAACCCTGGATACATAAACTATACCCAGAGCTATGACTTAGAGTAGCAAAGCTTTTGATTGAAAAACAATTTGAAAATCACCATCTTAATTTTCATTGTATTTTTGAATCTTGCTAGTAAAACAAACCCATAAAACTGTTTAATGCTAAATAATAACCTGATCTTTTCTTTTGTTATTGGATCTATTATGGTTAATTTACGTTCCATATAAGCTCTAGAAAAATTGAATTATTTTAGAATGCAATAAAATACAAGGAATACACAATTAATGTTTATTTATCCAAAACTTCCCTTAAAAATGAAAATGTTACCAAATTCTGAGGCTCCCTACATAATTCTATGGACATAGATACTGACTACCCCTTCCTTCAACTGGAAGCCACCAAACTTTACCAATTCTTCTTTGTCTCCTTCTTCTCTTCTCCTACTTCCTCTTCTTGTTTATTTTTCTTCTTCCTCTTTTTTCCTTCTTCCTTCTGCTCTTCCTCTTACCTCTCCCTCCCCTCTTCCTCTTCTTCTTTTTTAATTTGCTACAGGGCATGTGTTTTCACCAGAGAGGGAGAAAGAGAGAGATTGAGACAGCACCTCTCCCAATGGGGAAAGGTCAAGGAATGTTGGACCACATGCATATTCATCTGGTATGTTTATCAAGCCACTAGGTCTGGGACTCAAATCAATTACATGGGATGTAAACTCTTTAACCACCTATAACACACTACCATTTGATCCTCCACCATTCGCAGTAAGGTGGTTATCATTCCCAAACAATTTTAAATAAAATATTAAACATGTAAAAATTATAACCAGTAGATATGATACAGAACATACAACCATAACAGATTTTTTTGTTTTATTTTGTATACTATTCTAAATATATTGTCGAAACTAAATCTGGACTTAGTTATGGGAAGTCTCAATTTTAAAAGACGATGGCAGTACAGAGAACACTTGGAGCCCGAGATCTACAAATCTTAAATCTTAAACAGAAAAAGGCTTTCTTTTCTTTTTCTTTTCTTTTCTTTTCTTTTCTTTTCTTTTCTTTTCTTTTGGAGAGGCTATCACTACAGGGCGCGTGCGCTCACCAGACAGAGAGAGAGAGACATAGAGACAGAAAGTGAGAAATCACCCCCCAGGGGGGATGGTCACACTGCAATCCCTTCTCCTCCATTCTCCTCTCGGGATCTTCGGCATGCACGCACACACACCCCAGCATGAGTTTTAAGACACTGGGTCCGGGATGCGAACCGTGGTTGACTACGTGGGAGTCCAGCGACATAGCCATTACTCTAACTGCTGGTTCCCAAGGCTTTCTTTTATTGGGAAGAGTAAAACTTTTTCATTTAATTTTATTTATTTATTCTTTTTTTTAGAGAGATTTTTTGCTAAAACTTTAAAGGGAACTCATTGAAGCAGGTGGAGATGAGCAGGCAGCCTGACTGGGGTGCTTTAATAGGAACTTGTTCTTACTGTGGTCAGTCGATTCTCAGAGTGAGCTGTAAGGGCAGATGTTTTACCCTTCAGGACATTTTTCAACTTGGGAGCAAGCTACATTTTATAGGGTTGTAGAAAGGGGAAGGCCCGATAAAAGCTCGGTTCTGAGCAAGTAATAGGCGATTGTGCACTCTTGATCAGCCCTCTGCTGTTTAAGAGGGACAAAGTCTGTCCTGAAACATTATTAGGGATGGAGTCAGAGTCATTGCCAGGAGAGGTTTGTAATTTCTGTGAGATAGACTGGTCTAAACTTTCTCGCCAGTCTCGAAGTGCTAGGTATATTTTCTATTGAGCATGCTTTAAACTATCCCCTATCCGAGGTTCTTCAAGAGCTATTCCTCCAAATAATACTAAAGCAACAATTATTTACAGTCTGAATAAGGTAAAAAGCATAATCTTTGAAATTTGATAGGAGCCAATAAAGAGAATTACAGGACATTGTAACATGTATCTGCTGTGGTTTGAGTGTTTCTGTTCCTCCAATTCATATGTATGAAGAGGCTAAGTTCTTAGGTTACTCCTCAGAGGACTCTGCCCTCATGAATGAAGTAGTTCCTCTATAAAAGAGACCTCACAGAGCCAGCTTTCCCCTTTCATCATGTGAGAACACAGTGCTGCTGCAAAGGACGAATGATTCTTGTGCAGACACAATCTGACAGCACCTTGATCTTGAACTTGCAGCCTTCAGAACTAAGAGAAATAAGTGCTTGTTGTTTATAAGCCACCTAGTTTGCAGGGATTTGCTATTACTCTGAACTAAGATGGCATCCTCATACGACAGAGTAAGGAATGTGATGATGGTGATCCAACGAATTTCCTGGTGTGTGATCTGAATGCTATTGCTCATATTATAGACATCAGAGAGTTTCCAGGGAATAAATGCACAGAAGCCATAGTGACTGTCACATGAATATCCCCTTGGGAAACTATAACCATGTCCAATGCCAGAGGACTGCAGAGAAACAATTCATGATGTCATCTTGTTGCAAAATTCTCGGGAAATCTGTCTACCTAATGCGTTGTATGGTCCTATGGGAATCTCAAAAGACCCTTAGGTTAGGGTTTCTAGTAGTTGATTTTCATTTTCATTAAGAATAGCTATTACACCTTTTAATTAAGATACATGTGTTCCAATGTTGATTATGATTAGTTTTCCAGACAACTGTGTCTGTGATTTCTAGGTTGTGGGTTTGTTTGGATGGAAAGTGTGAAGGAAAAGCATTCGCAACCTGCAGATGATAAGTACAGGTATAATTTAAAAGTCCTGGCCTCATTTTAGAATCTCAAATTGATCAGATTAGAATCATCAAGAGCCTTAGGCAGAACATATCATTCTCATGGTCAGAGAGTTATCTCATAGAAAGAAGGTGGTTATCATCCAGTAGAAGAATGCTGGAGGGATATCAGGGCTAATGAGAGAAGTGTAGATCAGAGGAGATTAAGTTATTTGGCAAGTTTAGCAAACACCTTTTCTGTTTTCTTTTCTTTTACTATTTTTTTTAAAGAATTTGCCAAAGGCCAGAAAGAGTTACAAATTTAAATACATTAGTTCTATTATTTCAGATATAACAGAGGATATTAAGAACAAAAGATATTTGGGAAATAGGAGAAGAAATTGTTGGACGTCTTAGATGACTTTGTCAGTGAAATGTATTTCTCAGGCAAAACAATCAATGGTATTTCCCATGTAGGGGACACTTGAACAAAAGTTTAGCAATAGTAGTGACAGTGTCCCTTTCACAAGAGAAAGCTTCCGGTCAGTGATAAGAAATGCAAATATCAGTAACAACATACTCATATCCATGAAATTTAGAAAACTAAAATTGAGTATCCCTAAAAAAATCTTCTTTAAATTTCCCCATTCTTGTCCCACTTTTGTAAATTTTATTGGTAGACACTATGTTTTTGTCAGAAAAGGCAGGGAGACAGGAAGTTAGATATCTCTAGGAATGCTGGAAGGACCATTGATTTAGTTTTTAATCCTTCCATAGTGAGTGATTGCATAAAGGCCAGAGACTAATTTTAGTCAAGGGGAGAGACTAAGTTGCTGTGTATGTGCTTTTAATGTCCATCTTGGTAGACAAAATATCCAACTTATTTTCAATCAGTTTTTTCATGTTCAGTTTCTTTAAATTGGGAACTTAAAACTTCTCAATTAGGAGATAGAGTGGTAAGCAGAGTAGATTTAAGATCTTCTCTAATTGTGTTGAAAGTGGAACAGCTCTAAGAGCACTTGGCTTTGCATATTTATCAGTCAGTGACTTCACTTTTGCTTTGGGGATTTTGTTACTTGTATGAACGTTAACATAAAATATGGCTGCTTTATTGTGAAATAACAGTTTCTAAGAGGTCAGATGCCTATTTTCCATTTTTATTTGGTGCCCCAGATGTTGATACAAATCCCCTGGTTCTTCGTAACATATTATAATCATGTATTATCCTGAAAACCTATGTGTTTCTGTATTAATGTTAACTTGTATGTCTTCAGCCAAAGAGCAGCCTCCAGTAAGAGCCACACGTTAAATAACCTGAGTGTTTTTTGTACAGTGTATATATTTGTGTACCATGAGTTTTGAAAGTCTGTAATAGCATATTCAGGTTGAAATTTTCCTTCTGGAATGTGGAAATAAAAACATCAACCAAAAGATAAAATTTGTGCAAGAGGAATTTCTAGAAGTTTGGGTAGGGGAGGGTTGAAGCTTGAGTGACAATAATGTAGTTATGTAATTGTCTCAGTAGAGAAAGAATTAGGGGTAACAGGATTGAGTTTTGGACTTTGGTAGATTGTGATGTCAGCAAAATATGGAACCATTTTATAAGAGATGAGCCAAGAAGATAAAAAAAAAAAAACCTGTTTATTTTTTATTTCAATGAGAAGGATTTGAGATACCTTAACACATCAGTGGCCAGATTACAACCTAACACAAAATCGGTATGTGGCTTAAACTACATTTGCAGTTTGTACTACTGCTTGCAACCAAGTGGGTAGAACTATAGAAAGAAGAATGAGACTAAATACCCCCCTGGCTTCTGATTTTCAGTATGATTTTGAGATAACCTGTGTAAAACATGTCCTTCTCTTTCAGGAACAAATCGAGAGAAGAGAAAAGGATAGTTAGGAGTACCTAAAGTGGGGCTGGAGGAAAGAGAGGATTTAAGGGATTCCAATGCCATTTACAAGGTGTCCTACTCTAGAAGTTCAGGCACTGTCTCCTCAGTCATGCAACATAACTGACATGCAATAGCAGAGAAGTAAGAAATCCACATTCTACAATATCCAGTAAGTTTAGAAAGTCTTACAGTAGGGGAATGATTAAGAGTGTTATTGATAAACAACTTAAGATATGATATTTCACAGGAAAATGCCATGGCCTAAGTTGTGAATTGATGCACTGACTAGCAGAGTTGAACTTCATCCCTTGAGTCTTTATGCCCCTTCTGATCTAAGGCTTTTTGATATGTATTGAGAGTCTTGCAAGTAAGTGTTGAATGTTAAGAGACAAATAAAGAGGTCATATATTATTAAATAAAAGTTGAATTGCAAAGACAGACTAAATTCTTTAGATTTGGGCAAAATAACTAGGACCTTCTGTAAATCTCTGTGGCATGATTGTTCAAGTATTTTTGAAAAATTTTCTCTTTTAAAGGTAAATGGAAATTTAAATTTAATATGAAGAGATAGGTTGACGAAAGCAGAGCATAAATTAATAATAGTGGGGCCAGCAGGTGACTCAGTGATAAGTCTCCCGACTCTCACTTGGCTGTCTGCAATTTGAGTCACAGACCTGGTGGCTTGAAAATCAGACTGGGCATGTGCACATGCACACCCAAAACCCCAGGAAGAAAAGGAGGAGAGAGAAAAATAGAGGAGAAGGGATTGCAGCAGGGTCATGTCCACTGGGACGGAGGAGCGGGGCTTGATTTCTCACTTTCTCTTTCATTGTGTCTCTCCTTTCTGGTAAATACATGTGCCCTGTGGCAAAACTTAAAAACTAATAAAAAAAAACAATAGCAAAATGAGGATAATTAGAGACTATAAAAGCAAGAGTGGTATTGTGGATTGAGATCAAAGGGTTTCTGGATTTCACAGATCAATTGCTAACTTTTGATTATTATGATTTTACTATTATTATTCAAGTATATGTGTGTGTTTACTATTATTGTTCAAGTATATGTGTATATTATTCAACTATATGAGAAACAAATACCCCTGTCATTACAGAGTCCTTGGATAGTAAGTTTGAGAGTTCAGATTTCTTTGGGTTTTAAGGGTATTAGGGGAGTTCAGGAAGGGGAATAGTAGGATCTACATCTACTTTTAAAGATTCTGCTCCTCAGTTTTGCATTACCTGTGCTGTTTTCCACCCTAACACTTCTGTAGACCAAAGTAAGTCAGAAATATAAAAGTGTATCTTCTGAATGCAGTGTTATGTAAATAGTAGAGAGCTGTGAGGAGGCAAGAAAACTCAGGTGTACTGTCACCACTGTCAGAAAGCAAAGACAAGTTGGAGAGGAGTCTGGAACTTCAGACATTAGTCCCTTGAGAAAGCATATATTATTAACAATCTAATTGTAGAAGTATAATCAATTACCCAGAGATTAATAGTTATCATCCGGTTAATAATATTGGTGGGACTTCAATAAAAGTTGTCCTAAGCATCACAGTGTCCAAGAGACACAAAAAACTGATTTAGGAGTGGGTGCATCATATGACAAATTATCTACACACCAAAGAGGTGGTTTGTGTACTCTGGTGAATTGTAGTGAGGAATTGTGAGTTGCTGAGGGCGAACTGGGTGACTCGTATTTATCAGAAAGGTGGTGGGGTGTTTATTAACTGCAATATTATTTTTCTTGCCAAATTTGGGAGCAGACTGGATCAGATGCCTTAGGAGGAAGTTGTGATTGTAGAGCCACTTCTGTCTTCAAAACTGTGTAGTGTTTATCCCAGTGTTGCTTTTCTTCGAAGTATTTACAGGTATCTTTATATATCAAAGAGTTTGTTGCAAAGATATACTAAGACTTGGAATAATTTCCTTAGAGTTTTCAAATTATAAAGCCATGAGATGATGATATGCAGATTCCATTTTACTAATCTGTGCTGTATTAAAGCATGGATTTTGGAGGGACAACATTCTGTTAGCTAATACATTTTAAAATAGCTTCTCTCAGTTTAATACCAAGCCTGTTAACATATCTATAACTAAAACTGACATCTTCGGTCATCTAAGGTTCATCTTAATTAATGCTTCAGATGTGTTTTAAGCATCTTCTATAGTTAGACACCAATTAACCCCTTTGTCATTTATACTCTTAAATCTTCTACCAGTTTTTTTTTTTTTTTTAAATGGGAAAAATCACAGGGATAGCAATTACATGTTTTTTCTCCAATCTTCTTAGCTCTATTGACATGGGAAGTGGGGGCGGTTGGCCCAATATCAATGCAGAAACAGCAACAAACCTGATTACTTGTCTCAGGCTCAAGAAGAATTAGATATGCAGGCATAAAGAGAGCATAGCAAAGCAGAGTTTATTGAAGGAGAGAACTCCCAGGCAGGGAGGGATCCTGGAAAATGGGTTGTCTAAGAGTAACAGAGGCAGTTTTATATTTTTTTATCTTGGTTTGGAAGGGATTGTTCTGGGTTTGTTTTCAGGGTCTGGCCATTTTTTCCCTTAATTTTGGACTGAGTACAAAGGTCATGTCTTTCTCTGTGTCCAGAAGTCTTGGGCTATTCATCTGGGAATGCCG
>NW_006203497.1:634861-638808 GCF_000334495.1 Tupaia belangeri chinensis
ACCTGGTAGAACCTTATTTGCTATATTTTCTTTAGGTAATGCTGCCTAAGTTAATCACTGAGCCACTACTGCAAACAGGATCATTTATTTCCTTATAGTTTTATAATTATTTAAATGCTCTAAATGTGAGTCATTTGCTGATTGCAAATATTGCAGATATCCTTTCCTACTTTCCATTTTTCTTGTAATTATTAATATACTGATTTTGAAGAGTAAGGTAGGGGGAACCAGCAGTTAGCGTAATGGCTATGTTGCTGGACTCCCACATAGTCGACCGCGGTTCGCCTCCCAGACCTGGTGGCTTAAAACTCACGCCGGGCACGTGTGCATGCGTGCCCAAGATCCTGAGAGGAGAATGGAGGAGAAGGGATTACAGCATGACCATCCCCTCTGGGGGGTGATTTCTCGCTTTCTGTCGCTATGTCTCTCTCTGTCTGTCTGGAGAGCGCACGTACCCTATAGCGATAAAACCTCTCCAAAAAAAAAAAAAAAAGAGTAAGGTAGGCACACTTACTGGATTTACTTTTCATGACTTGGGCTTGTTTACATATATTTGTGTCTATTGAAATCATAGATAATTTTCTAAAGATTTTCTACATTTTCTAAAATTTAAAAAATACTTTTCAAATTTTTAATTTTAAAAGTAGGTATATCTCTATTGGAATCTAAGCTTCAATCCTATAGTATTAGGTGGGAGTTCTGGAAACTGTCTTCCCTCAACACCTGTAGACTTGGGACCACAGGGCTTACTCTATCATCCTGTTTTTCCCTGAACAACAGGAAGCTCAGGATCATAGGTCATAATGTATTCCTTGACTATAATTTCCTAACGATCCTATATTTTTATTTATTTTCCTGACCCCATCTGTCCCACCTCTCCAGTTTCTTAAATTTCATTATACTACCTTAAACTCAAGGTCAATAATAAAACCTTCTTAATCTACAACTATTATCTGAGTATTTCCTTCATTTTATTGTTCTTGCTTCCTCGATCTATGTCTTAAACTTTTCTCTATCCACTCCTCCTCTTGGACGTAGTTATCTATAAACCAACCAATCTCTTCTTCTTTGAACCTTTTATTTACTGGATCACTACATCCCTCTCCAATTAAACCCTGCTATCACTGTTGGTAAATTTAACATCCATGTAAATTATCTTTTCGATACCTAAACTTTCAGTTAGCGATTTAATTTCCTCCACTGTTCTAACCCTCCACAACTTGTCTAAGCCACTCCATTATCATATCAATGCGTTTCCAGTTCACACTATTAATTCATTGACAGCAACTCTTTCTTTCAAAGGAAAGTTTAAACCCTTTGACACAAACGCCTTTTATTCACTTCTCATCCCTCTCTTTATAAACTCTGCTCCTGTTTTAGACAACTGTATTCAATTGTCAATCATTGGAGCATTCTACTGTATATAGCCTTCACTCTTTCTTCTATGTCCTTTTGTGGCATTTGTTTATGTCCTGCAATCCAGTTAAACCTAAGGACTTATCCCATCCGTGTTTTAGTCAGCTAAGCTTCCCCTTGAAATAATGCATAGTCATGTTAATGGTCTCACTTTCAAGTCATAAGTTATAACCAAAAGATAATCTTGATACTTAGTCCATTGTTTTCTGTGAAATATGAAATAAGATTTCTTTCATACCCAAAAGCTGCAATCTCATTCCCCAACCTGAGTATGAGCTGAAACTATTTCAGTCTACTTCACAAAGAAAATTAGGGTATAAGAGAATTCCCACTTCCACTAGTTCTTCCTACTATAGTCTAATCAAGACTATCTGCTGGGGCCCATATCCTGTGTCATGTTCTGTTCCTGGGGGTGCACTTCCTATCTGTGCTCCCCATTCTTTTTATCACATCATTGCTATTTTCCTCTTTACTTCATCACCCTCAACAGCAAACGTGACCTTACTTCTTGCAAAAATCAAATCACAAGACTGATTTTGAATTCATTTTATTCCCCAGCTATCTCTGGTTTTCTCTTGAATTTTATTGCAATACTCCTAGAAAATCTCTATTTATATTCACTGTCTCCAGCTTTTCTCTTTCATTCTCTATTGAACCCCTTTCACTAAAATAGGACTTCATCATATCTTGCCTCAACCAGCACAATAGCATTTGATTCAGTAGTTTATTCATAGGACTTTTCTTCCCAAATCCATCCCCTGATTTTCAACATAGATTTCTCCTCTTTGTCTCCCATTGCTGAATTTAAGAGCATTCCCATTGGCAACATCAGACTTTTGCCATTTCCAACCTGTGCTGTGATTACTCAGCTGCCTCAAACTTTGGTCAAATACTGAATAGAAATGAAAGTTGTTTTTCCTTCTTTTTTTCTTGTGATATTCCACAAAACCTTCAAGACATTCATTAAATTATCACCTAATTTGTGAAAAATGTCCTGTTTCTCACAGGAGGCAAATATTTTCATGCTCAAAATGTTTGTAGCTGCCTTATTTGTACAACATCACTTAAAATGCACTTGTTTCCTTTAATCGACAGTAAGTTTCTTGAGGACAAAGCCGTTATATTATTAATTTCTATTTCTCAACCACCTATACCATAATCTGGCTCATATTTATGCTTAGCCTAGGCTTTGTATTGAACTGAGAATTGAGTGAATGAAACGGAAAATTTTCTAGCAGGATTTTGTTAACCACTGGAAGAAAGCTAAGGCAAAATTGAGTAAAGCAAAAAGAATTTATTTGGGCCAAACTGTGGACAGTTGCCTGAACACTTAGCATCCAAGTTGCTGAATGAATACCAAGGTCTTAGAAATGTTCGAATAACTTCCTAGGCAAAACAGGAGGATTCAACAACGCTTCATATTGGTCAGGAGTTACAGCAAGGAGTCTTGTGCAACAGTGGTTGGCTGAATCCTAAAATGAGGTCAGTCGGATGGCTTCATAGTCTTTGGGGTCAGCATGAGAGTCAGTGAGTTGGGCACACTATTGTAACTATTTAAAAGTATGGGGGAAAATATTTTGGCAATAAGGATGTCCCGAAAGAAAATGCCCAGAGTACTGATAGTGTCTTAACCTATTTTTGGATATCTTATTTCAGAAGTCCAATGCCATAGTGTGCTCAAAGTTCACATTCCAAAAGGCACTCAGCTTCTGACCCTCGCTGTGCCTGATTTCAGTCTATGCCCTCATTTGTATTTTTTAGTTTATGCCTTCATTTTGAAGCAAAATGTGCTTTTTTAATTTCTTCCTTTTCACAGTCCTCATTAACTATATCTTCCTGAAAAGGTTCTAGATCAATGAAATATAATGAACTTCACCTCTAGACATTTATATTACACCAAAATCCAGATCAAACAAATGAGTAGAATACATCTTGCTTAATATGGTAACAGATGTATTCATTTAGTCTCCAATTTCTATTCTAGTAGCTTAAGGAAATGTGCATGACATTTTGTGACTATATAAATCACATAACCTTACCTCAGACAGAATTTGGATTAGTATTTATTGGTTAAAGATATATGCAAAGTTTTTTTCAACTTTGGAAATAAGAACCTTTCAGTTTAAAAGCTTGTCTATTTTTCATTGTTTTAAAAAATACCTGGACAGGGACCAGCAGTTAGCATAATGGCTATGTCGCTGGACTCCCATGTAGTCTACCGCGGTTTGTGTCCCAGACCCGGTGGCTTAAAACTCACGCCGAGTGCGTGTGCGTGCGTGCCCAAGATCCCGAGAGGAGAATGGAGGAGAAGGGATTGCGGCGTGGCCATCCTCTCTGGGGGGTGATTTCTTGCTTTCTGTCTCTCTGTCTCTCTGTTTGTCTGGCGAGCACACGCTCCCTATAGCGAAAACCTCTCCAAAAAAAAAAAAAATACCTGGACACACATATACTTACATACACATGAAAGTGTACATATTCACATTTGTGTACGTGTGTGTGTGTATATATATATATATATATATATATATATA
>NW_006203497.1:638824-712251 GCF_000334495.1 Tupaia belangeri chinensis
ATGTATGTGTGTGTGTGTACGCCACATTAATATACTGCCACAGGAATATGGAAATTATAAAGTATATGTAGCTTAGCAGAAATTCAAATTTTTATGCAAAATTAATGAGATAAACGTACTATCTCAACTCCCTTTATCAGCTTACATAATTTCAGCAGCCAAGATGTCATTCTTTATATTAATGTAAGAATTTTTTTATTATTCATAGCATTCATTTTCTGGTATAATTGCCAAAAAGAAAACTCCTGGTGAATACAGATTTCTAGTGCGTAATAGTTTAAAGAAAGAATAAATTTCTTAGGGCCAGCAGGTGGTGTGGTGGTTAAGGCACTGGACTCCCATATGGCCAACCATGGTTTAAATCCTGGACCTGGTGGCTTGCTTTCTTGCTTTCTCTTTCTCTGTTTCTCTGGTGAGTATGTGTGCCCTATACCAAATTTAAAAATAATAATAATTATAATAAATAAATGTTTTAAAGAAGAAAATTATTTCATCTCAACACAGTCAGAGTCAAAAGAACTCAAGATCACAATTTCTAAACTATAAAATTTATGATTTCCATTATTCTCAGTCTGAAAAACAACTATTATTAGAACTGCAAATAGAGAATATATATGAATAATATTTTATTTGTAAATAGATATATAAATTAATATCCATGTTTGTACCTACAGACTTTCAAATCTGTTAGTAGGGAAGCTTGTACCACATTTATTAAATCTTGTGATAGTCTCACTCCTCTGGCTTTCATTTCCCTGAAGGAAATCTCAATTGAAGGTTGAATAGAGATTTCAGGGGTATATATATTGGAGGAGGCCATAAACTAGGCAATACACCATCTCGTATGTACAGATTTCATTTAATGCTGTATGATGAGAGAGAGTACAAGTTCATGTTTGTAAGGGATGGAAGTTAATAAAACAATTTGGTGCGGAAAGGTAAGTACGGCATTTGTGAGAGGAAAACAGCAACAGCAGGAAAACAGAACATGCAGTGCATGTGGAGAGGCACAAATTTACAATTGAATCCGACCATATGAAAAGAAAATAGGAAAAAAATAACCCAAACATAGAGTTGGTCTCTCCAGACTCTTGATAGACTTAAGAATGTTCCTGAAAGCTAACCAAGGTGACCAACGCTCATTAAGAACGAGAATGGAAGGGTCCTGTGCAGAGAATCTTTTCTAGGGAGACTTTTTTTTTTTTAACCTTGTTATGATATAAACAGCTACATCCACATATTTAAAACAAACGAGGCACAAGAGTGAATTAATGATACAGAAATTAATTTTAATGCAAGCATCTTAACTGTACTAAAGCTTTTAATAGCTCTTAATCTGAAATATAACTGAAGTGAAATGACTTCTTAAAAATATGAAGGACCTGCTAAGATAAGTCATTTATTTTCATGGACTGTTGGTGCCAAAACATAAATACTGAGATCATCTCGACCTGCCCAGGGCCTTCGTACTCTATGCCTATGTATGAGTTCTTATCAGAGGACTGGGGATTTGCCAAGCCTCATATAAAACTGCAATGACTTTTAAGGCCACTCAGGCCATTCCATCTACTCAAAAATGAAATTAGACTTCTTTTTATAGGTTTGAAGCCACCTAAATGTGACCTCTATCTAGCACATCTTTATCCATCAAAATTATCAATACTGTAAGTAAGGGGTAGAAAGTTTAGAGTCAGTCACCAGAACGTATCGTTTGTAAGGTCTTTTATCAAGGTTTCTCAAATAAATTGGTTTTTGCAAATGCATTTAGAAAGAAATAATTAACTTTGAGGGTCACAAAGAGAAGAGAATATATGTAGCAATATATATGGGCAATGCAAGATTTCCTTTCTCTGTATCCTTTTCCCTTTTTTCACTTTCTGTTCACTTACTATACATGGAGAGGGGATCTTTCATAAGACAGGTAAAGAGATAGATATTAAACAAATTCATCAACATGATGCGATGCGGATTTGTAATATTATCTAGGGAAATACAAATATTGACTTGTGGGTATTTTATTCTTAATTTTAAAGTCCTTTAAGTCTCACCCAGCAGGTCATAGAGACTTAAAGATATGTTGCCACATTTTAAATTCTATAAAAGGACAGTGACAGTAGAAAAAAGAAAGAAATTTCTGGAAAATGCAAGAGCTTGAGAGACTAGAGAAATTGAAAAATTAGTGCATAGCTAAGGTTTCAGTTTCTGTATGGACTAAATAGGAAAATAAAGAAATGGAGACTAGCAGTTGGCTCAAGGGCTATGTCGCTGGACTACCACATAGTCAACCGTGGTTTGAGCCCAGGACCCAGTGACTTAAATTCACACTGGATATGTGTGCATGCGTGCCTAGGATCCCACGAAGAGAATGGAGGAGAAGGGATTGCATTGTGGCCATCCCCCCTGGGGAGTGATTTCTCACTTTCTATCTTTCTGTCTCTCTGTATTGGTGAGCATATGAGCCCTATACCAAAAACCTCTCAAAAAAAAAAAAAAAAAGAAAGAAAGAAAGAAAGAAAGAAAGACAGACTTCACATCTGGGACTGTGAGTATCTTAGAATGTCTGAGCACCTAGTAAGAATTATATAATGGGAACCAGCAGTTAGCGTAATGGCTATGTCACTGGACTCCCACGTATTCGACCGTGGTTCGCATCCCGGACCCGGTGGCTTAGAACTCACACCGGGCGCGTGTGCGTGCATGCCCAAGATCCCGAGAGAATGGAGGAGAAGGGATTGCGGCGTGACCATCCCCCCTGGGGGGTGATTTCTCGCTTTCTGTCTCTATGTCTCCCTCTGTCTGGCGAGCACACGCGCCCTACAGTGAAAATCTCTCTCAAAAAAAAAAAAGAATTATATAATTATACCTTTCAGATGTATTTAATGTTCCTTAACCTTGCTAGGCCTCCTTAAAGATTTATATTATATTGACTGTAACTGCAACCAACTTTGGTCTTTTTCTCCAAATTGACCATGGAGGAGGAAGTGGAGATGCCCTCAAATTTTGAAATGCTGCATTTTTACATTTTAGAAAATTTCAATGTAACAATATTTTATGGTTTAGTACTCTCTTCTTCCTTTTTTCTTTAGTTGGTACAATCGCAACTGAACCTTTAGATATTCCAAGTATGTGGCCAAATAGCAAACCATAAATGTCAGGGGAACTTAGTGAACTACCAGGACAGGCATCTAGCAAGTTATTTTCCTGGCTTCCTGCATCCATCTAGGGTTAGAACAGTCCTATTTTTTTTTTTTACACTAATTGGCATAAACTAAATTTGAGTAAGAAATACAGAAAAAGAAGTTAAAAACGGATTTATTATTTTGAAGAGAAAACAATCAAATTATAGCGACTCTACCATACTGATCAAATTGGTTAAATGTTTTCTAGCATATTTTGTGATGTGCAGATACAACCTAAGTTTTATCTTGCCTTTAGTGATAGTCATTTAAAAAAATTATCGATTCTTTTATGTGTTGTGAGTACATTTGCAAAAAGAGATATCTAGTCCAAGTTTTTCAATTTTTCAATTATTTTACTTTTCTGGAATTGTTTTCAACCCCTATAGCCAATACTAGATTGAAGTAAATCTCTTGCCCTCCCACCAACACAGACACATTTTAAAGGGGAATCATTTTCTGTCTGTGATATGAAATAATACACTTACTACATCTCTCTTTTTAAGTAGTAGCACCAATAAAAGCAACACAAACTCCAAAACTAATCTTTAATCAGAATAGAGAGTTGTGGACAAAAGCCAGAACATACTGAGTCACTTGTCATTACAAAGATTCTCCTAAAGGAGGACAATGGTAGATATTTTAATAGTGGGAGTATCCTGAAGTATAACGAATATAGGCAGGTGCCCAGGTTTTCCGGATATCTATCAGAGGTAAGTCTATTAATCATAATAAATTTTGCATTCATTGGCATTTTGCTATGTGCCAAAGACTAAGATGAATTTATTCTATAGATCAGCATATTTATTTCTAAAAAACCAACCAACCAACCAACAAAGAAAAAACTAATGAAGTATTATTGATGAGAGAAAACTGAGATGTAAGACAGGCAAATAACCCAGTATAAATTTCACAACTATGGAATCAAAATTTGAAATGACACATAAACTCTGAATTTCCCATCATCCTTAGTAAGTGAGGTAAACATTCTTCCTTTCTATATCACTCTTGTAACTTCTCTAAGTTTGGAGAGAAAGTGCAATCACATTCAACTCACGGTTGGGCGCTGATTTACCTAAATGACTTATTATGAACCCATCTATGTTTGTTGCTTAATTCTCCATAATATACAACCCCATGTTGGGTAAAAAATTGTTCACTCTTGACTTCACACACTACTTCATGTCTCAAAAATACATTTCCAGTCCAGGAGTTGGTGCGGTGGTCAAGGTGCTGGTCTCCCACATGGCCAACTATGTTTGAATCCCACACCCAGTGACTTGAAGCTCATGCCAGGCACGTGTACATGTGTGCCCAAATCCCAGGAGGAGAATGGAGAAGAGAGGATTGTGGCATGGCAATCACCCTGGTGGCTGATTTCTAATTCACTCTCTGTCTCTCTAGTGAGTGCATTTGCCCTATAGCAAAAATATCTATAAAATAAAATTTAAAAAAAAGTTCCCATAGTCTTGTTTAAAGATAAAAATAATTAAATAGATTTTTTTCCCACATCTTGCATGATTCTGTGGGTTGACAGAACCCTGTAGGCAGTTCTCCAGCCCCGTGTGTTGTAACTGCAATTGCAGCCATCTAGAGATACTACTAGGCTGTATGTCCTATGTCCAAGGTGGTACACCTCTGCGTCAAGTGCCTTAGCAAGGATGTCTTGTAGAACAAGCTCACCTTGAACTCTGTATAGCTGGATCTCCCTCTCTCTTCTCTCTTTCTCTTCATGTAGTTCCACAGCCTCCTGCTCGTTGTGTGTCTCTGAGTATAAACACTCCATGTAATCACTCCAGCAGGTTCACCAGACTTTTTACATGGTGCCTCAGGGCCACAAAGAGTCAAAAAAAGAAAAGGTCAAGCCTTGTGAAGCATGATTCAAAGATGCTTTGGGGTCATCTTTCAAGGCTAGCTGTTCCCCGTCCCCCATCTATTTCCTTACTATAACAATTATCCAGGGGTGGCATGTGAACTTAGTTGACAGGAGCAAAGTCCAAAAACACTTGACAATTTAGTAAATGGGTATTCTGTCCTGCTAAGACAGAACACAGCTTTACCGTCTGGTCATCATCTTGTATCTTGAGAGGAGCCATAATTAGGAAAGATGACAATATACAATGTGAAGAAGAGACATGGAAGTAAGCAGGACCTTGGTGTCAATCCTTTTATTAATCTTGGCTTACACTTAGGCTTATTCATTTAAAGTGAAGTTCCTATGCCTGCAGCAACAGCAACAGCAAAACAGTAATTGATGCAGCGAGTTAAAAACATATTAAACACTTGAATTAAAGAGCCTGTTGTATAACATTATTCAGGGGAAAGAAGAAACAGTCATTAAAATCATTATAACTGGCTTATGGACCCAATCATGCAAATTTTATGTTATTAAATGAACATATCTACATGGATTTCTTTCTTCATCCCTGGGACAATAAACTTTATGGGAACCAAGACATTTCCAGCAAATATCTTCTGTCACAAGGCATGTTACGGCAATCAGCAGGCAGTCCTAAAAAGAAGATAAAAACTATTGACTTGATACGTAAAGCACACTGTTCAACTGGAAGGCATGGGAGGGGACAAATTAGAAATTAAAAAAAAAAAGAAGGGATGAAAAATGAAGAGAAGGAGCACAGTAACAGGAGATATTCTAAAAGAAATGTAATGAAAGATGTGAATTTTTAAATGGTTATTTTTGTCAAAAACCAGCTAAGGGGATCCAGCAGTTAGCGTAATGGCTATGTCGCTGGACTCCCACGTAGTCGATCGTGGTTCGCGTCCCGGCCCCGGTGGCTTAGAACTCACACCGGGCGCGTGTGCGTGCGTGCCCAAGATCCCGAGAGGAGAATGGAGGAGAAGGGATTGCGGCGTGACCATCCCCTCTGGGGGGTGATTTCTCGCTTTCTGTCTCTATGTCTCTCTCTGTCTGGCAAGGGCACGCGCCCTATAGCGAAAACCTCTCAAAAAAAAAAAAAAAAAAACAGCTAAGCTACTGGTTGTTTTCTCCTCTTCCTTCCTATACTCATGAATTAAAGTTTCTCCCCCTTACCAAGCACCTACCCATCTATGATACTGGGTGGAAATGCTCGAGAATAAAAAGGAATGTCATGCGTAGTAGAAACAACAAAGTTGATATACTCAAAGGGCATACCAGAGGGAATCGAGGTATGCTAAGAGAAGACATTTCCTAAATGTCCAAGACAAGCATGCTCACTGGACTCATAATTTTGAGTATAGAATGAGTACACTCATGTTAACTAGGTAGCTGAGCATTTAATGGGAAAGTTGCTCTTCTAAGTTCTCAATTCTCTGTATTTTATCTTTATTGGCAAAGATAACTCAAACTTAAATACAGTGCTGGTACTTAATATGAAGATCATGAATATGCTTGACAGCCCACCACAAAAGAGATGCAAATAGTTTTGGTAAATAATTATGCCACTCTTGGATACATATAAGTATTCTTGTTCATTTTTATAATTTGTATTAAAGATGAAAAGAAAGACAATTACTGGCTTAATTGTAATCATTGTTTCTATTAATTCTATCTTTACACTTAAATTTAAATTATGAATCCTGATTTATTTACATGTTTTATATCCTATAGTTAAAATAATATGAAGTAATAAGTCTTCTAAAGTTGTCTTTATCTTTCTTTGAAGGATTGTGAAAATATCTTGAAATGTTGCTAAATACTTGCCATATGTCTACCAGAGAAAATATTGCTAAATATCTAACATATGTATACCTGGAAAATTACTTAGTTCTAGATAAATCAAATAGTTTAATGGAAAAGAAAAATAAATATACTAACATTTGAGTATAATAGCTGGTATGATAAAATAAGCCCTGGATATTATGAGGATGGATTATGAGTGCACTTAATCTAGCTACCAGGACCATGGAAGGTTTCTAGGAGGAAGTTGAGGAGCTTGAAGCATTTTAACAAGATAAGATCATGAAATTTTAGGTTAGGTTAAGGATTTCGGATGGGAGTCAAGGTGTTGAAAGTTGAAGTTTGGAAGGTCAGGTGGGTGCCAATTATGAGTTCTTTTATGTACAATAGTAAGGAGTTTGAAATGTGTCCTGAATGGTATGTGAGATTTTGAAAGATTGGGGCAAAGAAAAAGTGTCTAAATTTGTATTTTAGAAGAATTTATGCCTCAGGTCTTTGAAATATATTTTAAAAAACTGACGTAGAGAGGTTGGTTACATTTAGTTCTCTCCCATTAAATTATTTTATTTATCTATTACCAAATCTTGTTCTTCATGCTAGAGTAAAAAGATGTCAACAGAACATGATGTATATTTAATAAGTCAAGACACGTTAAGCCAATAGAAACAACAGATTTGAATGAATTATTTAGTGTAGGAAATAAAAGATGGGGAGCTAAGGATGGAACTCGGGTGCCTAGTTTGGAGAATTAGCAAATAGTTGTGTCAGCAACCATGTTTGATACTTAGACAAAAATCAGTACATTTGAAGAAAAGTTTTGGAAAAAATATTATTTGTTTGTTGACTATACTCTACTACATTTAATTTAAGTGGAATATGATGCCTTGATTGGAAACACGGCCCTTACAACCCTCTCTAACCAATATCCAAAGATAATGCTTTGGGGCTCTAAGTATTAATATCAACTAAGACCCTATCTCAATAGTCTTTAGTATCTTAGTACCCGTTACCCTCTTTTTATGGTGTGTAGTGCCTCGAGTAAGTGGATGTATGCTCATTTGAAGAACTGAGTAAATTGTTATGGTCCTTTGCCACAGTGTTGCAGACAACCCCCTTAGGACATGACAATCTCTTTAGGTCTGAGTATGACTCTATTGTCCAACAGAGAGTCACCTGAAATACAACTTGAGATATATGTCTTAATTAAGACAGAGGGGGGGAGGTCCTACCAGGGATGTGCCTGCTAAGCCTCTTTCATCCTCCATATTTATTAGGGCAAAAGAAAGAAAGTTAGCTTTAGAGAAGGTTGCTTAGAAACTGTATTCCTGGAACAAGGCGGAGTGTGATTATATGATGCCAGAGGCTAGATAGAACACCTTGGAATTTGGAGGACACATTTATCAAATTGTAAACCCACCTAATGACCTCCTGTTGTTTTGAGCATGAAGGCAAGAGGTTAAGAGTTTTCAGCATTTTCAATGACTGAAGAATGCAGTCATTCATTCAGAGTTCATAAATCCAAGGTGTTCAAGAAGTACGGCATTTCTGCTGTTCCCTTACATTTGTGACTAACAAGAATTTTTTTTTTTTTTTTTTTTTTTTTTTTTTTTTATTGTAGTAACTTTGAACCTTCTGGGCTTTTTTCTTTGCTTTTTCATTATTGTCATTTTACGGCTATAAATGTTGGTTCATGCCCTTGTTGGTTGACTGTATAGCTTCCTTTGAGAGGTATCATGGTTTATTAACCATCTTCACAATTCTATGTAAGTCAAATCCCATTGGCTACCCCTCCAAATGTCCAGGTCAATATGTTATCTTAAGAATACTGACTTATGATTATAAGGGATTTATTACTTCAGAATCACATTATCCATCTCTAAGACTAAATCGTATCATCAACCCTGGCCTGCAGAAGAGAACTACCATTGAATTTCTCAGTAAATCTGGTGCTCCTCTCACCTGTGCATTCTTTTCTTTTTTTTTTTTCTTTTGCTATTGGGGGGTACATAAGCTCACAAAGAAGAGTTAGACAAATGGGGGGAGTGAAAAAATCACTCATGGGGGAGGTATCAATCTTGAGGTAGATGCTCACACCACAATCCCTTCTCCTCCACTCTACTCTCAGGATTTGGGGCATACATGCACTCAAGCTTGGCTTGATTTTCTACCTTTTTTTTTTTTTTTTTTTTTGCCATATAGCACATACATTTGCTAAAGAGAGAAACAGGAAGACAGAGAGAAAGAGAAAGAAAGTGCGAATTTCCTCCCCCTCCCCTGCCCCCAGCCATGGACGATGGCTACACCACAATCGCTTCTCCTCCATTCTCTTCTTGAAACTTTGGGGACTCTGGTGCATGCTTCTCACATGATCTTCAAGCTATTGGGTCCAGGACTCAAATCACAGCTAACCATGTAGTAATTCAGTGCCTTAACTCCATGCTACCGACTGGGCTCTCACCTGTGCATTCTTTTTTCTTTTTTGGAGAATTTTTCGCTATAGGGCACGTGCGCTCGCCAGACAGACAGAGAGAGACATAGAGATAGAAAGCGAGAAATCACCCCCCGGGGGGGATGGTCACGCCGCAATCCCTTCTCCTCCATTCTCCTCTCAGGATCTTGGGCACGCACGCACACGCACCCGGCGTGTTTTCAGCCACTGGGCCCGGGACGCGAACACCGGTCGACCACGTGGGAGTCCAGTGATATAGCCATTACACTAACTGCTGGTTCCCATCACCTGTGCATTCTTAATAGCCTTGGTACAATATGTGCTCTCTGGACTCTCCTGTAGGGTATAATTTTGAGTGGGACCTCTGGCTTTACATAATACATATGTTCATGAACTCTCACTTTCTTCAGCCTCTCTATTCTCATCTTTACTATCTACTAAAACAGCTTATGATTAAAGGTCATTCCCTATTTTTGGTCTCTGAGAGTCATACTAACAATGACTTTGTTTCATCTGCTAAAATAGTACCTCATGTCCTAAGAAAGTATCCTCAAATAAAATATTTGTTTGCTTATTCAACAGTATGTTATTCCTTGATGAAGATACCTAGAAAAAACATTCTCAGCATGTTTCTATGGCTCCTGTTAGTAAATTCCTCTAACTTCTTCAATTCTAAATATTGCCTTTGTTTTTTCATTAGCCCTTGAAATTGTCTGATTAAGTTGTATCATTATATTTCCATAGATATTGTCTGAACTGCCAGGACAGGTAGTGAGGACAGCTCCTGAGGTGGAAGTAATCTGTTGTCTTACACACACACACACAAAAGTCTCTGAGCATTTTCTTCCTTGGAAATAGTTCTAGCTCTAACTGGGGAATTGGAGGCCCTCTCTGCAACCCCAGAAAATATCATAGATATAGCAGAATTAATACTCTCAGAAATATGCTTCCATGTTTTTCTTCTTCTGCTGCTGCTTCTGCTTCTCCTCCTCCTCCTTCTTTTCTTCCCTTCTTTTCTTCTCCTTCTCTTTTCTCTTCCTCTTCCTCTTCTCCTTCTTCTTCCCCTTTTTCTTCCCCTTCTTCTTCCCGTTATTCCTCCTCCTCCTCCTTCTCCTCTTCTTCTTCGTCTTTGTCTTTGTCTTCATCTTCCTCTTTCTAAGAGATTATTCCTGTAGGGCATGTGCACTCACCAGAAAGACAGAGAAGGAGAAAGTGAGAAATCACCCTCTTGGGGGGGGGAGGGGTGGTCCAGCCACCCTTCTCTTCCATTCTCCTCTCAAGATTTTGGGCTCACACGCACATGCACGCAACATGATTTTCAAGACACTGGGACTGAGACTTAAATCATGGTGAGTCTTGTGGGAGTTCAGTACCTTAACCACTAAGTCACCTGCTGGCCTCCAAGTTTCTTTTTTTTCTTTTTTGAGGTTTTTGCTATAGGGCGTGTACACTCGCCAGACAGACAGAGACAGACAGAGAGATAGAAAGCGATAAATCACCCCCCCCAGGGGATATGGCCACGCTGCAATCCCTTCTTCTCCATTCTCCTTTCAGGATTTTGGGCACGCACGCACAGAGGCCCGGTGAGTTTAAGCCACTGGGTCCGGGACACGAACCGCGGCTGACTACGTGGGAGTCCAGTGACATAGCCATTACGCTAACTGCTGGTGCTGCAAGTTTCTTCTTTTCATGCCTCAGAATTCTAGGGTTTTCTTTTTTGTTTATGATAAAAAGTATAACCTTTGTTATGGAAAGAAAAATGCATAGGATAAAAAATTTGTAGTATAGTACAGGTCTGTGACAATGTTGTCAAGGCTTAATGAAAGTCCTCAAACCAAAGTTGGCCAAAAGAAGGCTTGCATATCTCCTGAGAATATCTAAATATTCATGGCATGTGCAGCAATTTCTCAGTAATTTCCCTTGAAAGCATGGCTTTATACAAGCACAATGATGTATTAATATTACCAAACTACAGCATTTGGGGGACTTGGTTCCAGATTAAGCTTCTCAAGTTGGTGACATGAGACGTACATTGTCGTAGCTACTATGTATGAGGAAACAAGGGAAAAAATGAATAGACTTTCATAAGAAAAGTAAGATGAATTTTGGTGACACATAAGTTTAGTTGGCATAAAGTTTTATAAGAACAGCAGCACCAACTACAATAACAATAAATGATCTAAACTTATTTTCATACTTGTATGGCTCTCAGGGATCTAGGCTATAGTTGAGGTTAGATATGGTCACAGATGGTTGCCTGCTCAGAATATCAGCTATGGCAGGGATTGGGGACTAAATACATTGGCATTTGAAAAACTGTCTTGTTTTACTTTAGAGAGACTCAGATTATAAAACCATAGGCTGCTAGAATACTGAGCTTTATTATTGTTTCATTTATTTAAATTTTATTTACAGAATTAGAATGAAAATTATGTAATCTCATTTATTAGAATATAGTATTTGCTTCCATAAGAATTTAATTTTGGCTCAATTGTGGGTTTTGTAAATAATTTATTTGTAGATATTACTAATGAATTTTATCTCAACATCTGTAGATAATCTGGGTGTCACACTAACAGTTGTGAAATATGGTATCATAGGTGACCTTGAGTTCAATACTGAATTAAAGGTCTTTTTCTTTTTTCTTTTCTGTTAAAGAGATTTTTTTTTTTCTATAGGATGTCTTCATTTGCTGGAGAGACAGAGACAGATTTTGAGAAATCACTATTCCAGGGGCATGGCTATGCTGCAGTCCCTTCTCTTCCTTTTTTCTCTTGGGATTTGGAACACTCACACACCCGTGTGAGTTTCAAGCTCTCAAGTCTGGGACTCAAGCCACAGTCAGCCATGTAGGGGTCCAGTGACATAACTATTATGCCATCTGTTGGTCCCAAATGTTTTATTTTTCAAAACACAATCCTTACCATGAGAAATTCTACAAATTTCAATCCAAGTAGGTTTTTGATAAAATGGCTAATTTCAGTATCTTTAGGCATGTATGTAAGCAATTTTATACTTTTAGTGGTAATTAACATCGACATAACAACAAACCCTGGATTTACCATTTCTGCTGTCTGTTCCTCCAGTATTGTTTTTGATTTAAATAATAAAAATGATTGAGTTTATACCAATTGTTTTATTTACTTATTTTTAATTTTTTTTAGAGGTATTCGCTATAGGGCGCGTGCGCTCGCCAGACAGACAGAGAGAGACATAGAGACAGAAAGTGAGAAATCACCCCCCAGAGGGGATGGTCACGCCACAATCCCTTCTCCTCCATTCTCCTCTCGGGATCTTGGGCATGCACGCACACGCGCCCGGCGTGAGTTTAAGCCACTGGGTCCGGGATGCGAACCATGGTCAACTACGTGGGAGTCCAGCGACGTAGCCATTACGCTAACAGCTGGTTCCCAACCAATTGTTTTAGATGTTGTAAATTCCCAACCATCTGAAATGACTGGGAGTGCGGTGAGTATTCACCTTCTTCAGTAAGAACAATGAATAAAAGTACCCCCTATTTTCTTTACCTACTAACTCAGTACAACCACCCAGCATACATAGGGGTAAGAATGATCAATGGAAATGTGATATATACAGGTTTACTTTTAAAAGACCAGACAGTGTTAAATATAAATTATGATTAGTCTTGGAACTCAGGCTGTATCTAGCCCCTAAATCCAATCTAAATCATGCTTCCCTTGTATGGGAATTCTTAACTGTATTGGGAAAATTATGTACACTCAACATTTTAAATTTAGGAGAAAAATTGCTATTGGGCTTCCAGAATATCTTTATGATAGTATAACCAAGATTCTAATTACTCTCTTCGTATAACAGCCTGAATACCAGGAGAAATATGTGAAACAACTATTTTCACACCTTGGAAAACAGATGGCTCAAGACTGAACTCAGAGAAGGTAAACAATTAGGATGAGTGCTATGATCTATCTAGTTTGCTCCCTGGAGGTTTCATTAGAAAGATAAGCAACATAAATATTGCCTGGTGATTTTACTGAATTGAGAAGACAGATAGTGAAACTCAGAAACATTGAAGAAATCCAAATTTATGAGGCATAGTGTCCAATAGAAAGAAATTTCACAAGGAAGTATCTTGAAATCTGAAGATAAATCTTTGACTGAATACTGATCTGCACATGTGTGGACTAAAGTTACAAAAGGCTAGTGAAAGACCACCAGAAAGCAACAAACCAAGGAATTCCCCAAGATAACAAGGATTGAAAATATTTTATATTCCCATTACCAAGAATAGAAAGACTTTACAATTTATGAAACCATAAATTCCTCAAGAGATTATAGCCTGAGTAGTAGCTAGATTCAGCTAAATTCTCCTTTTGTTGCAGTTTAATGAGTTTAAATGTAAGATTCAAAAGAATCAAGCTGATTTTGTATGACCTTGGCCGTGTGCCAAAATAAAATCAAACGCTTTTTAAAGGAATATAATAACATGCAGCATGTGAAATTTACAATGTCTAACATTTAATGAAAAATATCTAGGCATTTTAGGAAATATACGATGTAACTCATAACTAGGAAAAAAAAAACTAATCAATAGAAAAAAATAAAGTATTTTAAATGAATTGTATGAAATATAACCTACTAATATTTATGAGATGAAACTAAAAAGAATATATACAAAATATTTATACAAGTGTAAACTTACATTACAGAAGGAGATAAAATAGTTTAAATCAATCTAACTTTCTACCTCAAGGATCTTGGAAAAGAAGAAAGAAATCAACCCAAGCAAGAAAAATGAAGAAAATACCAAGTGAATAACCAAAAATAAAGTTAATGGAACTGGTGGTTGATTCTTTGTAAATAATAAACATGATAAACTTTGACTAATCATGGAAAGAAGAAAGAAATAAGTCATAGATCTCTTAAATTTAGAAATGTCTTCTAAGAAAAGTCAGCAACAGGTTTGGTCCAGGCTCTTTCATAAGGATGTTTGTACAACAAACAACGCTGGACTGGTTCCACAACTGTCATGTTAAGTCCCTACCTGCATAGTATTCACTTTAGCCACTGGGAACAAGGCAAACTGATGGGGTAGTAGACAGTACATAGTACACCCTTGCTACTTGGTATACGACATGTAGTAAAGAACTTTTTGACACAGAAATTCTTAAATCGTGGCAGGTTAATAAGTTCAAACAGGAAAATGTAGTATTCCGATAAGCTTGTATAGACATCAAAGTATTACAAGATGATGTTACGGACATATTTAGTCTGAAGAGTCAATAATTTACATGAAATGAAGCAATTTATTGAAAGATAAAAACTAGTAAACCTTATCCAAGGGGGACAAAAAAAAAAAAAAAAAAACAGATATATTAACTTACCCCTACCTATTCAAGAGAGTGAATTTTTAGATAAAATCTTTTCAGAATGAAAACCTCAAGCCTAGACAATGTCACTGGTGAATTAACTTAACATTTAACAAAAAAAAAATACAATTTCTTTTATTTTTTTTAGAGAGATTTTTGCTATAGGTACGTGCACTCACCAGAGAGACAAAGAAATAGAAAGCGAGAAATCACCACCCCCAGGGGGCATCACCATGCCGATATCCCTTCTCCTTGATTCTCTTCTTGGAATTTTGGACACACATGTGCACATATCCAGAGTGTTTTAAGCCACCAGTCCAGGTTCGAGCCACAGTTGACTAAGTGGGAGTCCAGCGATGTAACCATTACGCCAACTCCTGGTCTTAAATAATACAATTTATTTGCAAATTCTTCTGGAACATATGAAATAAAAACATTTCCCCATTCATTTTATGAAGCCAAGATCAAAACCAGACAAATGCACTAATAGGAAAACACAACAAAATTTGGCAAACCTATTTTCCTCATGAACTCAGATACAATAGTTCTTAACAAAGTGTTACCAGATCAAAGCCAATAATAGATAAAATTAATAAGACATCATGGCTATGTATAGATTCTTCATTTTTTACTTTTTTGGAGAGGTTTTTGCTATAGGGCACGTGTGCTCGCCAGAAAGACAGAGAGAAACAGAGACAGAAAGGGAATGGTGATGCTGCAATCCCTTCTCCTCCATTCTCCTCCGGGATCTTGGGCAGCCACGCACATGCACCCAGTGTGCGTTTATCCACCGGGTCCGGCATTTAGGGACCAACAGTTAGCATAATGGTTATGTCATTGGACTCCCATATAGTCGACCTGGTGAGAGTCCCGGACCCGGTTGCTTAAACTCAGGCCGAACGCATTTGCCTGTGTGCCCAAGATGCCAAGAGGAGAATGGAGGAGAAGGGATTGCAGTGTGGTCATCCCCCCTGGGGGGTGATTTCTCGCTTTCTACCTCTCTGTCTCTCTCTGTCTGTCTGGCGAGTGCACACACCCTATAGCAAAAAACCTCTAAAAAAATTAAAATAAATAAATAAATAACACTGGGTGTGGCGTTTAAACCATGGTTGCCTACATGGGAGTCCAGCGACATAGCCATTATGCCAATTGCTGGTCCCACCAGGTGTTGATTATTATAGAATGAAAAGTTATTTGAACATTTGAAAAACAAATGCTTGCCATTTGATGTAACAAACTGAAAAGACAATGGAATAATATTGTCATCATACACAGAAAAATCATGTGATAAAATTCAACATCCCTTCATAATAAAATTATGAGATAATTATATATATATGTATGTGTGTGTGTGTATATATAAATATATATATAAATACTAAATTCTTCAGTGTTATAAAAAGACCTATATATAATTTAAAAATGAACCTAACTTAATGAAAATTTGTCAAGTTTTTCTGTTAAGATATGGAGCAAGGTAAAAATACTTTCTCTTAACACGTTGGCTCAAATTGACCTTAGAGTATTAGTAAGTGTCATAATATAAAAGAAGAAGCATAATTTTTTGTTATATGTCTAATCAGCTCCTAAAATTCAATCCTACCTTCAATAAGAATAATGCTATTCATTGACCCATTTGTCCCCACGTCCATTCTCAATGACTTCAACATCTGTAGCTGAGAAGTGATTTATGAAGTGTTTTAGTCAGAGTAGGCCAGATTATTTCTGCAACAATAACCAAGCCCCAAATGTCATCGACTTAGAATGACACTATTTTATTTTATGTTCAACCTATATGTCCATCATAATCTGATGATTATATTTGCTCAGGAAACCGTTGATGGAGTAGATTTTATTTCAAATATCACCCATAATTGTGTCTTAGGAAAATAAAGAACCCTGGAAAAGGCATTCACAATGAACTGTGGGCCTACAAGTAACATAAAATACGGACTTAGAACTCTTGGTCCAAAACTAGTTTGGTGGCCTCCATTCAAGGGTCTGAAAGGCACTTTCTGAAGCTGGAATACCTGAAATATTGGGTTATCTGAAAAGTTATGATGTATTTTTTTTTGTTTTTCTATGCAAAAATTTATCATGACTTTTCCGATGACCCAGTAACTACTAAATACTCTAATCACTATATTATTAGACTCTTCCAAAAGACCAGCTGAATACATTTAGGTTATTACCTAAAACAATTGTACATACTTTAAAAAACTCAATTTTATAAAACTCAATTCTTCTCTATCAAGAAATAGAATTTTAGACTATTATTTTAAAATGTCTTATTTATTTTAAGTTTATGTGTAATTCCTAATAATTTAGTCACCTTTAATTGTAGAAAACCCTCATCTCCTGATCAATTTATTTCTCTTTCTCTCTTGCCAGAGAAAGACAGAGAGATATATATTGAGAGAGAAAAAGTGAGAAATAACTCCCCTCTAAGAGGGATGGTTGTGTTTCAATTACTTCTCTTCCATTCTCCTCTTGGGATTTTGGGCACACGAACACAAGCACCCAGAGTGATTTTTTTGAGTCACTGAATCCAGGACTCAAACCATGAAGTTGGCCATATGGAATTCAGCACCTTTATCTCCATGCCACCTGGTGGCCCTCCTGATCAATATTTTAAATGAATTCATGTATTTCCTAAGGAGAAAAGTCGTGAACTAACTTAAGTCAATAGTATTCATATTTTTAATTTGTGTGGGAAAGCTGAATATTCATACACATGTACCTGCTTCTGTATTACATATAACTTAACTTTTAAAAAACATTCCTTTTTTCTCTGATACAGATCGTTTCCAACTTACAATGATTTAACTTAAAATTTTTCTGATTTTATGATGGTGTGAAAATGATAAACATTTACTGGAAACCATACTTTACCCATAAAACCGGTGTTGTTATTTTTTGCCTTTTTTTTTTTTTTTTTTAGGAAACCATACTTTACCCATAAAACTGGTATTGTTATTTTTTGCTTTTTTTTTTTTTTTTTTACTTTTAGTACAGTAATCAATGAATCACATGTTATATTTAACATTTTATTAAGAAATAAGCTTTGTATTAGATGATTTTGCTCAACTGTATATTAATGTAAGTATTCCGAATGTATTTGAAGTACATTAGGCCAAGCTACAATATTTGGTAGGCTAGGTGTAGTACATGATTTATTTTTATTTATTCTATCTTCAATTTACTATTTAGATACAGCCGCATTATATGATGAAGTACAACAAACACAATATTAGGATCATTTCTTGTGCGTATAAATGTTTAAATACATATAGTCATTATTTTAACTATAATTGTCTTTTTACATACGAATATAAATGTTTATTAATCAACTCCTAGTTTTTAAGAACATTTTCTTGTAAATATGTCAGAATTCTGAAGTTGCTGAGCTACTTAGTACCACATATGACTAGTAAATGTAACAAATAATTTTCATGCTTAATTTAGTTTCAATCAAGTTTATAACATGAAAATGACTTGCCTAGGAAAGATAAATTCATATTTTTATCATATTACACTTAATTTATTTTGCATTTTTATATCTACAACTCTATATAAGTATGTCATAAATTAGGTTTCTTTGGGATGACAAGATTAACAATACTGTTATCAGATGTTTTCAATTAATTAGTAAATATTATATATGTTCAAATGGTAACACTATGTCTTTCTCTCCTCATTATTAGAAATGAAAGATAAACTAGTGAAAAGACCACTAAGAAAAAGGAATAAATGAAGAGGTATTAGAAGGAGCAAATAAATAAAAAAGTAAAATAGATTTATATTGTTGCCTCCTAGGTAATTATTTGAATAACTTTTTTTAAAATTAATATAAACAAAACTTTACAAACTAACATTACATAATTAAACTGGGCAATATAATTAGGATTTAATTTTTTTCTACATAATATAAAATGATGTATAAATGTTTAGTGTTCCATAGCATGAGCATAACTTAAAGTCATTAAATATTAGAAATATTTGTTGGCTGGTAATTTTTAAACTTACGGGCAGGCTATCATAGACCTTTCAGTTAATTACATGTCATAAGGCATAGTTTTAGTAGAATATATTCTGAAACGAAATTTATCTTATATGCTAAAAAGTTCTGTTTATATTTTTGAAGCATGTGTAAAATTTTGAATTGAAATACTTCTTTAATTTTATACTACTTACGTTTCATTTCCTTTCATTAATGTATATAATTTGGCTTATTATTTTAACTTTGAGCCCAAATGCTTATCAAACCAAAACTAAGAGAATATGATTATTTCTTAATCTTGCTTTATGAGCCACAGAATTATAAAGTTTGCTCAAGTCATAAAGGAACCAAACCGCAGCAAATAACTTGTCATGAAACTATACATGTATCTGTATGTACTGGTTTGTTGGACAAGTCATGAGGCATTTTTGCATCAAAAAAACAGAAAGAATACATCATGAGTTGTCTGACAATCCAAGAGTTGTATCTAAATCTGACATGACTATTCTAATTTTCTTTAGTTTTAAAATTGCTCATTTATTTGAGCCACTGAATGGACTGACATAGTCTATCAGCAGATTTTTAAGCGTATTTCTTGATCTTAAAATTTTAGTACGGCTGTATTCATCTTTGATCCAAATTTTGCACATGCTCCAATAATAAAAAGAGCTCATAAAAGCTACAGATAATGGAAGCAGAGTCTCCACATATTCAGTGTGAATCTCTGATCTTGTTCCAAGAGACAACTTTTTAACATTCTTGGGTTTTCCTCTGGCAGAACCTGAACTTACTATAGTCTAGACACTGCAGGAAGGTATCAACTTATAGATGTGTCCAACAGATCCCCCTCTGGGACATTAAAGATGCTACAAGAATGTAGTACATTCCCTTTTCCTTCCTTCTCTCTTCTCCTACTAGTCATGCTTTTTAGGTTTTCCCTATTAATTGACTTTCTTATTTAAATAATTATGAATATATTTTAAAGTCATAAAATGATGCCTGTCTTGTGTGTTAGTATGTCTGTGAATATATAGCAGAATCTCAGGCTTCAGAACATTGGAAGCAGATTTCAATTGTGTTTCAAATTCACAGATGTTAGTGAGTGAGATAAATCATATGGGGTTGTAAAAATCATAATATTGAGCAAGCAAAAAAAAAAAGTATTCGGTAGAAAAGAAAGCTTTGAAGAGAAAAATCATCTTTCTCTCTAAACACGAGTAGAGTACATGAGTATGTCCTGCCGTCCAGCACATGTGATAAGAACATAACCTCTTTCCAAGTTATTCTGGTGAAATCGAAATAGCTTTTACTCACATGACAGGTAAGACAATGGACAGTGTCAAAAGGTTTCAGCATTTTCATTCTAGTGAATTTTGAGCAGGGAGTTAAAGACTTTTAGCCTGGAGATAATTGTTATAAGAAGTTCGCTTCAAGAACCCTGAATGAGGTTACAAACAGAGTTCCACGGTTGATGTTAAAAATCATGACAGGATCAACAGATGATGTAATGGATATGTCACTATACTCCCATGTAGTCCACAATGGCAGTTCAAATCCTGGACCCAGCAGATTAAAATGCAGGCTGGGCACCTATGTATGTGTGCATAAGATCCTAAGGGGAGAATGGAGGAGAAAGGATTATGGCATGGCCATCACCCCTTGGAGGATGATTTCTCACTTTAAGTAAAAAAGATTAATTAATTTTCTGTGATTTTTTTTTTAAAGGTTTTTGACATAGGGCACCTGAGCTCACTGGAGAAAGAAGCACAGAGAGACAATAAGAGGGAAATTGAGAAATCTCCTCAAGCAGGGATGGCCTTGCCACAGTCCCTCCTTTATTCTCCTTTTGGGATTTTGGGCACACACTAACACACACTTGGCATGATTTTTAGGCTGCCATTGCCGCAATGTGATCTATGATTGGCCATGTGAGAGTCCAGCACCTTAACCACCATGCCACCTACTGGCTTCAATTTTCTTTCTTTTTTAAAAAAAATTAATTTGGGGCAGTATTATTTCTTTTCTTTTACCAAGTATTTATTTAATTTGTTTATTTATGCATTTATTTTTAAAATTTGACTAGAGAGGGACACAGAGAGAGAGAGGGAAAGTGAGAAAGCAAGACACCAAATCTGGGACTCAAACTATGGTTGGCCATGTGGGAGTGTCCAGTACCTTAACCACCATGCCCCTTGCTAGCCCCTTGGGCAGGTGTATTTCAAGGAGAATAAAAATCATTTTAGGATTTAGAATGAAATATAATGCTGTTTTAGACTCTAAACTACAGAAAAAAAAAGACTATGTGTTTAATAAAATTAAACTGGAGTAACCACTACTCTCCAACTACATTGGACATAGACTAGATCAATGTTATGTGAAGAAATGTAGATTATCGGGACGTTCTTAATTATGTGGCATAAACGTAACCCATAATATATGTTGTACATCAGATCTGCCTTCGTTTTCTTGATGGAAAATCTATGAGAAAATAGTAGCTCCATCAAATTAGTGAGTAAACAAGACCATTACATCAAAATAGATTTTGCTCATTTGCTCTGACAAGTGTAGCAGTTTAAATTATTTATAATTCCACTCTGAATGAGTAGTAAATGCCCTAGACTGCATTTAGTAAATTCAGTACAGTCTTAGTAATTTCTTCATTAATTACTTTTATAAATTACAATTCTTACAAAAGCCCTTGAGCATGTAATTAATAAATTCATTTAAATATTCAGAAACTCAAGCAATATGACATTTTATGAACAGCCAAGGATAGCTAAAATATGAACATTTTCTATTTCTTTGAAAGATAGACAATATATTAGGAAGTGGATTATAAAAACTAATAAGTATGTTGGAAGTTCTCCCAATTGTGGCAAAAATCAGCTATGCCATCGAAGGCTTTCTCAGCATCTTTGGAAAAAGTCGCATTCATAAGCACCCTGAAATATAAACACAGTAATCAATACGTTGCTAACTTCTGAGGAGAATTACCTCTAATTATGGCAAGTCTGATCAATTATTTCACACTGCTATGTATCCGTGTACAGTCCCCAACATTTATGGAGATCTACACAGCAACAAGGAAGGAGACAGAAAAACAGGCACAGATAACTCAAGACTAGAGGCCCTACAATTCATTAAAAAAAAAGAAAAAAAAAGAAACTGAAAAAGAAAACAAAACTCAGTCTCTCATAGGAATGGGACAAGGGAGAATTTTCTCAATACCCAATTCTACTTCATTTTATCTCCACCTTCTCAGCACCTATCTTGCTATGAGCAATCAGAAAATCCTACCTCTTGGCAAAGCAAGAGGGCCCGGGATGGTTGTGAGGGCTGTAGCACATGTGGGTATTGGGTCTGCCTCAGAGCATGGGTAAGCATGGAGAGGCCTGGGACCAGTCCTTCTAGCTTCTCAGAAATCATTTCTAGATAAATAAAAAATTGCAAACCACTTTTCTTCTTTGGGAATAATTTTGCTACTTTGCTCACAGAACTCCAGGCAACACAAGTAGAGAGTAATTCAGCTCCATGTAAGTAGAGTGAGCAACTAAACCACCAACATTTTTGACATAGGCTCTGCACAGCAAATTTCCTTTGAATGTGAGATTGGAAGAAATCTTGCTGAACCTAGTGCACAATGAATAGAAATAGCTGAAATATATTTATTGTGATGATTCTCCATCAGCAAGTCCAAGTAAAGAATCCCTCACTTTCATTTTTTTTTTAATTCTATGGCCATTTTGTCTTACATTCAAAAACCTAATTTAAAATAAGACTACACTTTTGATGATGTTTAAAATATGTCCTGTAAGCCATTAATAAATGTTCTTAACATATCTCAAGTAAGATAAGCTCCCGAGTGGAATACGAGACAGGATTATGTAATGCAAAGAACAAATGGCGTCCAGTCAGGCAAACCTGATTTGAAATTCTGGTCTTGCCATTGATTCAAAGGGTGCTTTTGAATAAGATTGTTAAGCTCACTAACATTTTTTTTTCATTTATGAAATAGAGATAATAATACCTATCTCAAAGGTTTGGTTATTATGGAGATGAAAGGAAGAGACTGTAACAGACAATACAATGAAAAGTGTTAGTAGAGTGACTAATGTAAAGGAAAGTCTCAGTATTTTGCTTTAAACTAGATAATTATTCATTTATACTGATTATTTCAATCTATTTTCACGTAGAACTAGCTTGTGATAGTAGCAATTGCATATTCCAGCTGTCTATTTCTCTCTCTCTCTCTCTGTGTTTTCACCTCCATGTGAGGGTTGTGTGTGTGTGTGCGAGTGTGTGGTGTGTGGTGCATGCATACACGTATGGGTGTGTATTTGTTTTCCTTTGGCTCTACCTTTGTTGACATTTGCTGCTAGAGGAAAAACATGAACTGACCAAAGCTTCAGGAGAAATCTGATGAATGAGGAAATTTTAAAAACAAAAATCAGAGTGTTCATGAGTTATCTCATTGGTTCTCATTATTGCATTTGGTTACTCATGTTTCAGTAGGATAAGAGATTGTTTAGAGATTTATTACACTTTTATTTATGACCCCCCACCTTGGGTGGTTCTGAGAGGTTAAGGAAAAAAATGCAAATAGCAGTCTGTGTTCCCCAAACGTGGAAGAGGAAAAATGAGCTAATATATGTATAAAGTATTTAGAATAAGCTCGGTTTATGGGACTAGCAGTTGGCATAATGGCTATGTCGCTTGACTCCCATGTTGTTGACCACAGTTCTAGTCCACAACCCAGTGGCTTAAGCTCATGCTGGCATGTCCAAGATCCCGAGAGGAGAATGGAGGAGAGGGGATTGCAGTGTGGCCATCCCACCTGGGGGGTGATTTCTCACTTTCTGTCTCTCTGTCTCTCTCTGTCATTCTGATGAGCACACACACACTATAGCAAAAACCTCTCCCTCCCCTCAAGAAAAAGAATAAATTTAGTTTTCTTAGGGCACAATCATTTCAATTCCAATTACAAAGGAATGAGATATTTTCATATAACAGCTGTTTTTAAAATTATAGATCACTGTTGACTATAGCTTTAAATCTAAAGTTACGGATCTTTACTATATTCCTCATTTCAGGAATAAAGTGATATATCTCTATTTGACCTTTGACTAGCCTGTATAAAGAGAAAATGTTGCAAATCTTTAGCTCTGAGGAGAGTAGTAAGTAGACTCCTGGAATGCTAATGCCACATGATCTATAAACCACTATCTCTTTCCATCTCATAATGTCGTAATTCTTTCCATTTGACAGTCATTTGATGAAAAATGGAAATACAACTTCGTGAAATCAGGAATTTATTCAATCGTTATTCTTAATGGGAAGGAGGGAATTTTTGGAGAATAAATTATTCCTCCCTAGTAGATTCCTCAGATCATAAACCCTTACCCCAACCCTCCTCCATTGGCGATAAAGCACTGAGGACATTTGCCATTGCACAGAGACAGTGACAGGGGATGTACTACAGGCGAGGAGGGAGAGTTACAGATATATTTAATGGAAAGATGAGAGACGAGACACTGACAGAGTGAAAATTTGTGCAGAATGTGGAGTCAGAACACCAAGAGAAAATGCTGTGGAAATTGAAGTAATATAAATCTTAAGACCAGCAGCTAGAATGACACCTGGAGTGTTGCTTTCCTCCACACTCCAGAGCCCAAAAAGACAAGAACTAAAACTATCAAAAGACAAATACAAAGAATCTCTATGAAACTTGGAGTTGCTACCTTGAAAAGGAAAAATGATAACAACTTACAGCATTTCCCCTCTATAGAACAAAGTGACAGTAGGCTGTGTGCCCATGACTGAAAGAAATGGACTATTGATCTAGTTTTGTGAGCCATCTAAACAAGGGGATTAGATCACCACACAAATGATTGTGAGGAGGGCTTGCCTGGAGACCCAACCAGTAGTTTAGATATTGGGTACTGGAACAGTACGATGAACAAAATGATGACTGTGGACAGAGAAAGAGAAGAAAGGAAAGAATGTATAATTTCCAAGACAGGCTATTAATGTATATCTTATATGAAGCCAAAAAGCCTGCTTTCTGTTAAACTGACTATAAAAAGCATGCACATTGCTAAATTCTCTGACTTCAAGGTACAAACTATTGCATCAGCTTCCTGTGCCTAGTTCATACATATGATTTAACACACAGCAGAAGATTAATTTCTGGGGACAATTCAGAATGAATTTCATTTCTTGGCAGAAAATGAACTCTAAGCCAGAAAGCACTAGAAACCTGATATTGGTGTCTGTTTAGAGTCAGCTCATGGAATTGGTATTGCATAATGCACATTTTCAGCGGAAGGTTTACTTATTTCCAGCTCGGCTGTTTATTTCTCAGCCCTGTTTCTGCACAACCACTCTGAGTTAGAAAATCTTCATACAGTGCTTCATCAGTCATTTGGATTCCTGCCAAGTACACCCATTACCTTAAAGTAAGCAAAAATAACACATCAGACATGACAAATTCAAACTAGCTGAAAGAGCTCCTACAATAGTTCAATTAACCCATGGATATTTACATCAGGTATGCACTTTTGTCGGATGAGGTATATAAACAATACTGTTTGACAAAAGGAGTCATTTAAAACAGATCAACGCAGAGTAAATTTGCAGACAGGCATTGATTATTTTTCTTTACTGTTGAGAAGTCACAATACTTTCCCATTAATTTTAAGTGTTATAGTATTATATATGTTGTTTTTAGTAAAAGGGATATAATTTTTTTTAATTTGTTTCATTAAAGTCCTAATGGAATGCATTCATCCTCTTGAAAATTAAAAGTCTGTAGCAGGCTAGTAACTCCATTTATGCAATAAATATTGTACTTTAATATATGTATCATACATGTAAGCTCTCACCCGTCATAATCATCTTCTCTTGGGTTTATGAAATTCTAGGAACCCTTTTTAATTTTTTTGTCTGTTCATTTTTTTGTTTCCCATAAGGCACATGCACTTGCAAGAGAAACACAGAAAGGAAGAGAAGGAAAGCGGGAAATCACCCCTCTCCTAAGGGAAATGGCCATGCTGCAATCCCATCTCCATTTTCTTCTCGGGGGTTTGGGCATGCACACACACACACACAGCATGTTTTCAAAGCTACCGCATCCGGGACTTGAACAATGAAGTCAACCAGGTGGGATCTAGCCCCCTTAACTCCCACTCCATTGCTGGCCTAAGAATTTTAGCTTTTTTAACACAAGCATCCATGTAAACAAATCAATTCACACACAATATTACTGCCAAGCATTTGACAATACATATGTTAGTTGGTTGCCATGTTACCATGCCCAGTGGGAAAGCTTAGAAATCACTTGAAAACCAAACCTCTTTATCTCCTTCGATGACTACGCTATTAGAATTAAATGATTGTACAATGCATTTCAACAAGGCATGGAGGCACCGTAGCCTCTGCGGTCACACTTCTCCAAAGGAATGTGCTTCCCAAGACACCAGGAAGGTTTGTGCTCATCTCTATGATAAATATTCTCTTCTAAAGTACATTAAAGACACCAGGACAGTCTCCTGGCTTTTGCACTTACTCTAATTCAAGAGACATGAATTAGAATTCGTGAATTAGAAGTCACAGAGAGCGTCCATCGCTGGTTAGGGTCAGTACGACATCCCTTTCCCAGTTTCCACACTCTTCCATAACATGCTGCCACTTCCCAAACTGTACCATGTTTTGCATTGACTGCATCTCAGGATGACTGCTTCCTAACAGCATTCTGGGCCAGAGACAGCCCGACTGACTTCACAAGGAACACAAATGTGTTTCTGCTGAGAAACATTCCAGGTTCTATCATCATTTTTGTAAGCCACAAGCTGTATCATTTTGCTTAGCTTTGTTTCTTTTTTCCTCCCCCCTCCCTTTCTTTTGCACTGGTCATTCTCATCCCTTTCCTTAGTTCATTTGACTCCCTCTATGCTTCTCCCTCTCATTCATTCATTTTAAAGTGAACTCAGAGGCATATTTATGAAGCTTTCAGAACTGAGAGCCTATATGTTTTTGTTACCAAATATTTTGGAGCCTAAATGGCTCTTCATTTTATTTTTTTAATGGCTATATGTATGAGTACATACATGTTGAATATAGTTACAGTTCTAATTAATTCTCCAATTTCTTGATGCCAAGATAAAGAAACTTTACCAAGTATGTCGTGCTATATTAATTCACAGACCATGTGCCAGAGGGAACACAAGAGCTCTGTGTTAAGTTGGAGGGTCTCAAGTTCTTACTGCTTGGTAGGAAGTGTGAGGTAATCAGACTCTATTCTTACTGACAAGGTTGACATTTGGAAGCTAATTAAGAAACAATCAAACAGAATTAACTTTTATAGGCGTAGCATAAGGGCCTGAAATTTCAGTGACTCACAATATCCCTCTTGCCATTCTTCACTCCACAATAAGTTCCACTGGTAAGAGTCCCTTCTCAGACCCAGGCTTTGAGGCTTGTTCAATTTCCTCTTGACAGAAAAAGTACTGGGGCAAGAACTTCATGCCTCATGTTTGCTTTGTCGTTGACATGTATGTTTTAGAGTTTCTTGATGAGTAGACTGAGCTTCCTATTTACAGTGAAGGTTTGGAAGGATTCTCTTTTGACCCATTTAGAAGAAGTCTCATTAATAATAACTTTTGTGTTCCTTTGAAACAAATTCCGCCATGATTCTTGTACTTTGCTGTGAGAGTTTGATTAAAGCTATTTGTTCTTCCCTCAGGAGAAGCAGCACACATGCATACATATGACATGCTTTGTTACAATTTGGTGATTTTCTGAAGAATATTTCAGCCCTTAGAACATAAAGCTTTGATTAAGACTTCAGGCTTCCACATAATGACAACATAGTCCCCTTGTGAGACGAAAATTCATAGCTGTATATATAGGCTGATGCCATTTTCTTTGAAATTTAGCTTGAAGCCCTAGGTCTAAGCGAGTCTATTTTGTCTTTTTTGTTTTTAGAGGCTTTTGCCTTAAGGCAAGTGTGCTCACTGGGGGAAGAGAGAGAGAGACAGAGACAGTGAGAGAGAACATGAGACATCAACCCCAGGAGGGGAGGACCACATCACAATCCCATCTCCTCCATTCTCTTTCCTGGATCTTGGGCATGCATACACACATTCCCAGCATGAGTTTTACTGCTGGACCGGACCCTGGAAAGAGTAGTTTGAAACAATTCAGAAGATGAAATTCAGAATTCAGAAGATTGAGTTCAGAATCCTGTATTACAAGTTCTATATATTCTCAAACTTACATACATAGATGTCAGCTCTGTTGAGATATCCAGTTTCTCATTAGTATCTAAGGAATCCATGAATACTTGGACTAAAGATAATCTATTACCACACAGCATTTATCTAAAGCCTGTCTATGATTCTGTGTCTACCACAAACACTAGGACGTTAAAACTTTTGTAAATAAGGTTCTAGATTTAACTTTGTTTCTGCCTGCGAGAGGCCCCATCTGACTTGATACTTGAAAAATATGACTGAGGTAAAGATTGCCTTCCCTCTGCTGTGGTTTCTGGTGAGCCAATAAACAGAGGTGAGTATTGGTAGCACCGGACACAATAATCTAGTTGGCTGCATGGATGTATGAGGTCTCAGTTAGACATTGAAGCTAAAAGTTATGGTAGCTTCCTGAGTCCTACACAAGAATTATAGAATAAAGGGAACCAGCAGTTAGCATAATGGCTATGTCGCTGGACTCCCACGTAGTCGACCGCGGTTCGTGTCCTGGACCCGGTGGCTTAAAACTCACGCCAGGCGCGTGTGCGTGCGTGCCCAAGATCCCGAGAGGAGAAAGGAGGAGAAGGGATTGTGGCGTGACCATCCCCCCTGGGGGGTGATTTCTTGCTTTCTGTCTCTATGTCTCTCTCTGTCTGTCTGGTGAGCGCACGCGCCCTACAGTGAAAATCTCTCAAAAAAAAAAATTAAAAAAAAAAAAAGAATTATAGAATAAAGAAGTTGAAACCAACAACAACAACAACAAAGGCATCTACTACAATTGCAGACACCTGTAGTTTTTTCTATGACTTTGTAAGCATCCAACTCTGAATTAACTTCCTTTTTGATGAAAGTACTTGGAGTGGTTTCCATGTTCTATTTTCTGAAGTGAACCCTGACAGAAGATTTTAAAGTTTATCTGGCTATTTATTTATCTGTCGATCCAACTACTTACTACTCAGGTCTCTAATTCTGTCAGTATGTCCTGCTTTCCTGAGTGGCTCTAATGTTCACAGAGCTGCACAAGCTACAGACACTCAGGGCCCACTTGTACTCTTCCATGTTATCGCCATCTCTGTCTCCGGGTGAACTCAATAATACAAGTCTACATCACATATTCCCTCATTTTCATGACAAAATGTAGCACTGACTTCATTCTAGCCATTTTTTTTTCCTTATATTATTGCCACAAGTTGGCTGTCAGGGATTCCCAAAGATAACAATTTTTTAATAAAAAAGAGAAAAGTATATATATGAAATAGAAAATATTCCAGAGTAGCCTTCTTTATTTGACTGCCCTGAATAGGACCATGTGCTCTCCAAAAGGAAGGGATATGAAGATTGGTTTAAATTAAACTAGTCAGCTCTTTATCAAAGATGGACCAGCGAAAGGCCAATGAGACCAGCCAGTGGTGTGCTGGTTAACATAGCTGGATCCCACCTGGTCAACTGCACAGTTTGAGTCCAGACCCAGTGACTTGAAAAAAATGCCAGGTGTGTGTGTGCACGTGTGTGTCAAAGTCCTAAGAGGAAAATGGAAAAGGGATGATGGCGTGTCTCTTACTCATGAGGTGTATACATTCACACTTTCCTTCTCTCTCTGTCTCTCTATGTGACCACATATGCCCTATAACAAAATAAAAAGAATCATGGAATTGGGAGTAATTTTCAAAACAATGGGCAAATATTTTTAACTTCTTCATTTAGTTCACTTATATCACACCAATGAATAATAACTTTTGTGTTCCTTTGAAACAAATTCACACCTATAAAATGAAAATTCCATTACTTTTTTATTTTAATTTTATTTGCAATTTATTTATGTTGAATTTATTCTCACTCCCCATATAGTTTTGTTTCTTTTGTTTCTCCTGAGGTAACATTTCCTCTGTGCAACCACCTCTTCCAGTTTAGTAGCAATTTATTTATTTTCAGTGAGGATTATCAACGTGGCAGAATGTTTCTAACTAGTCAGGTAATGGAATTCAGAATCTTACACACACACACACACACACACACACACACACTCACACACATGTTTTTTTTTTTGTTGTTTGTTTTTTTTCTGTGGGGGGCATGAACTCACCTGGCAAAAACTCAGCATTGTCTCTGGACCACTGACCCAGCATCCGGACACCCACCAGCTTCACCACTGTGCTGTTGAAATGGCACATACTGCTTTTTTAAAGTCACATTTTTAGATACTTAATGACTTTTCAGATATGCATGACCTTGATGACTTGAACAATTTCTTGTGTGTTCCTAAGTGACTATGAATATTTGAACCTTTTGATTGGAATAATTTTGTGGGATATTCTGGATCAAGTAAACAGTGAACCATTTTCACAAGTAACATTAGGCTGCTCTGGAAAATGCTGGTTTACTTTTGAAAATTCTGTCAATTTCTACATATTTCCTTATGGATCAAGTCCAATATCTTAGCATAGCTATCCCTTGCCTACTTTTTATTTCACATATAATTAGTTAATCTAACAGTGACATTAATTAAAATACTTAACACTTTATTGGGTTTTACTGTACATGTCAGAGAGCATGCTAATTACTGCATGCTCATCATCACATTTAATCCTGTACATATTTTTTTTAGACAGCATCTCACCAGTTGATATCCTCCTTAGTAGCTAGCAATGAGGCACACAGCACTTCACCAGTGTTTTAGGGTGGGCACCAATCAAATCTAAGCTTCCCAGGAGCCCTGGTCTGCTGAGTAAGCAGGACCTATTGTCATGAATTATGTTAGTGAACTTCCTTTCTTTTCTTTTCTTTTTTTTTTTTTTTCCACTTTTTTACGGGACATGTATACTCACCAGAGAGAGAGAGAAAGTAAAATATCACTTCTCAGGGATGATAATCACACACCACAATCCTTTCTCCTCCAGTCCCTTCTCAGGATTTTGGACATGCATGCACACATGCATTGTGTTTATCTTTTCTCTTTCTCTCAAGCCATTGGGTCCAGCACTCAAAACACATAGTCAGCCACACAAGATTCAGCCACCCTAATCACCACATTCCCTCACTGGCCAGCCTGCAAAATGTTTTTATGTATCACAGTTAAGTGAGGAAACGGACTGGGTGACATGAGGATGTTTGATCAAAGTCGCAAAGATAAATAGTGCAGCCAAACATCCGGGCTTTCCACTATCCTCCACTAATCCAAAACTATTTGTTTTTCAATGAAGTATCTTAAAATTTAAGAAAGAGGGAACCAGTAGTTAGCGTAATGTCTATGTCGCTGGACTCCCACGTAGTCGACCGCGGTTCGTGTCCCGGACCCGGTGGCTTAAAACTCACGCCGGGCGCGTGCACGTGCGTGCCCAAGATCCAGAGAGGAGAATGGAGGAGAAGGGATTGCGGCATGACCATCCCCCCTGGGGGGTGAGTTCTCGCTTTCTGTCTCTATGTCTCTCTCTGTCTGTCTGGCGAGTGCACGTACCCTGCAGTGAAAATCTCTTGTTTTCTTAAAAGAAAACAATCTGGCTTATTCCTTTTTATTTTATATAAGAAAATAATTTCACAAATGCAATTTCTCTAGTAAATAACCTAATACACTAGTCCAAGTAAAGTATGATTGTCTTAGATTGTGAAGATATTAGAGGAGATGGATACAAATGTTTATATTTGAAAAATGTTTAAAAATAAGGCTAAATAAAGAAAATAGCCAACTTGAAGATTAGGGAAAAAATTCAAACTGCATATCTGATAAAGAGCTGGCATCCAATATTTACAAAGAACTCTAACAACCAAATAGCAGAAAATCAAATGACCCAATTAGAAGTGAGGAAACGAACTGAACAGACGTTTCTCTGAGGAAGACATAAAAATGGTCAACAAATGTATGAGAGATGCTCAACATCACAAATCATAAAGAAAATGTAAACTAAAATCACTATGAGATGTTTTCCCACACCCGTTAGAATTGGGATTGTCTGAAAGATAAGACACAACTAGTGTTAGTGTGTGGAGAAGTAAATTCTGGTACACTGTTTTCAGGAATGTAAACTAGTATAGCTATTATGTAAAATAGGATGGAACCTCCAGAAAAGTCAAGATAGTGCCATAGTATTATCTACCAATTACTTTTCTGGGTCTATACCCAAAGCAGATTAAATTGCCATTTTGTAAAGTTAAGATATCTGTACTGTCATGTCTATTGCAGTTATTCACAATAGGTAAGGCATGGAATGACCAAATGTCCATCAATGAATGAAGAGATGAAAATGGAATGTTAATTCAGTCTTTAAAAAAAGAGATCCCACTCTTTACTTTACTATGGATGGATCCAGAGGGCAAAGCAAAGTGAAATAAGCCAGGGAAGTAAAAAATCTCATTTATATGTGCAAAAATAACAATAAATGGGCTCTGAAACAGTGGTTTACATAGGGTGGGGGAAGGGAGGAATTGGAAAGACATAAAAAATACAAAATACAGATATGTAAGATGAACAAATAGTGAACACAGAAGGCCTAAATTAATAAATTATAATAAGAATATATGTTAAATAAGTAGATTTCAACTCCTTTTGTCAAAAAAAGTAACTGTTTGGGGCAGCAGATGGTATGGTCATTAAGGCTGCTAGACTACCATATGGCAGACCATGGTTTTAGTCCTGGATCTGTCATCTTGCTTTCTCTCTCTCTCTCTGTCTCTCTCTGGTGAGTGTACATGCCCTATAGCAAATTCAGTAATAATAATAATAATTAAAAAATTAAACAAATATATTTTTAAAAAGTAACTGTGAGTTAGATATATTAATCTGCTTCAAAATTGAAACTCTTTTATTACATACACGCACACACACTATATATATACACACACACATGCATTCCATATGTAATGTTGTAGGCCTCAAATATACACAATAAAGTTTATTTTTTTAAAAGGTTAAATAAGGTTGGGACCAGTAGTTAGCATAATGACTATATTGCTGTACTCCTATGTAGTCGATAGTGGTTCGAGTCCCAGAATCAGTGGCTTAAACTCATGCCAAGTGCGTGTACGTGCATGCCCAAGATTCCAAGAGGAGAATGGAGGAAAAGAGATTGCGGTGTGGCCATACCCCAGGAGGTGATTTCTCGCTTTCTAATCTCTCTATCTCTCTCTGTCTTTCTGGCAAGTGCACATGCCCTATATAAAAATAAAAAATAAAAAAAAAAAATTTACCTCTCAAAAAAAAAAAAGTTAAGTAAAGCCATCTTTAAGGCAAGCAAATCCCACATGACTGATCACATGGTTCGAGTCTTAGACTCAGCAGTGGGAGAAACATGGCAAGTGTGTGTGCATGCCCAAAATCCTGAGAGGAGGCAGAGATGGAGGAGGAGAAATTGTGACATGACCATGGCCCATAAGGGGCACTTTCTCCTCTCCCTCTCTTTGTCTCTCTGTCTCTTTCTGGTAAATGTGCATGCCCTGGATTAAAATAGAACAATAAAAACTGAAAATATTCTTATTTACTAGACTTGTACAAAAATAAAAGAGACAACACAGTATAGTTGTTAGCACTATGCTATTCCTAATAAGTATGTAACGTATAACTGTAAAATTGTCATTACAATTTGAAGCTGGCAAAGAATGCATTATTATATTCACAAAGCCAAAATACTAATTCTATAGATGAAAACATTCTAATAATTTCATATGATTACTTTGTACTTACTGGTGTTTTCAAACTCTACAGAAACTTGTTTCTGAAAAATGTAAACATCCATAGAAGTCATTATGATAGCCATAAATCTATTCTTTTTGCTGTTGTTAGTATTAATTCTTATAACAATAGAACACCAGTCACCCTTCACATAATTATAAACAACATTTCCTTCCTAAGTAATTTTCTTGAATGCAAGTCAGATAAAATTTCGAGTTTATCTCAGAATATTCTCTGATAATCTAGTAATATAGATATCTAATTATTTCTTTTCTGGCTGTTTGCAGTCACACTTGAATGCTCTTTTCCTAGAAGTTGGTATTTTTCTTTACTTTCCTAAACAAGATGAAAAGAACAGAAGGAGCTTCTCTCAGAGGTGGTTATATTCATGATTTTCAATTCCAGCATCTTGAGTATTCCCAGACCAGAAGGTACTGTGACACTTGTCCAGCTTTGATTATGTCAAGCTAAGTTCCCAAATTGATCGTGTCTCCTTATTTGTAAAATCATTATTCTCTTAGGGGAACAAACTTCTCAAGCAATAAAGAAGAAAATATACATATCACATTTCATTTAATTTCTTCAGTAACACATTAAATCTTGTTTACAAATATTATTATTTTTGCTTATATTGCCCAGTGTCAACTTAGAAAAGCATGGGCACCCATAATCGCACCTTCTGGCAAATTGAATTGCAGTTGCAATAGACTAATAAATTTTCAATGTATTAGAATTATGACACTGCTTTCTTTTAGAGATAATAACCCATCTTTTCTCTTAGCAAATTTAAGATCCATTCAAAGGGAACAGCTACTACATATTTAAGTCACTACACCTGTGTGCATAAAATTACAATTATTCTGTCTGCTGTTACCGCTGTGAATAACAAAATCCTTTTTGCCCTCCAGACAGTGGTGGTCTTCTACTAGCTTCTCTGAATGTGACAGACTAACTTGTTTATGTGTAAGCAGGGTCATATTTCTGGCCCTTCACTGCTCTTGGTCATTCACGTTGTTAAATTTACACACACACACAAACACGAGTCTTCAAAGTGTTCATGCGAAATGCATATTACGGAAACACTCTGTGCGGATTTCAAAAATATTTTGCTCAATATAAACTTGACTTGTATTTTACTTTCATTTTTACACAAACCTTTTGAAGTCTTCTTGTATATTTAAAGTTTGAAGTGGCCCCACAGATCACACATGATAGTATTCTTGGGAGAGAGAAAAAATGGAGAGTGGGATGAAGGAACATGTATTGGGCTCTTCTATAGTATCTGTGCTGTTTTATCTCTTTTTAAATTATCTGAGCCTGGAGGGTGGTATGGAGGGAAAATTCAATAGTCAGTGAGGCAGAGGCACAAAGGAAGGGGGCCAACTCAGAGGTCTGTGACTACGGCAGCCTCCCATGTGCCCATAATCCAGGCTGCCCAAGGCTGAGAGTGGATCAAGGCACCACCCGTCTGTGGTGGTGTGTCTCCCTTTTGCTCTTTCTCTCTCCCTCTCTTTCTCATTTCTAGAATGAATAAATACGAATTTTTAAAAATTATCTGAATAAATGCTAAATTTTCCCTTGAGGGATAGGGCATTTTTTTAAATAATTTTTCATGTATTTTACTATTTCAGAATCATAACTAGACAATATGATGAAATCCTGTATTATTATTGATTTTCATGGTTGAGCAGAAAGTTCTCATCAATTAGTACTGATTTATTATTTTAGTCGCTTTTTAAGATATCCCCTTCAAAGGAGTATAAGAGATATAAGTAAACAACTAGAATTACATTTATTTTTCCGTAGGAGAGCTCGTTTTTACCTGTAGGCAACATCGATCATTTAAAAGTCCTCCCTATTTTTACCGACAGCTCTCTCTTATATAAGGCTCCCCTTTGTTAGACTCAATCTTATTTGTAGATTTATATAATTAACATCTTATGTCATTTTTTACAGAGACTTGTGATATCACATACACACTCATGGTATTGGAAAGTGCCAGGTCACATGCGTAATTTGCCGCTTGCTGATGATACGACACTGTCTCAGTATCCAAATTCTTCTTTCCTTATTTGTTCCAGTTACAATACTGGGATAAACACGCCTGCCTTTGATAACGCCTAGGGATTTCTAAGAATGAACTGAGTTCACGTGGATGAAGATTTCTTGTGCATTTTAAAGTGCTATAGAATAACAGTATTTTTAAAGACAGTGGTCACACTTTCTTGCTTTTATTATCTCCTCACTTTTGTTTTACCTCCGAAGGAAAAAAAAAAATCAGTTTCATTAACCATTCAACATAAAAGCGGCTTTAATATCCTCTTACCATCCTAATCTTTCTCCCCTGAATATGCTGAGCAAAGGGTTTCCTGATACTACTTAAAATAAAAACTCAAACAACTCAGGAATAGAAAATAAAGCAACACAGTATATGACTAACTTTACAACTGTGATAATCACTCATGAAAGGGCAAATAAAGTTATAGCTCCTTTTTCAATTACAAAGAATAAGATATATTCTAAACGTACCAAAAGGGGTTTTAGTCCTGAATTAAAGTAAAAAATAGTCAAAGATTATAATCAGGGAGCCTCAAATATTTATAAAATTTTACTTTTAGGATAAAGTCAAAATTCAAAGTGTGACAATAAGTGTAAATCAATCAGCAAAGAGGAGTTTAGTTGAGAATCCTGGCTTGGAGTGAAACCCAGGTTCAAATAATCCCTCATGTTCTAAGAAGTCTCCACCTTTGCTTTATCCTTTATTAGAATATTGAGAAATAGTGTAACAATTACATGAGATTTTTGAGGGGGGAAAGTATAAAATCCAGAGCCTTTCAATTAAGCAGTAGATAATTAATGTCACTATTATACTTTGATTCACACAAAGATAAATTTCAAAGTTGTATAACTCATAGATATTCTCATATTGATGCCAATTAATTGATTCTGTATCTTTCCATTGAGAAAGGATGAATACTTTCTTTCTTCACCCCTTAAAAATTAGTTTTTTTAACACCTTTAATGTTCTTTAATTTTACTTTAAATAGTTGTAAAACTGTGCTTCAAGATTGCTAGGACTTCTTATCTAAAATAATTTTGACACTCCATAACAATCATCCCTTATCAAGTTTCTAAGCTACATATGAATTAGAGGGAAATTTCACATTAAATTGGATATTTTAAAACTTAAGCAAGAGGGACCACGCCCTCCTGAGTATGAGCTGGTCCCACATGGCAGACTCACAGTTCTAGCCCAGATCCAGGTGGCTTGGTAACACGCTGGGTGAGTGTGTGAGCATGCCTAAGACTCCACCAGGAGGGGTAAATAAGGGATTGTGCTAGAGCCAGAGCTCGAGGGCAGGTGATTTCTCACTTTCTCTCTCTCTCTCTGCCCAATGTCTAAATACTAACATATGTTTTAAATGTAAGCAAGGATTTTTGGCTACAGTTGTAATAATACAGCTATGATATTTTACCTAGTGAAGTTTGGAGAGCATATTGTTTCTCTAAATAATTTCCATGATAGATTTTCTCCTTTAATCTTTTGAAGTATGGTCTGTCTGCAATGGTAGTAAAACTCAAATAAGAAGGACCAGCAATTAGCATAATGGCTATATCACTGGACTCCCATGTAGTTGATAACACTTTAAGTCCCAGACCTGGTGGTTTAAACCCATGCCCGGCGTGTGTGCATGTGTGCCCAAGATCCCGAGAGGAGAACGGAGGAGAAGGGATTGCGGCATGGCCATCCCCCCAGGGGGTGATTTCTCACTTTCTGTCTCTCTGTTTCTCTCTGCCTTTTTGGAGAGCACATATACCCTATAGCAAAAACCATTCCAAAAAAAAAAAATCAAATAAGATAATTCCACTAGCAACAATCAGTTTTATACCCCAGTATGTATGTAAACAATACTCTTCTGTATTGTGTCTTTGATTAATTTAAGCATTTCTAGAGTCATTTTTTTATTATTATTTGTCTTTTGCTATTCATTCCAATCTCCTCTTGAGGACAGGTCAAATATTATCAAGCACTTTTACAAAAATGGGCACTTGAGTCCTATATAATGATAGGAGTTCCTTGCTCTATAAAAATCTGAATTGTCTAATAGGCTTAGAATGATAACTCGTGGAAGATTACTCTGTATAATAAAACCTGCTATTATGCGATGCACGTCAGTAAGTTTTCAAAGTAATTGGGCCTGGATCCTCATCTTGCACAAGCCATTCCTTTTACAGACTTCATAGATTTCTTAATGTAAAATAAAAAAGAATGGGGCTAGACTAGCATTTCCCACACTTCACCTATTTGCATGCCTATCCCTGGAACTGCTGAGACAATCATAAATTGTTATTTCATTACTTAATATTTTACTTAACTCACTTTTTCACTGCATGTATCTTCTCATGTCCTATCATACATGGAAAACCAGTATTACTTTTTATTACTAGAAGACAATCATAAAATAGTAATTAAAATAAACTGGATGGTCTGGCTCAGATAGACCCATTCTGTTGTTTGATCTCTCTGAGGGGAAAAAGGATTTTAGCCCCTGTAAAAGCGGTGTCAAAGCCAACTTGAATCAACTGATCAATTTTCTAAACATAATCCAAATTCTCAAAAGGGACTTAAAGGGAAATCACTTCTTCCTTGGGATTTCTTTGATACTGTGTCTGCCAAGGGCAGGCAACTCACCTGGCTCAATGATTTCTCCTGTCTGCTCTCTCTAGCGGCCAAAGCTCCTGGAAGTTTTCATTGCAAAGACATTTTAGGTGTTGTAATTGTCATGATTTGGTTAAATGTCTTGAGTTTTTACTATGTGCCATGTGATGATCAAAGAACTCCGTTATATTTTGTTTGTTTAATCCTCATGAAGAGTTTAAGAGACAGATGCTGCAATAGCACTAGTTACACTGTTACCACAGTAATCTGTATTATAAAGAATGGAAGGCAATCTAAAATTGCAATTTATTGAGGGAGAGAAAGAGGAGAAATATTGAGACAGTAATAGAAAACACAAACTAAGATAAAGAAAATGAGTTTAAATGCAATTTGCAGAGAAAAATTATAAATTTATTTAACAACAAGGACATTTCTCAGGGTTTTTTCAATGATGTTAAAATTAAGATTTTACATTTTTAAAGGAAATGTAAAAGGCAAGACCATCATTATATCTCTAGAATCTGGAGGAATGTACTACACAATGAAAGAGAGCAGGTGGACAGAAAGGAAAGAAAGAACCAACCATCTAAAAACAACATCGAACAAAGACTAAGTGCTAAAGAAAAAGAAACATAGTGTGAACTCTACATGTGATATCAGAATCTTCAGGGCCTAAAATCAGTTAGGGCGACATCTGGACTGTGGAAAGGATGCTCAGACCTTTGATAATCTGTTTGCCAAGACGCTAAATCTTTCCCACAAGCACTGGGTCTGCCAAGCTAATGGGAGTTCTTTCATCAGTGATACAAAAGGAGAATTTTAGATAGTGCTGAAAGTATGCACAAATCAGCAATCTACAAGGATCTTTCACTTTATATTACAAGTCCACTATTGTCTTCTATTGAGCTAAATTATACTTTGGATATATACATTGTGGGAGAATTGTGAACATGAGCTTGAGATGGGCTGATTTAATTTGGAATAAGAACGCTGTAACAACAATGGAAATAGGGTTTCTGGATCTTAGCCAAACACTAAAACAAATGGATGGCAATTTACTTTTCATTATGTTTTGGCTTCACTTTTATTGACATGACTATAGATATGGATCTCGGTGAATACACTAACCACAATTCAGTGCAAGGCTATTTGATCCAAGAGTAAGAGTTAAAATACAGATGAGCTTTGGAATCCTAACACTGCTTTTTTGAGAGGTTTTTGCTCTAGGGTGTGTGTGTTCACCAGAAAGACAGAGAGAGACAGAGAGATAGAAAGCGAGAAATCACCCCCCAGAGGGGATGGCCACACCGCAATCCCTTCTCCTCCATTCTCCTCTTGAGATCTTGGGCATGCACGCACACGCACCCGGAGTGAGTTTAAGCCACTGGGTCTGGGACTCGAACTACGGTTGACTATAGGAGTCCAGAGATATAGCCATTACGCCAACTGTTGGTCCCAACCTTGGGAATCTTTTAGTGTTAGAACAATACAAGATGAAAGTATTTGCAAGTCGGTGTTTTGAGTAAAGAGGCCAACTATGAGATTCCTTCATCTCTGAACCATGATACATTAGATCCAAGAATAAAGACTCCCCTCTTACTTTCATTAACTTGGGTTTCTTGCTACTTTTTACTAATTATTACGACTTTAAAATGAATAAACAATTTTTATGTTTTATACTTGTCTAATGTCAAAAATCTTGAATTTAGACAAAAGCTTGGGGATAGTAAATTATATCTCCTGTAAACCAAAAAGGACACATAAAATTAAATAATTAAATACTACTATACGTGGGACCAACACTTAATGTAATGGCTATGTTGCTGGGCTTCCATGTAGTCGAACACGGTTTGAGTCCCAGACCCAGCAGCTTAAACTCACGCCAGGCACGTGTGCATGTGTGCCCAAGATCCTGAGAGGAGAATGGAGAAGGGATTGTGGTATGGCCATCCCCCCTGGGGAGTGATTTCTCATTTTCTCTTTGTATCACTCTGTCTTTCTGGCAAGCACACACGCTCTATAGTAAAAACCACTCCAAAAGAAGAAGAAGAAGAAGAAGAAGAAGAAGAAGAAGAAGAAGAAGAAGAAGAAGAAGAAGAAGAAGAAGGAGAAGAAAACTGCTATACATTATTTATAAATACCCTAAAATTACTCCTTTTTTAAATTTTTATTTATTTATTTATTTATTTTTATTTTCTACATTAATTCACTATACACCATCACAACACACAAATGAATTTTCCATCCAAAATACACTGTGCATTGGTTCAATCAAGCACATCAACATACATGTTCTCAGCAAATAATTTTCCAATTCTTACATCCTGCATACCTTGCCCTTTGTCTTGTCATTCTTACATCTTGCATACCTTGCCCTTTGTCTTGTCATCCCTGATTCCCCATCCCCCACCCTCTGCTATGTCCCATCTTCCTCCTCCATTGTCCCTGGCATCCTAGTGTGTTGTGATGATGCTCAGGGAATGAGTGTTAGGTAATATAATATAATAAAAAAAAATTACTCCTTTTTTTCACAGTCTACTTTTTGTTGTTGCTGTTGTTGGAGAGGATTTTGCTATAGGGCACATGCACTCACCAGACCGGGAGAGACATAGAAACTGAAAGCAAGAAATCACCCCCCAGGGGGGATGGTCACGCCACAATCCCTTCTCCTCCATTCTCCTCCTGGGATCTTGGGCACGCACGCACATGCGCCCGGCGTGAGTTTGAAGCCACTGGGTCCGGGACGCAAACCACGGTCAACTACGTAGGAGTCCAGTGACATAGCCATTATGCTAACTACTGGTTCCCCCCAGTAGTTATTTTTTATTTCTTTTTTAAACATGCATCTAATGACACTGTTTACTTGGCTTTATAAGCCACAACAGAAACAAAACATTAGAAGAGATAGTTTTGCAAGAAACTGGCAATTAGAGAAGTTGTGAGACATATCAGTTGGAAAGTCAGAAGAGGCAATAGAAGAGGGACCAGCAGTTAGGGTAATGGCTATGTCACTGGACTCCCATGTAGTCGACCATGGTTAGAGTCCCAGATCTGGTGCCTTAAACTCATGCCGGGCGTGTGTGCGTGTGTGCCCAAAATCCTGAAAGGAGAATGGAGGAGAAGGGATTGCGGCGTGGCTACCCGCCCTGGGGGGTGATTTCTCGCTTTCTGTGTCTCTGTCTGTCTCTGTCTGTCTCCTCCCCCCCTATAAAAAAAAACCCTTAAACAAAAAAAAAAAAAAAAAAGACAATAGAAGAGAAATACTGTCAAAAGCGGAAACTAGGTGTCAGAGCATGATATTCTGGGGCATTTAGTGAACAGATTTTTTTTTTTTAAGCTTTGTTAAAATCAGAGGATAGCTCAGTTTCTAATTAATCAAAGCAAAGTTTTATGACAGCAAGAGTCCAGTAGTTTTATATTCCCTTGAACACTTGCTAACATCATATGAACTCACATTTAGGCAGTCCTCACACTCAGATATGAAGACAGTATTTTACAAAAACTTCGGAAGACATGGCGCACCCATTTTAAGGGTGGACGTTGGAACAGACACAAGATTTTGCCTGGAAATAAAATAACATCTCAAAGAGATAGGGTCGTATGTTCTGATGGCTTTTTCTGGAACAGAATTAATGGTTAATATTTAAAAGAAATAACGGTTTTCTTATCTTATCTGAGTCGGTCTGTGTGCAGTTTCCTTTCTGTTTTGTAGTAATAACCTGGCCTATGATTCTTCCCGAACCCATGTTCGGATTGTGCCATGTGTGTACATTCCTTGGCAGAGTCCTGCGATATAGAGTTAGGTCCCAGCATGGACCAGAGAGCTTGCTTGAGTGTGGGATTTCAGGCCACAGCTTGAACCACCTCCTGAGTCAGGCCCTTGATAGTATTTTATTGAGCTCTCTGGTGGGCTTGTATGCACATTAACATCAGAGACGCACTGTTCTGACAAGGGCCTACAGGTTTTGTGGCAACTAAATTAAAAGTCACTGCTTAGGGGCCAGCAGGTGGGTTAGTGGTTAAGGAGCTGGACTCTTCCCATGGCAAACTACAGCTTGAATCTGGAACCGGAGGCTTGAAAATCATGCCAGGTGCATGTGCATGCATGTCCAAAATCTTGATGGAGAATGGAGGAGAAATGATTGTGGCATGGCCATCCCCTCAGTGGGGAGGGAATTTTCTCACTTTCACTTTCTCTGTCTCTCTTCATAAAGCACAAACACCCTAGGACAAAATAAAACAAAACAAAAATAATAAAATAAAATCACTATTTAGCTTAGCATTTTCCTAAGAGCTTAATTGTGTTAGGCATCTTTAAGAACATCAGGACTACTGAACAGCAAGTGTTTTTTTGTTTTTTGCTTTTTTTTTTTATTACATAACTTTGTAAGAGTTATCATCCTGTTTTAAAAATGCAGTAGGAAAAAAAATAATATTCACAGCGACTGTGATAAGCCTCATGAATAAATATTTAAAGTTAAATTACACACATTGCACTTCTTTAAGATGGTTGAAATGTTTGTTTCAAAATAGTTCTATTTTAAGTCATCCTGTCTTCAAAATGCAGTAGGAAAAAAAAACAATATTCACAGCGACTGTGATAAGCCTCATGAATAAATATTTAAAGTTAAATTACACACATTGCACTTCTTTAAGATGGTTGAAATGTTTGTTTCAAAATAGTTCTATTTTAAGTGATTAATATAATTACCTTTAATACAAATTATATTGCAATTTGTCTTTTGATTTGACAATTAAAGAAGGTGATAGTTTATGTTACTATTATAGTTTCTGAGCATCCAAAAGAAAAGAGAAAGAAGAAATGCTCTATTTGCTTGCTCTTCCAATACCTAGCTAGCAAGTTATGCTTTATATATGACACCAATCACTACTGAAGACATATTGAAGAAAATAAAGCAAAAGGAATGAAAAAAGGATATTAGAATTGAATTATTGATAAATCTAGTTTTAGGATTCTCAAAGAGCTGGATTAGTGACTTAAATTAGCTGAACTTTGTGAGCATAGTCATGTATGACTTAATGATGAATATGAGTCTCTAGGAAAAGTGTCAGGTGATTTCTGTGTTGTCTAACTATCATAAAGTGTACTTATACAAACCCACATAGTGTAGCCCACTACATAGGCTATAAGACATAAGCTTATGGGACCCCTGTTGTAGATGTAGTTTATTGCTGACAAAAACAGAGGTGTATAGCATATGATTACACTTTCTGCTGACAAGTGGTTCAAACACTAGAAGTATGTGACGCATGCATTCGTGTATCTATATTTTATGTCGGTATCTACACACAACAATAATTTTTGCACCATAAAAAGCTGCTGTCAGAGAGGAAATCAAAACATTATCAGACAAGTATATATTAACTTTTACAAGTTTGATTTAAGTATTGTGGTTTAAATTTCTCCACCATTTCTTCAAGGTTTCCTGAATGCATACAATCGACTAATCAACATGTCTGAATTGGGTATTCACTCTAAGCTGAGTTGTACTGGATCCCTTACAACTAGACAAAGTTTAAAAGACAAGCAGTCTTATTTTAATGTTATTTCCTGCCAGGCTCTCTAGAACCTATTTTCATTACTGAAGGCAGGGTAAGTTTATTTACCAATAACATTATTTTAATTGCATTTCAAGTTCTAGCTTACTAGAATGTTACCATGCAAAGAAATTAAACCCTTCACAGTATCATTGAAGACTTAATGATATTTCAATAACAGCCATTGAATTCTTGTTCATGGACAAGTTTAACAACTAATAGAGAAAAATACAAAAGTAAATAAAGGACAGAATGTATGCTAATCTTATGGCCAGCAAATGCTTATTATATACAACTATTATATAAACTGTAAACACATATTACATTTTATTACACCATTGGACCTAAGTCGTATCAAGAACATCAGCATATAAAACCCTCAGTAGTATACTATATACTATTTTAAGTTCTTAGACTCTCAATTAGATAGCTTTTTTGCAATTAAGTTCCACGATTGGTTAAATTGTAATTATTAAATTGCACTTCTCATTAAGAGTGTACTAATTTCCGATGAGATGTAGTTTAGATTTGGTTTCGCTTGATAAGATTTAATTCAAAAACACTGATTGGTAATTAAAGACATTGCGCTCTGTATGGAGCAGAACAGTGCAGCTGAGGGCTGTCAGCCTTCTTCCACTTCCCAATCTCCCTTCCCTCTCCTTCCAGGGAATTGTTCTATCTAAAACAGATCCACACAAAAACGTTTATCCATTTTGTTAAAAAAAAAAATTAGACCATAATACAAGAATATAAACACATGGGACAACTTTCATACCATGCCTAAAATATAGTGATAATCCCTTACTTTTTCCTGTATTAATATTTACCTTTGTTCTTACTGCCCCATAGTGATTCTGAGCATGAGGTGCCCAAGTATTTGAAAGACATTATTTGGAAGAATAAAGACATTAAATCTATTTCAGCATTGACTGATTTTAACTTTACAACCTTCCCATCCTTTAAATGGTGGCTGGGGAAAGAAAGTTCAAGCGAGTTTATAACTGTAACTAAAGTGGTTTTAGCTGGTACCACAGTCATTCTCTGAATCATAGTTTCAGTGTTCAAGAGTGCACTTAAATGCCTAAAGTGGCTCATGCCATGAATGGTCTAAAGAGTGGTTCTACATAACAAATAACAATTATCTGAACAGCAAATAAATAGCTATTGTTGTTAAATGAAATCACATTAATATCTTTGAAATATACATTCCCTAACCACATTTACCAATCGTAAGAAACTCATGTATTTGTAAAACTTGATACTAGACAAGAATGTTATTTTGGAAGCAAACTACATATTTTCCTCATGTCTACTTAATATGAAATACCCAGTATTATACATATAAAAAATGCTAATTACTTTACATATTGAAGCATCTCCTTCAGGTTTTCACTCAAAAGTTAAACCAGGGTCTTCCCTGGTTATCATATTAAAAATTGCAATATCGTCTATGCCAACACTCCTTAGCGCTTCTCCATTGTATAGTGTGTGTGTGTGTGTGTTGTTTTCTGTTTATCCTCTATGCCTAGAATGTAGACTAAGTATCACTGTTTTCCACTGCTATATTGCTTTAGAGAAGAAGAAATGCACAGAATTTACTAAATGCTCAATAAATAACTGTCAAACTGATACATCTTAAAACTATGCTGAAAAGTGATCTTCATCATGGATGATTCTATTTGAGATGATATAATTCTCTTCACTATTGTTATTTTTAGAACAGAGTTTATTAAGATGTTTCCACATTTAGAAATTTTCCATGGTCAAATATTAACGACATATTCACAGTTGCTGTAGTAGACAATTATTTACGACAAAGAAATGTGCTCTCAGGAAAACAAACAAATATAGGTGTTTATAATATCCCTTATCTTCATTAGTAGTTATGAGGAACACTACAGAGTTAATCATGGTTGCTCTAAGATAAAATCACCATTATATGTATTTATACACACACACACACACACACACACACACACACAGAGTAAATCCATGAGTTCCAGTTCAGAACTGACAACAAATAAACTGTGTCCTACAGTAGAGCAAGGAATAGTAAGAGCAACCTACAAGTAGTTTATTAACAGTCAGACGTATTAGGAAGGGAAACATGGAGGTATGAGGAGGTCTAACTTTTGGGTTACATTACAGTAGTCACCATAACAAAAATCACAAACATGGAAGGTTAAGTGCCAATGATAATTATATAAAGGGGATAACTTTCTGCAATTGAAGAAAGAACCAACCATTTAAGAGTTAACAATTTATGGGTGTATGTGTGTGGGTAGAGAGAGAAATAGAGACAGGAAGAGAAAGGGACAGAGAAATTTAACACATAGTCAGTTGGTTATACTTTAGTAAAAGTTCTCCATTTCAAATAGAAAGATATCTCTAAAAGTAATCTAGTCAGGACATATGAAAGTTTATCTTTAAATTTATAAAAATTAGGCCATTTTCAGACTTACTTGAACGACACGAATTTGCTAAAAATAATACATCCAAACCTACTGCGTTCTGTGTAAAACATCCTGTGACATAGGAATTTTTTGTCCAACTAACTTTATTTTTAAAAGACATCAAACAAACAAGGATCGGAAAGTATACCGTTCACAGAGCCAGCATGTGGCATAGTGGTTGAGGTGCCTGACTCCCACATGGTCGACAGTTCAAGTCCCATAACTCAGCTGGAAACTCAGGCTGGGTACATGTGTGTGTGTCTAAAACCCTGAGAGGAAAATGTGGGAGAAAGAAATGAGGTGTGGTCATCTCCCCCTGGGGACGGTGATTTCTCACTTTTTGCTTCTCTGTATCTCCAGCGAGCACACATGCCCATAGCCAAAAAAAAAATCATTAAAAAAAAAGAAAAGAAAAAAAAAAGTATGCCCTTGAGAGGGAGATTTTTGCTATAGGATGTGTGTGCTTGCCAGAGGGACAGAAAGAGACAAACAGAATGTAAGAAATCACCTCCAGTGGGGTTTGCATGCCCCAATCCGTTTTCCTCCACTCTCCTCTTGGGATTTTGGGGTTAAAGCTTCACAAAACATGATCCTCTGGGGGATAAGCCATTAACTAAGCCACAGCTCCATCTGAATCTAAACATGTATCATAAATATAGAAACATTATAGTGCGAAAATGTTGGTCAGCATTAAGAGCACTTAAACAGGGGTTTTAAAGATATTGTTGATATCCTAACACAGTATGATAGTAAACAATGCATACGGGAACGTGTAAGTAATATTAGAATCTACCTGTTTGAATGTATCCTTTATACTGCTGGCAGGGACACCAAATAAATAGGTTTCATTAAATTCTTAAACTGAGAAAATGAAAATAATGTGGAAAATATTGATACTTGAAGAGTTTTAATAAATGTAAAGGTAAGCAGTATAAAAGAAAATTGGAATGCTATTAACTTCCAAAGTGGTAGGGATGGGAGTATCAAGACAAATCAAGAGAGTTAGTAGCCCATATCTGTAAAAAGTTTTGCCATATCATTTTTGCACCTCAACACACCTAGTAAGATCTGCTCAAATGTGTTCACTAAGACTGAGGAAAGGCCAAATGAGTATAAAGTGAAGAAGTCAAGAAGGAAGTCCTCACCAGAATCTGACATGCTGACATGTTGATTTTGCACTATCAGTTGCTAGAACTTTGAGTAAATAAATTTGTTCTGTTAGCTTGCTGTGACAACCTGGGCTAAGCCTCCTTATTTATGTAACAATAGGCATATGCAGAAGTAGGAATGTCTTTTTCAGCTCTAGAGTTCATTCATCAGACTTATTAGAGGATTATGATTTTTTAAATTATTTTATTAAATTAAATTAATTTATTTATTCTAATTTGATCAGAGAAGAACATAGTAAGAGAGAGAGAGAAAGGGAGAAAGTGAGGAAGCAAGCTACCAGGTCCAGGACTGGAACCACAGTTGGCCATGTGGGAGTCCTCTGCCCTTAACCACCACACCACCTGCTGGCCCCTATGATGGGGTATTATGAGAGATTACTAAATGCTAGGATACTTTGAATAACTTGGGAATAAATCAGTGATTAAAGCCAAGACTTTTTTTGGGGGGATATATTTTTGCTATAAGACTCATGTGCTCACCTGAAAGACAGAGAGAGACAGAGACAGAAAGCAAGAAATCCCCTCTCTTCTCCTCCATTCTCTTGGGATCTTGAGCACGCATATACACGCCCCCGGCGTGAGTTTAAGCCACCAGGTCCAGGATTTGAACCGTAGTTGATTACATGGGAGTCCAGTGACATAGCCATTACACTAATTACTGATGCCGAAAACTAAGACCTTTTTGGAGATACATATTTAATGATTATAATCAGAGACTAAATGATATCCTATTACATTCTAGTATGAATTTAAATCATGTTTGGTGCTGCTATTGCTATTCATATTCAGTCGTGTGTGTGTGTGTGCAAGGGCTCTAGTCTCTTTCCTCTTCTGATAATCACATCAGTACTAGGAGTTCGGGGCCTGACCTCATGACCTGTTTTAACCTTAGTTACTTCAGGAAAGGCCTGATCTCCAGACGTGTCCGCACTGTGTACCAGAGCTTCACTGTATGAAGTATGCAGTTGCACAGTCATTCAGGTCATAATATGGAATGACCCATATGTTTGCAAGGATAATATGTAAGTGACTCATATTAGTTCTAACATAACTAAACAAATCAAGCTTTTCAATTAGAGCCATCATTTTATTTTAAATATATTTCTTGCCTAGAGGAGATAAAAGGGTGGAAAGTGAATCTTAATGTGGAAACGGGGCAAGAATTTAGGAAATGTGATCATAATAAGAGCAACAGGGCTAGACGGTGCCACAGTGGTAACCATGATGCTATACCAAGGCTGATCCACGTTGGAAGGGGCTGGGTTTGTTCTTCAGAGACTTCCCTGTGTACACCATGCATGCATGTTCCCATGATCCAGGGCAGGTTGAGGCTAGGGTTCAATTTAGGCCTCAAGGGTCTGTTTGGCATACTCTCTTTCTCTCTCTCTCTCTCTCTTTCTCTCTTTCTCTGTTCCTCTTGCTTATGGAATAAATACATAAATATGTAAACTTGAAAAATATAATAACAAAGGCATGGCTTGGTCAAGAGAAAATTGTGCTTGACTATTATATTGGCATTCTTTGTACACTATAAACAGTTGGCTTTCTTTATCCGTGGGTTCCAAATCTCTGAATGAGACCAACCACAGATCAAAAATATAGAAAAAAGTTTAAAATATAAAGAATAAAAAAAGTATTTCATAACATTTACATAGTTTTTGATATTATAAGTTATCTGGGCGTGATCTGAAGTGTCTGGGAGGCTATGTGCAGATTATATGCGAATTCTACACAATTTTGTGTAAGAGACTTGAATATTCACAGATTTTGTGCCCACAGGGACTGCACGTGTGGATCCTAAGGGACTACTGCATGCTCGAAAAAGAAAAATAGAGACTACAATCCTTTAAACTTTTTAAGATCCTAGAACCAATTTTCATAGCTAAACATAAAGAAACATTTATAGTAACTGTAAAATTGAAGTTGACTGAATTGTCATAGGCAAGAAAGTAGCTTAAAGATGAGGAACAAAGATGAAAAGCACTGCACAAGTCTGATTCAGCATTTTAATGAATTATTTAGATGCTAGAGTAAACCGAGAACAGGCAAAACACACAAAAAAGAAACCATTGAAAAAAATCGAAATGTTAATAGGAGTTTCATAGAAGTATAAACAAATGAAAATAATAAGTTTAACCCAAAGATGGCATGTATTTTATTTATCAAAACCCTGATCCAAAGACTAGAACCCAGGATATGCCTTTTGTGTTTGATGAAAATGTACACAATTCTAGTATCAATGTGAATTTAGTGTTCAACACTCTCCTCTCTACAGCCTTATTAAATTGTAGCAAGGGGAAATATGAATTAAAATAAGAAAAGTGATTTTACATAATAACATATTCTGAATAGATGTGTCAAATGGGCTAGTGTAAGATTTGGGATATAGGCAATGCATTCATCAAGTGTGGGAAATGCATGCAATTGTAAAAGTGTCAACTGTGTCATTTTATGCTATAGGACTGTGGGAAAGTGAGAGTATTCAAATTGCTTATGTTGTGGGGCAGGCAAGTGGCATGATGGTTTAGGGCACTGGACTCTCACATGGCCAAGAGTGGTTCGAGTCCCAGACCTGGCAGCTTGCTTTCTCAGTTTCCCTCTTTCTCTCTCCCTGTCCCTCTCTGGTCAAATTAAAATAAATATGTGGATGAATAAAGTTAAATATAATAATTCTTTAAAAAAATGTTTGTATTGCAAGGGATAGGAACATATGCATCCAGCTTAAGTGATCATTGTAAAGGACTTTAATTAACATGTATTACTAGAAATCCAGGTGATTGCTCTTTCTTTGTTCATTAGACAGTGTGATTCCATGTGGCAGGAAATGCATTTCTATCAACCTTCAGACCCTTACACCACCAGCTTATGAATCTACTAGAAGAAACCCATCTTTAGAATACTCTAGATAAAGGCCAAAAAATAAAAAAAGAGCTCCCTGGCAATTCATGGTCGATGCGTTGTTGGATCATGAGGCCATCACTAAACCAATTGCCTCACTAAGGGGTGTGTTATGAACTTAGCTAAGTTAAGACTCCTACCCAAGTGCTTGCCTTTGTGGAAAGAGATCAGTCCCATCTAAACTATATCTAATTTTCTTCTCTAGGGAAAAAAGTTTATTTTATTACCAAAATAAAGGGTGGTAAGGGCTAGTTTTCGGAGAAGCAAAGCAAGCAAAAACAAAAACAAACAAAAAAACATTGCTAGTTGGAAGAGTTACTTTCCAGTTTAATAAAAGTAGAAAAATAATAAGGGTCTTGATCATTGCTTTGTGACTAGTGGTCGTTGTGAAGTAGGGGCTTTCCTTGAGCACTTCCAAGAGTTCTATCCAAAAGGAAACATGTTTTGAAGCTTCATGATCTAAGAGCATGTGATGGAGAGGACTTGCTGATCAAAGATTTTATGTATTGTTTCTCATTAATTGTGGCTACTTGGGAGCAGGGGAAAATGCTTTTGCATAGGAATCCTACAAACCTGACAACCGACCCCTATAAGAGGCTACCCCAAACTTTGGCTGGGGCTGCAGTTCTGACTCTTGGTGCCCCCCACCACTGCCCGAGCCTCAAACTGTAGCCTCTGGCCAGCTAATAAAGACTCCCTTTAAACTTAATCTAGTTTTGGTTGTCATTCATTCAGTGGCACTCTACAACACTTTAACGGGAAGTGTAAATAAATTAGTTCTTTGATTATTATTTGCCTTTACTAAAAAATGTAAACAATAAAATTAAGGAAGTTCTCTCTCTTACTTTTATGTTCTTTCCACAACTGAGCAACATACCTGGAAAATAGTAGGTGAAAACAACGGAATAAACATGAATTAGAAAGTCCAAGGTTCTAAGTGTTAGATACTTCAGAGCTTCAAAAGAGGTCTTCAATAGAGGTGGCCTTCTTGCATATTAAGTAGTTGATATTATGGCTGGGGAACAGCTGAGCCATTGTCCCTAAGGGTGGCATGGACTGTTACTTCTAGAGATCTAGAGTTGGAGTTACAGCTCAGAGTAATTTAGAGGTATATTTCCTGAATAGTGAATCCCATGCAAATGTCAACTGAGTGAAGAATCAAAGCAGCCATCTTTGTTTGGGAGTAATATCCATACAACTGAGTATAGAATGTTTAGAAAGCTTTGTTTATAATAACCTTTTATAAGAAATTTTTCTTTGTTGAATTCAATAATGGAAATAATGGTCTGTCCACCTGGACTTACTTATAATATTGGTGGCAATAAAAGGTTGCTATGTGTTGCAAATATTTTTCTCACAAGCATCTGGACAACCTATTGGTAGAGGAAACATCTTCACAAATTAATTTTTATTTAAGTATCATTTTATCCAGATTTGTTTAAAGTTAACAATGTAGCAACTTAAGACAATATGGATTAGTATTTCATGTGAAGCCAGCTTTAGAAAATATATTAAAATAATATCTAGATTTATAATCCAATTACACAATTTATTGAGGGGATAGAGAACAGTTTGCACACCTGCTTGTAAGATAGAGAGAGAAAAGAAGGAGTAGGAGAGTGATAGAGATAGAAAACACTAGATATATGTGTGTGTGTGTGTGTGTGTGTGTATTTAAAATCTCACTTTGGACCTGTTGAATCAGACTATCTGTGAGAGATATAAGAAATATATTGATTTGGGACCAGCAGTTAGCGTAATGGCTATGTTGCCGAACTCGTGCCCAAGATCCCGAGAGGAGAATGGAGGAGAAGGGATTGGGTGTGGCTATCCCCCCAGGGGTGAGTTCTCGCTTTCTATCTCTCTGTTTCTCTCTGTCTCTGGTGAGTGCACGCGCCCTGTAGCAAAAACCTCTCCAAAAAAAAAAAAAAAAAAAAAGAAAGAAAGAAAAAATAAATATATTGATTTATAAACTCCCAAGCTAGTCGTTCAGTTTTGATGCACTCCAGGAAATGATGTTAGCATACTAGTGATAAGACAGACATCCACAAACATTGGCATTGAATATGACAACACAATACATAGATCAAATGAAATTACCCAAAGTTAAAAGAGCTCCCAAACCAAGCCTGCCATCTTCTCAGCCCTCCCACAGCTCCACCTGCACATCCTGCTCCCTTTTTCACAGCACAGGGCCCGAAAGCACTGTCTGCACTTGTGGCTCCACCACTTCACTGCCCATCTGCTCTTCAAACCACTCCAACGGGCTAACCTCGTTTCCTCCCTAGCACTTCACTGAAATTGTTTTTGGTCAGGTCACAATGTCCTCATATCCTTCAATTTACTAGGACCTTCACTTCTATCAATTTAATTTAGAGAGAGAAAGAAGAAAGAAAGAAAGAAAGAAAGAAAGAAAGAAAGAAAGAAAGAAAGAAAGAAAGAAAGAGAGGGAAAAAGAAAAGAGTTTGACTCAGTTGGCCACTCCTTTGTTCTTGAAATTTTCTTTTCACTAAGTTTCCTTTGTAAACATTCTTTCTCACATGACCACTTGTTTTAAACAGCAGTCTATAAAGCAGATCACTCTATGGCAAATGGCTTGGGGAGCAGAGTTACTTTCATCTTTTTCTATTCTCTTTTATGCAGTCCAAGGGCACAGAATCTCAACTCTAATTTATGAATCCAACATGGCCTTTTATTCCAAATTCAGACATAAGGCCCCACTGGTTAAATGTCCACTGGATGTGCTACTCCCACGTCTGTATAGCCGTGCTCTTAATTCTAACCCCAGGCTATTTATATTCCTTTAGGTCTTGCCCTCTTTACTGTATGTTCAGTTAGACCACACTCATCTGGAAATTCTTAAAGTGGTATCTAACCACTCCACCACATCGCATTATTATTCCTCTGCAATGAAGTAACACAAATAGAAGTAAAATATATATATATATATATTATAAGCATATTATATATGTGTGTGTGTGTGTGTGTGTGTGTGTGTGTGTATACCTATACATAAAATATTCTTATATAGTCTTGCTCCTACCTTATCAGGAGTTCCTGTCATACACTACTTCCGTATACTTTCCAAAAATGTAACTGCACAAGAAAAAAGAAAAAATAACTAGTTTTATTCAATTCTAACATTTAGCTGACTTTGTCTTAGTGATTAATTCTAAGACAAAGATGTTTTATTACCTTTAAAAGACATTTCTACTTTGACAAATTTCCTGCCTACCATTTTTCAAATCAAGAATAAAAGATGTTTTTTATTAAATGATCATAATATATAAAAATAGTAAAGTAAATAAGCTCAAAAATAACTTTAAGATTAAAATTAGTAATTAAAATGAAAATATGACAACATAGTTCTGTATTTTAGCTTTATTTTATAAATGAAGTTCATTATTTAATGCTTACTGAGCATCAGGTAATCTCCAGAGTGATTTTAAGTGTATCATATTAGAGATAATACTATTAAAATTGGCACTGTATTTTTCATCATTTTACAAGAAACTGAAGAAGTAGAGGGTTCAATAAGCTGCCAAGTTTGCACAGTTAATGTTTAAGCTAGATTTCAAATCCAGGCAGCTTGGATCCAGGACACACACATAAATTGATTGTCAATGTATTCTATATGTTAATTTTTAAAGAATTATTTATTTTATTTGTTATTATTATAATCATTATTATTTTAAGGTGCTGTAGGGCAGATGCACTGAATTGAGAATGACAGAAAGAGAGGAAGTGAGAAAGCAAACCACTAGGTCCAAGATTCAAACTACAGTCGGCCATGTGGGAATCCAACATCTGAACCACTATGCCACCTGCTAGCCCCATATACATGTTAATTTTAAGACTATATTTTTGTTCATTTGCAATCATTGTCATTTATAATACATTAATAAATTCAGTTACTTATTTAATCATTAAATGCATATATTTCCATTTTCATTTGTTCCATGCCACATATTTACTTTTATATATTATCTCATAATTTATATTCAGTAAAATATTAAAAATTGCTTAAATAAGATAGACATTATTTTATTTTACATACAATAAGTTAAGGCAAACGGTTCAGGACTTGGCCCAGATCATGCTCCGTGATGCTGGAGCCACAGGGGCAGATCCTGGAGCTACACCCTGGGACCTCCCCATGCATGCCAGATGCACTCATGCGTGCCTAGGATCTGGTCATCTGAGCCAGGAATGCATCATGGCATGAAGATCCTGTTGGAGATCTCCCTCTTTTTAGAATGAAGAAATAAATTGATAAACAGCAACACCTACAACAAAAACCCAGGCTGTATGAGAAGCTTTATGTTTATTTAGAGACTAGAAATCTTTCCCTCTCTCTGCTGCACCATCCTGGACCACAGGGGTCAATTCACTGTGGAAAAGAGCTACCAGAGTATGAGTTCTAAATCTCTAGTACAAGGAAAGAGAGAGGGCAAAAGGTGCAATTCTACCAGGATAACTTTTCATTTACTCCTAGTATCTCACTGACCACAAATGAGTCTGGGGGATTTAGATTTCTATAAAAGATATGTCATCTCCTGAGCCAGCCCCTCATTAAGGCAGCTGGATCCCCATGGTCAACCACAATTTGAATCCCGGCAACTGGGCACCTGTGGTACATGCCCCAAATCTCAGCAGAATGTGGGAAAGAGGAGATGGCCACGTGACCATGTCCCATACGGGGGCACTTTCTCCCTCTCCTTATCAGACTCTTTGTTTCTCTTTGGTGAGTGTATGTTCCCTCTAGCAATTAAAAATGTAAGGTTCTATAAGAAAAAAAAAATAGAGAGAATAGTCAGTCAAAAATTAATTGCAGAGGCACTATCAGACTATCAGTCCATCATGATCAAATGAGATTATTGAAATATTACCCTGGTTGGGGCCAACAGGTGGCATGATGGTTAAAGTTGTTGGACTTCCACATGGTGACCATGGTTTAAGTCCTGGATCTGGAGATTTGAAAACATTGCCAGGTGTGTGTGCATGCATACTTGCATACCCAAAATCCAAGAAGGAGAATGGAGGAGAAGAAATCGTGGTATGGGGACCAGCAGTTGTCATAATGGCTATGTCGCTATACTCCCATGTAGTTGACCACGGTTCGAGTCCCAGACCTGGTGGCTTAAACTCAAGCCAGGTGCATGTGCATGCGTGCCCAAGATCCCGAGAGGAGAATGGAGGAGAAGGGATTGCGGCGTGGCCAGCCCATCTTGGGGGGGGCGTGATTTCTCGCTTTCTGTCTCTCTGTCTCTCTCCATCTTTCTGGCAAGCAAATGCATCCTATAGCAAAAAAACAAAGAAACAAATGAAAAAAAGAAAGAAAGAAAAAGAAACTGTGTTGTGGCCAGTCCCCCTGGGTAGTGATTTCTCACTTTGCCTCTTATTGTCTCTGTCTCTCACCAGCGAGGGCACATCACCTATGACAAGAGGTAAGATATTTTCTGCAAGGCACAAAATTCATTCAAATATAACTTTGAAATGTTAGAATACCATAATTTGTTATATATATTTTTTTCTTTTCTATTCTCTCTTATGACTGATCCCTAAAGGAAGAACTACAGACTTATAATTTCAACGAAGGAGCTGTTAATGCTTCATAACAGTTTAATCATTAATTATCCCCAACACCCCCTTGAAACACATAAACCAATTTTAGTTTTACAAATGGGATTGCTCAGGTAAAGTAAGGGCCCATTCTTTGTTGGAAAATTTCCTCCATTATTATTAATCCTGAAAATATTCTTGTTAGTAGATGAACTGCATAAGAGACTTTCTAATTACCCTAAGTTCCATTAAAGTATTTTAATGCTTCATTAAAGCTGACGGATGGTACACACCTTTGATTATTCAGGTGCTGATTAGTTGTAAAAAAACACTTACACCACCAAAGTGTCAGCTAAATAGAGTTCACATCTTACGATATGTTAAGGCTGTGCCTGCGAGGAATAGATAAAGTCGGTCTTAGGCACTCTCTTGGGCATTATTTAAGAACCATTTTTATCATCATATTTTGCTTTAGCATTTCCATTAATGTGTGGAAATTTAAACTAGGGAAACCATAAAAAAGGCAGTTCTTTAGTCTTGTAAAATGTGTGAATAATAAAAATATGTAAAACAATGAAACAAAGAATTATATGGTTATTTTTCTACTTGTTCTAAGCATTCTAAAAATATACATTTGACATGCCTCTACCAATGCATCTAGTTCACTATTAGGAGAAAGAAGTCTTTATGTTTATGTTAATTGGCCACACGACCACAATCAAATAGAAGCAAGAAAAAAACAAAGCACGATTATGAACTTGAGTTGATGACAGCACAATCTTTTTATAGCATCAGTATTTTCCCCAGAGTCTGATGATTTGGGACTCCATGGCAACCAACAATCAATAAATGATACACAATTAAGAATCAGAATCGTTCTTGAAATACCTCTATCTCCAATGTGCAATGGCTTACACATTTTTTTTTTCTTTTTGGAGTATATGTGTAGCCTCTTTGCCTTTGTTATATTTTATATTTTGGGCAACTCAAATATTGATTGCTTTTTCTTGATCTTTATTGCATAACTTTTAATGAATATGATTAACACTGATATTTGTCCAAATAGATTCACGCATTGAGAAGAAAGTACAGCCCAGTAGCCTAGCGGTTAAGGAAGCCGGATTCCATATGGCTGACCACAAAGTTTGGCTGACCACACAGTTCGAATCCTGGTCCTGGTGGCTTAAGAAATACACTATGTGTGTGTGTGTGTGTGTGTGTGTGTGTGTGTGTGCCCGTGCATGCCCCAAATCCTGGCCTCAGTAGGAGGTTCTCTCTCTCTCTCTCTCTCTCTCTCTCCTTCTCTCTCCCTTTTCTCTGGCAAGCACATGTGCCCTCTGGCAATTACAAAAGGAGAAAAAATGTATATTCATGTAGGGATCGGTGTCAGAATGGCTCAGTCATGCTGGATTATTATCCAGGATCCAAGAACTCTTTCTATTTCTTTCTGATCTCATGGGGACCTTGCTATCTGTGCCGTGTTCATGAAGGTTTCTCCTCTGGCGAGGTTTGTGAAATGTGCTCCTGTGGCCCAGCCTAGTGTGTATGAGTGCATTGGGGCTAGGTTCTGACCATTTCCATGGACAGGTGCAGCTCACACAAGGCTTTCACTGCTTCGGAACCCAAGGATGAAGAGATACCTCTAAGTTTTAGGTGTCTATAGAAGCTTGAAATTTAATCAAGGCCCTTACGTTATTCCATCAACATAATGAATTGTAAAGCCATTCAGATGTAATTTGAGAACAGAGTCTATCAGAAGCACTGCTGGTACTGTCCTGGATCCAGGCTACCTGGGTTGATCATTCATCTCCACTCAAATTAGCTCTGCAAAACTTCCTAAGTTTTAAATAAGGATAAATCCAGTACCAAACTTAACAGCACTGTTGTGGAGATCAAATTCAATAATGCATATACATTTCTTAGCAAGAGCGTCTGGCTCTTTAGTCAGTATTCAGTAAGTATGAATTATTATTAGTGTTATTGCTATTACCATGTACTATTGACCTAAATCAAAGTCGAACAACATGATATTTAATGAATACATTCGTTATCTTTTAGTTGGGAATATGATCTTTGGTAAAAATGATCTAGAAGTTTAATTAGATTTTAGCCCATATATTTTGTCAATACTTTTATTACATCTTAAAAATTAGCTTGAGATACAATCAGTATTTAAAAGTAAAGCACATATAAAAATTTGCTATATTCTTTTTAAAATTTCTTTATTTCTTCCATGAGTGAGAGATACAGAAAAACAGAAAAACATAATTCTCTTAACAAGGAATTATGCTGCAATCCCCCCCTAGCTTCCTTAGCCAGCCCCAGATAGGGCACACATGTACCTAGCATGTTCAGGGAAGTTTCTGTCTCTCAATCTAGAACTTTCCCATATGGGTTAGCTAGGAAGAGCATTGCATTAATTCTGCATCATTGTCCAGCCCTGATCTGCTTTATTCTTGGAAAGACAATCCAGGACCCTAAAAAAGATTAGCAAATTAGAATTATTATAAGAAAGTTCATTGTTAAAGGACACTCATATTCTACCTTGCAGGAGAGTTATCTACATATTGTAATTCATTACACAGTTTCGATGTTAGAGAAATCTAATATTATACACTGCAGAGGTTCTATGTCCATTAAAGAGAGAATGACCTATCTTAATAGCAATTATATTTTTAGTCTGGCCCCTTGTTTTTCTTCTGGCTTTTTAATTTTCTTCTATGAATTCATATGTTTCTCTGCAGCTGGAAAAAAAATATTTGTTCAGTAGGTACTTACTTTCTGGACTCCCCTGAAATTCATCAATGAACATGAGCGTGCTTTCCGCTGCTTCTGCATTTTTATTCCTACAATATTTTTGACCTGCTTGATAGAGAGAGTAAATCATCTTTTTCTGTTACATAGAATGTATGTAACTTGCTTTGCTAATCCTCGGCTAGTTATCCTTCTGTTCCCCTTCTATACTGCAGAAGCTACCAACCAGGAAACTATATTGCTTAGAATACTGCACAGCAGTGTTCTAGGTCAAATTGTGCCAGTGAGATCTCTCACATGACATTTGGTCGGTGAGGGAAACGAAAGAGGAATTACGTCATTGGCAGTACCAATCAGGTGCGTATGTTTCAGCAGGTGATCAGCATGAGGTTTCCCAAGAAGATTTTCTGGCTGTCCTCTGACATATCAGTCACATTGATACCACAGATTGCTGACGATACGATACAAGCCCTGGTTCCTATCGTTCTAACACTGCCTGATTTCTCGAACATGTAGCAGTGGATTCCCTGACAGTTACTTTCCTAGTTCTGCCAACACATATTAAGACTCTATTTCTTTATATAAAAATCTTTCCAGCCTAACCATGATGGTAAACAGGACAGCTAAAGATGCTGGAAGTCACAGGAGAGGTCTGTGACTTCATTTCCTGGCCAAGCTAAATACAAGAGGCATGATTGGGTGTCTCTGTCATCCTACCTAATTGAGAGGCTGGGGTAGGAGGAGCCCCATACAGTGAAACTCTGTCAGAAATGCCTACCTCTGTCTCTCCCTCTCTCTCTTCCTCTATTCATTCTCTCTATATAGTTATACCATCTCTATATCTATATCTATCTATATCTATATCTATCTATATCTATATTCTCTTTGAACTAACTGGAATGGCTTCTGTTTTCCTGACTCAGTCCATAGCTGTAAGCCACATTTTCAATGCTGAGCACATAGAGAAAATGTATAGATATAAAATGTTACAAGGTGCTGGAGATAGCTGAAACTTGAATGATACAGTCGGCATTTTAAAGTTGAATAAGACACTAATGACCTTTGTCCTCCCATATAAAAGGGATTTTTTGATACTTCTAGTTATTAACATTTAATGATAATCAGAAAACTGATACCATTAAGATTAAAATGTTATTCTATGACCAATGATAACGCATACCATATTTGTGAAATAATTATTACCTGATTCAGATTTAAGATGGCATCCAACTTTCATCCCATTAGTCTGAATACTCATCAAGTGGCCCGCACACCTGAACTTAAGTGATTCTATCAAGAAAATATTTTGCTTCAACCATTGGCACCATAATTCTTCCATGGAGGAAGAAATTCTGTGTATGTACACAGTATTTACACATATTATACATATATATGTATGTATATGTATACATATAGACACATATTATTACATTAAATATGGAAACCCTAAAATTTCAAAAAGTCATGTTCTAATCAATTAAATATCAGTCCAGGGAAGAGTAAAGAGAAGAGGGGATGAAAAACAAGAGAAAGAAACAAGCTGTGTGCAAAATAAACCACCCATGTCCCTCATAAAGACTGATTTTATTTTATTCCTGAATTCTTAGTGAGACTGGATTCATGTGTGTGTGTGTGTGTGTGTGTGTGTGTGTGTGCACGGGGGTGTGCTGCGTGTACCAGGCAATGAAAGGAGTCAATTCAGCTTCTGTGCTGATGCATGCAAAAGATACTGGTGGGAACACGGACACTGACTTAAACACATGTCCTCGGGAATTTACAAACATTGCACGAAACACTTTGGACTTCTCCAGGTCATGGAGTAAAAGCTTCAGGTCAGTTTTCCCTTGATTCTTGAGGTGCACTTTTTCAAATACTTTGGCTTTGCATCTCCATGCTAATGCTGAAACTTGTCAGGAGGGCACAAGTGCCAGTAACAGTAAAGTTTTTGTCCTCTGCATCGTATTATTTGGCAGAAAGTTATTGCTGTTATTCTTATAGAAGTTTAAATACCAAGGTTAACATTATTCTCTTTCCATTTTATAAGTAGCTCACACAATTATTTACTTCTTTATTTTTTGTGAGTCACTTGATAATTTTGTAATAGAATTTATCATTGTTTGTTTAATCTCTTTTTTTTTTTCTGGAGAGATTTTTGTTATGGGGCACACGCACTCACTGAAGAGAAGGAGACATAGAAACAGAAAATAAGAAATCACTCCCCATGGGGGATGACCATATTGCAATCCTTTCTCCTCCATTCCTTCAGGATTTGAGGCCCACATACACACATGCTCGATGTGAATTTTAAGCTTCCAGATCTAAGACTCAAACCGTGGTCGACATGGTGGGAGTCCAGCAATATAACCATTACATCATCTGCTGGCTCCTATTTTCATCTTAAAAGAATGGCAGATTCTCTTGTTAAGTCACATGCTCTGTGTTAATAAATAAATAATGCAATTTAGAATCATCATACTCTTTTCACTGTAGTCCTCTACGTGGTTCATCTTTTGGGGGAGTATTAAGAAAAGGTATGAGCTAGAGGACTTTTCATTCTGAAAAGATAAACATAGAAGCTCTAAAGCACATATTTTATATTTCCACTCTGTGTTCAAATAAAATGATTATTTTGATGGCAGTCATTTAGATTACTGACAACCAAGTTCATGTTTTTTGTCTTAATATATTTCATGGACAATTACTATTAAAATTGTTTCTGAAAAAAAGGGTTTCCAGGATAATTCCGTTTTTTTAATCTCATAAAAGAAAAATTTCATCTCAAATCTGACAAAAAAATATTTCTCATCTCAAAAGACCAGAAAACCAAACCCTAGAACCAAATATATGACAATGTTTTTAATATTTGTAATCATAACTTCAATATTTCTTTCATTCTCATTTTTCAAGATTCATAAATATAAGGGAATTTTTGGTAATGAGCTCATAATTGCTATTTTCTGCTTAACTTTTCCCTATATGTATGTGTTTTATTCAGATTTATACTTTTGCAAGTAGTGTTCTTAAGTTATATACCATCAAAGATAATTAATTCAGTATTAAGATAGTTGACTTTCATGGTTATTTTATTCTTTTCAGCTTTCTAATATGAAATGCTTTGAAATTTAAAAAAGTCTTGCAGAAATTTTTCTGAGTTCATGTAGTACAACTTCACTCAGCTTCTAGTATTAATAACTTAATATAGCTATGGTAAGTAATCAAAACTTGGAAATTGCTTTTCTTGGTGCTAGAGAAATATACTATTAGCCTAAACTGTAAGTACATAATGAATCTTGAAACTTATCACAGGAGAAATAATGCAGTTTAAACCAAGTTATTTATTTGGTTATATTCTTTTGGCCTTTTGTTTACCATTAATTTATTTAAAGCACACAATGTGATAGAGAATAGAATTAAGAATGCCTTGTGTTTAATATTAAAATTTCATTTCAGATACCACAGTAATTTTTATTTTAACATGCTAGTGAAGTTTTTTTTTATATATTCTATGAACAAGGGACTAATTTGGGAGTTTTCCTTTCGATCGTTTGACACCTTTGGAATGAGTATATCTTTGTAGAATTTCTCCTGAGGGAGTCCCACAAGTAAATAACCACTATCAATGCCTTGAAAGCAATAAAAAGGCTATTGTGTTATATGGAATTATTCTCCTCCACGGTGTGCAGTTCATCAGTTCATCACTGCATATGCACTGAACTTATTTGCCCAGTTATACTTATTTGTTTCATGAATAAGAATGTTGGGTAGTTAGGATAAAAGTTAACCCGATTCAAATTTTATTTTGAAATTGTTGAATTGTTGCCAGAATACTATGAAATAACTATTGGAAATGTTCATTCATTCCTTTGAATAATTTTTTACTATACTGGATGGCTTCCCTTTGACACTCTAGCACAGCCTATCAGACTCCCTACCAGCTCTGTGACTCAGCAGTGCCTGTTGCACTATGGCTCCTGGGGGATGGGAACTAGTCTCTGGTGAGCACAGGCAGGAAATGAGAATTCAGAAGGAAAAATAAGATCAAAGAACTACTCCCTTGACTCCTTCCATAAAGGGCTGCTGCAAACTGACTGCTCTTATCTTAAGGGTGGCACTCCCTCTCTCTAAGGTCATAACAATCATTACTCCTCCTCCAAAACCTAAAGATTTGAGGTATCGAAGTGCCACTTATTGGTAGACTAAGGACATTGTACAATCTACTGAGATTTCTCTGTACCTTTTACATTGTGTGTGTGCAAGCACATTCATGTGTGTATATGTGTGTATGACTGAGGAGAGAGAGAGAAAGAGAGAAAAGGAAAAACAAGGAGAGACAGATGGAGAAAGAAAAAGAAACAATGGAACATGCAGAAATAAAAAATCAGAGCTTTAAGCATGACCTCAGGTAGTGTGTGTGTGTGTGTGTGTGTGTGTGTGCGTGTGTGTTGGGTTGTCAGAAAAGTCAGGATGCAGTTTTTTTTTTTTCTATATTTTTCTATGAAAAAATGCATCGTGACTTTTCCAAAACCCAATGCATACCTGGGAAAATTACAAATTAATTATTTTCTTATTTTCCCAACTTTACTTTTTTATTCTACCAATATGTGTCAATCTCACAATTCTTCATTCAAAATTTAAGAACAAACTTAGGCAATTTTATCTGTATTAATTATGTGCTACGGTTTATGATAATGTTATTAAATTCTATTCCCACCTTAATCACGTGTTTATATTTCAACAGGAATTTTCTAAAAGCATACGTTCATGGACTGGGAATTTCAGGCTCTAGGTATGAATTAAATGGAATTATTGAGGGGCTGGAGAATTGTAATCAAACTGTAAATGTCTTAGTACCTTTGGAAGGGCCCAGTGATGGTCTTGGATAGACCCAAGTCTTCACAGGTTCTTGCTTATAGTTCTCAAAAGTAGAAGCAGAATGTGCTGAGACTGCAGCACCATGAGACTTGAGAGGGGGTCTAGCTGGAACAGCGTGGGCTCTGTTCTTTAGTCTCCACAGACATAGGGTATTCTTCAGCACATTACCTTAGGGAGTCTCGTACCCCCAAGTTATATAACCTAGGGTAGACTACCACAAGCCTGCTCTATTTGGTATGCTTCGCATTTGAATTTCTTGTTGTTGACTCAAAGAAAGGTGAAGCCGGTAGAAAAAAATCTGTCCTTAATCATGTCTACCACACACCCTGCACAGGGCAGAATGCCCTGTCTAAATGCCTTTCTACAACGCAAACATGCCCAGACTCTCACTTGCCTCTCCTTTCCCTTTCTTTCTCTCTCATACATTTACAAACACATTTTACTCTTCAGCAGAAATTATTGTGTGAATCCAAAATGTTGTGCTCTGTCTGAAGTTACTTAACAGGTAAATACAGAGCAAAGATTTGAATTCAGGTACTTCCACATCACCCTAGTAACAGGAAACTCAGGATGCAAGTCACATGTTCTTATCTGCTGCAGTATGATTTTACTTGCAATAAACTTCCTTCCAAATATGTTTATCAGTTCTCATTATTTCCTTTTTGTCATTTGCCATTCTCCATGAGCACTATTATTACATTTCCCATTAAAATAATACAAAAATATATAAATAATGTGGATTCAAATGTTTGCATCTAGAAAAAGTTAAAAGAAAAAAAATAGGAATGTATGGAGAGGATCCAGGTAGAACATTAATATCAAGCAATAGGAAGACAAATTGGTCAAATGTCGGGTCTACTGAATGGAAAGGAAAGGGTGGGTAAGAAATCAGCTCAGTGTAAGAGTGTGAGCCTACTGGACTAGCGAACAGAAGACTTCATGTCTTTGTAGGTGGTTTTTCTACCTCGGGAACACACACATAGCCCTGGTAATAAAGGCTTTACTATACATTTACTGCATTTTAAACATTAATATTTTAAAAACCCAATGAGTTCAGAAATGTTCTTCTTAACATAAATCAACATTTTGACTAGGAAAATCTGCAAAATGCTCTCCTCACCACAGTGAAGATAATTGCATTTATAAAATAAATGACACGCCATCAATTAGGAGGGCTGAGCTGACTAAGACAGGCCTCACTCCCAGTACAAAAATACATGTAACTACTTTATTGCACAGTTCATCAAAATGAATCGGTTTTAATATTTTCCTGTAATAACTACCTTCTATCATGTTTCATTGGATCTCCCTTTTCTTTTTATAAACTACTTTGAGGGAAGCTGCCCTTACTTTATGTTCATGTTGAAGTATGTAAGAGGCCAATCAAGTTTAACATTCCACTCCGTGCTTAATTAATATTAGTTTTTCTCCTTCCTATTGGCCAGGCTCTAGCAGGAAGGAGTTGAAGAGGAGACATGGAGTGTATTTTCGTTCTGAGACAATGACGCCTCCCACTCCTTCTCCTTCTCCCTTTTCTATTCCACTCTGGTATGTTTATGTGGGATGAGAACAGACTAGGGAGGCAAATGCTTTTTGCATAAGTACTTGTCCACTGATGTAGACCTTCATTTGCTGCTGTTTCTCCTTTGGGTAAAGCAGGTTGGACCTTCTGTGAGACAGGAAACAGAAAACTGTTTATCAAACAGATGACATGTACAAATGCTACAGGAGGCCTGCAAGCTAAGCATCCTCTACACAGTTTCCTGATGTGAGAAATGTAATCCAGCATGGCCTCTTCAACTCCACAGCTGTCTACACCACAGCACCTTGGCTCCACAGCCAGTTTTCTCAGTGGTGGGTCATTAATGATTTCAAAGTGGGCTCTCTTCAGAGGGTCCACTTGACCACTAGAAGATTTCCTCATCCTAAAATTCTAAAAAGGTGTCATACTACTGCTGCATGTGTTCTCATCCATACCTTCCTTTTCAATGATACTCTTTTAATAAACCCAGAGGATACTCAGTGTGGTGATTAGCAGATATCCAATAAGCAAAAGACATGTTAATCTACACAACTGCACACACGCCCGGCATGAGTTTTAAGCCACCAGGTCCAGGACTCGAACCGCTGTCGACTATGTGGGAGTCTAGCAACATAGCCGTTACACTAACTGCTGGTCCCTCAAATAGCATTTTGACTTAGGAGTAGGTACCCAACACCCAAATAAATCAACAACCTACAACAAACCCAAATTCAGCTGCTACCTTAGAGTTACGCAAGTCAGGGCTGTAAAATGTGCTTGAAAGAACGTTTTGAAAACCAGGGCATATGGAAGCTTCTACAGAGAAAGAAAGACACAAAAATTAGTCCAAAAATAAAAATCACACCTCATAAGTACATAAATTATCACAAGGGAGAGTCAACTGCTATAAATTGGAGAATTAGCATTCTCAAGAAATAAATATAAGAGAAAACCTAAAGGAGATCATTAGAGAAACATTTATAAAAGGCCAAAAACTTTTAAAAGCTTAGAATCATAGATTCTATTAGGTGATATTCATTTTTATTTTATTTTATTTTTTAGAGGTTTTTCCTATAGGATGTGTGCTCTCGTCAGAAAGACAGAGAGAGAAAGAGAGACAGAAAGCAATAAATCACCCTCCAGGGGGATAGTCACGCTGCAATCCCTTCTCCTCCATTCTCCTCTCGGGATCTTGGGCATGTACCACACATGCCCAGCGTGAGTTTAAGCCACCAGGTCCGGGACTCGAACTATGGTCGACTACATGGGAATCCAGTGACTTAGCCATTACGCCAACTGCTAGTCCTGGTGATATTCATTAATTAGGTAATATAAAAATACTTTAAGAAGAGTCCAAATAACTTCTAAAATGAAAATATTATGGTAATTAAAAATCAACACTCACTTTTAAAATACATTGAATTAAAATAGGTCAAAGATAATCACCCATGTAATACAGTGCAAGAATTTTAAGAGATGGAAAATATGGAAGAGATGTTAAAAGTCCTAAGGATGTTGTAAGAATTTTGATATTAAAAAATAGGAAGTCTAAGCAATATTCCAAGAAATAATATTGTTCTCCCAGTTTATCGAGAGAAATGAATCTTTACAGTAACTGCACGCCAAGCCTCAAACAACTCCAACCTTTCTCACTGTATCTTCTGGAAGATGTAAGGCACTACATTTAGTGAAAAGCAAACAAAGGAATTTCAAGAGATTGACAGAAGACTTCTCATTAGCAAGAACAGAGCTCTGAAGAGAAGCGATTAACACATTGGAAAGCTGGGGAAAAACCTAGTTGTAAGGAGACTTTTGTATCCAATTGAATTATCAATCCACAATAAGAAGAATTAGTAAAGAATGAATTTCAAACAAAAACAGAGGGGATAAGCCACATAAAAGAAAAAGAAGTGGTAAACAAAGGAATTAGTAATAAGGTAGCAAATTTATTACTCATTCACTGAAAAATAATGTTGATTAATTTCTGAGAATTTAAAAGTTAGTAAAGGCAGCGACAATAAGCAATACAAAATCTAATACTAAAAAACTAAGAAGTTCTGAGACAAAAGATTTAATAGTTCTTGTACTGCTCAGAAGGTGATAGACATATGAATAATTTTCATTTATCATAGCTTAGTGTGCATACTAGAAATATATAAGGAACAAAATCCAAACCAAATGATACACAATGTAAAAGCGACATGAGTGGGAAAATATCAACTGCATCAGGAACAGTATCAGTAAGTAACTTGAACTTGTCTGTTAAACAGAGTCCGGGATTGGATTTACAAACATCGTGCTACATAGTAGTTCTAAGACGGTCATAGAACCTAATGATGCAGTGACAGGTACCAGAAGGGAAGGAATGCTTTCAAAAATTATATAATCATCCTGTTCTATTTTTATACAATATTAATAATGTAAGTCAAAATAAGGTAGTGATACAAGATACAGGGCAACGGAAACATAGTATTCTATGTTAATGTACCAAACAACTGAAGCTCACAATAGGTATAATTTAAATTAAAAAAAAAACATGAAAATTTCTAAAAGAAATGCACAATTTGAGGCTTAGAGTAAGGACCTCAGACTTCAAAACAATAATAATGATGGCATTGGGGCCAGCATGTGGCATAGTGGTTCAGGTGCTAGACTCCCATTTGGCCTATTACAGTTTGAGAGTCTGACCCAGTGGCTTGAAACTCTTGCCAGACACTTGTGTGTGCCCCAAAACCTCAGAGGAGAATGGAGAATGAATTGTGGCATGGCCATCTCCCCTGGGGAGTCATTTCTCAATTTCTATCTCTCTGGTGAGTGTATGTGACCTATTGCAAAAGTCTCCCTAAGAAAATAATAATAACAGTAGTAATGACATGAACTCATATTGGAGCTTTCATGGTATGATTAAGGAGATACTATCATCTTATTTGAAGTTATGGCAGTGTTAGTGCATGTGGGCCTTGACTGAACTGTTTCATTTCAGATATTAAGGCAGGAAATCAGTAAAATTTTAGCAAGTCATATTTTTTTTATTCCTTACCCTCTTCCTCAATCCCTCGGTTTTCTCCAAATGGCTACCCACTGAATTACTTTCTAAGGAGCACTGCAGGGTGCTGGGCATCCAGGTGTTCTAAAGACTAGTTATTCCGAACATAGGTGTGCAGTGGTTACCCTTCTCACCTCGCTTTCCAGCTCCATTACGATTTCTTGACTTCTTTTGGTAAAAGGAGATCCAAGAATTCTGCTGTCTCCCTAGAGAGCAAGTCTTCTATAGGGCCCTGGTTAGTGTCTTCTGAATTTGGGGAGAGGGAGGAAAGAGGGACAGAGAGGAGAAAGGGCCACCTGTGCTCTCCATAGATTTGAAAATAAGTTTTCTGCTTCCATTTCCGACTTCACCTGCAAAATCCAAGACTCGTCAAGTCTTACAGAGGAAATCAGCAGCTTTTCTGAGTGTTCTCTGTGGTTAGCACTCTCAGTTGACACTTCTGTTCTGAAAAATCTGTTATCTCTTCCAATTCGATTTCTGTTTTTCAAAACGATGTTGAAATATATTTTTTCTTATGTAACAGCTTCCATTTTCTTTATACAAGGATATGGTTGGATTTTATTTTCATTAAAAATAAAATACCTGTAACAGATACTATATAAATTTTTTACTTGCTCATTATACCCCAATATATTTTCTTCTGTTAATAGCTGAAATGCTAATTGGGATAAAGTAGGTTTTCTACAACCTTTTTTTTTTTTTTTCAGAGAAAGAGATTTTTGTTATAGGGCTTGTGTGCTCACTGGAGAGACAGGGAGACAGAAAGCGAGAAATCATCCCCCAAGGGGGATGCTCATGCCACAATCCCTTCTCTCCCACTCTCCTTTTGGGATTCTGGTCATGCATGCACTTTTGTCTCGCACGTTTTAAGCCACCAGGTCTGGGACTAGAATCGTGATCAGCTACGTGGGCGTCCAATGACATGACCATTACGGCATCTGCTAGTCCCATCTAGCACCTTCTTTTAATCGCCAGAGGCCGTGTGCATTCACCAAAGAGAGGCAGAGAGGAAGAAAGCACCCCCTCAATGGAGGGGTTGTCATGCTATATTTCCTTCTCTATTTTTTCCATAATCTGTTGGGATTATGGGTGGGTTGCAGCTAGCATGTTTTTCAATCCACTAGAGCAATGATTCTGACTGGGGTCAGCTCAGCGGGATGTGACTCCCTTTAGCCCTAGGCTACAATGCCAGCTCATCTATGACCTTGATTCAGGTTTTGCCTTTCTCATATGTTCTTCTTTTGCCTAAAAAGAAATAAGTATGTGTCTGATAATGAAAAGTTTAAGAATATTGATGGGACACGTGACTAGTTGTCTAGATCCTTATTCCTTACAAGGCAAAAATACATAAGGAGTTTGTGAATTTGTGTTCCTCTCCCTTGCAAGATCACTAACTTAAGACAGAACTGACCCCTGAAGGACAACCGGACACCCTAGTGTTTTCCCCATTTTGTTGCCCCATTATATTTGTATAAAAAATAGACTGCAATCTACTAGAGCCCTTTGCTTGCCTTTTCTTAGAGTTTCTGAGGATGAAGTAACAAACAATAAGATGAATGCTTGCCATGGAAAAAGAGGAAGCCTTGCTTACAACTTTGGTCTTAACCTTCGAAATCCATTTTATTATACTACATTTGAATATAGGCATTGGGCTCTTTCCTAATAAAACATTAATTTACTTTCCATTCTTCAGGAAATTCAAGGAAGGAAAGAAAATTGACAGGGCAAATCTAAGACATTGCCAAATGCATTATCAAAACATTGTTTATACATCTATGAATGCTTATCTGAGGTAATACATTAAGAATTTTTTTAACATTTCTCAAGGTATTATTTTGCCCTTGCAATAGTGTGCTATCTTGAGCAAAAGAGAAGACTGTTTCGGAGTATTAGACTAAGCCTTTGCACCCTGAACATAGCTAGACTAGACAGTTTACACAGTGACCGAAAAACAAGAGCTGGCTGAGTGGAGGGAATGGCCAGAGACTTGGAGAATCCTGAGAAAATGGGTTAATCACAGCTCACTGCTTTTTGAGTCTTAACATGTCATCACGAGTCTGTGGCTGCTTTGTCAAGAGGCAAGCCCTGACAGAATTGCATAATAGGATTTGAGCAATACCCTTACTGACTCCAGGAGACTGGAGCTGATGCATACGGTCGGAACCTGATGTGCCATTTTCATTCGTGTCCTATTGCTGCTGTAGCAAATTACCACAGACTTAATAGTGTTAAACAATATAAAAGTATAATATTGTACATTTTTGGAGGTTGAAAGCCCTAAAATCAAGGTGCTGAGAGACCTGCATATGTTCTGGAGACTTTCAGAAAGGTCCATTTTCCTGTCTTCTCCAGAGGCCAGGGGCTGCCTTCCTGACAGGGCGAGCAATCTCATCCCTATCATCTGATCTTTGCTCCCAGCATCACATCTCTTATGCTGACCCTCTTGCCTCGGTCTTACAAGAATAACCCAATCTCGAAAGTCTCCACTTAATCATATATGCCGAATCCCTTTTTGCTGTCTGAGGGAACATGGTCATACAGTTCTGAAATTGGGACTCGGGCAATTTCAGGGGGCTATTATTGTGTGCATAATTGTATAGAATTTTATAATTCCAGTTGATCAGTGTAATTATTGTCCAAAGAAGACTGGAGATTATATATTATGCTAAAAAATAACCTGGCATTCTTTTAGTAAGACAGTGGTTTTCTAACATTCATAAATAAATAAATCAAACCTCTCAGACTTGATGATAAGGAATAGCTACAACCTTAAATTTTTCATTCACATTTTTACATGTGATAATATAAAAGGCAGGATTTGACTCTCAATCAAATTATTCAGCAAAATGAGAGAATTAAGTATAAATGTTTGTCCACTTAATGTATATGATCTTATACGTCCCCTTCTGCCTCTGCTAGCCAGTTTCGTAAGCTTCTGTGACTGAGCGTGACAACCCTAGTATTGTCTGTTTGTTTGTTTGTTTGTTTGTTTGTTTTTCCATAATGTGAAGAATCACAAGAAGTAAAAGTTGTTTTCACTGGAGGGAGTTACAGCAGAGAATGAATCTTATATATATATATAAGATATATATATATATATCATCAGTAGAATTGACTCCATTGTTTATGAAAATGGATATTATACTATCACTGTAAACAAACTGGTTTATATGGTAGACAAAGAACTGTGATGATTCGTTAACACTGTCATCAAATGTTAGTGCTTTACCTGTGGTTTACCTTTTGTCAAATTGCTTAAATATACTGAGACTAAATTTTATCTGAACAACGCATGCTCAGAATTTTTTGTAATGTTCAGCTAAGACAGTATATTTAGCTTAGTACAGGGACTACTATTTGAAAGTCCTCAGGAAATGATGGATACTGCTCTAGGGAATTTTGCATATTCCCCTATATTTACTGACAGTCTTATATCCAAAGTCTCAGTAATCACATACCATAGGAAGTGTTAAGTTTTCTAATCATTCCATAAATTAGATAAGTCTTAAAATTTTAGTACAAAGTGTTAAATAAGCTAGCATATTTAAGTACTAAATATTTAATATTAAAATTATTTTTTGAATTTGCTTAATTTTTTTTTTTTTAAGTTCTGATGTTTTTATCCATGAGCAAGAGAGAGGATCAGGACACCTGACAGGGTCTTGCCTTTTTGCAATTCTCTGCCAGCCTTCCAGCCAGACAAGCTCATGGGCCTGCCTGGCATGTTCAGATCGAGCTAAGATCTGAACACTGAACCTTCCCGTATGCTGCTAGCATTGCACAGGGGCACTCTACTGCCTAGACTGCCACAGCTGTGCTCAACGTTTTGAATATTGACTTGTTATGTCAACAACATGTTCAGTTATATCACCAGTGCTAGCACCCACTAGGTTCAATTCCGTGGTTATATCACCAGTGCTAGCACCCATTAGGTTCAATTCCTTGGTTAGAGGAGTAGATTATTCTTTTCCAAAAGTTATCAAACAATACTAAGTTTAGCAAAGTTTTCAGTCCAATTCATTTATACAGATTTCTTAAAAAGGCAATAGAATTGATTCTAAAAAATTCTATTTTTAAAATCTTTAAATTCTTGGGACCACCACTTGGCATAATGGATACATCACTGTACTCCCATGTAGTGACTGTGGTTCGAGTCCGAGACCCAGTGGCTTAAACTCATGCCAGGCATGTGTGTGGGTGCCCAAGATCCTGAGAGGAAAAATGGAGGAGAAGGGATTGCGGTGTGGCTGTCCCCCCTGGGGGCAGGGGTGATTTCTTGCTTTCTGTCTCTCTGTCTTTCTGGCAAGTGCATGCTCCCTATAGCAAAAATCTCTCAGAAAAAAAAAAAAAAAAGAAAAGAATCTTTAAACTCTTGAGGTATTTTTTTTTATGATTTTGTGAGCAATTTTTTATTTTATGTAGATACTAAGTGTCCTCACTTAAAAATTAAAGCCAGAGGTTATTTATTGTTGTAGGTTTGTCTTTCTGCACCCAACAAATAACAAGGAGAGATGATATTTAGAAAACATTTCTTTCTAGATGTTACAACTTAAAAAATCAAAGAGCTCAATCTAGGAACTAACAAAAGGAGTCATTACCAGCAGAGACTTATAATTCAAGGAAGAACATGTTCCATTATTATGACTATAGTCACCATACTGTGCAATGGACCTCAGAAACTTACTCTTCCTATTGTGGTATGGCCATCCTTCTTTGGGGGTGATTTCTCGCTTTCTATCTCTCTGTCTCTCTCTGTCTTTCTGACGAGTTCACGTGCTGCATGCTCCCTATAGAAAAAATCTATAAAAAAAAAAAAAAAAAAAGAAAAGAATCTTTAAACTCTTGAGGTATTTTTTTTTATGATTTTGTGAGCAATTTTTTATTTTATGTAGATACTAAGTATCCTCACTTAAAAATTAAAGCCAGAGGTTATTTATTGTTGTAGGTTTGTCTTTCTGCACCCAACAAATAACAAGGAGAGATGATATTTAGAAAACATTTCTTTCTAGATGTTACAACTTAAAAAATCAAAGAGCTCAATCTAGGAACTAACAAAAGGAGTCATTACCAGCAGAGACTTATAATTCAAGGAAGAACATGTTCCATTATTATGACTATAGTCACCATACTGTGCAATGGACCTCAGAAACTTACTCTTCCTGTCTAACTGAAACGCTGTATCTTTTTCCTTTCTTCTTTTTTTTTTTGAAGAGGTTTTGCTATAGGGTGTGTGCGCTCACCAGACAAAGAGAGACAGAGAGACAGAAAGCGAGAAATCACCCCCCCCCGGGGGGGGCATGGCCACACTGCAATCCCTTCTCCTCCATTCTCCTCTCAGGATCTTGGGCATGCACGCACACGCACCCAGCG
>NW_006203497.1:712273-726242 GCF_000334495.1 Tupaia belangeri chinensis
AACCGCTCGCTGTCTACTACATAGGAATCCAGCGACATAGCCATTACGCTAACTGCTGGTTCCCTCCCTAAACGCTATATCTTTTGAGCAGTATCTCTTGTTGCCCCCAACTCTAGCCTCTGATAGCCATTATCCTGCTCTCTTAATCATCCATAATGTATATGTATATCAAAACATCACACTGTGGCCCTTAAAGAGATATAATTATTCTTTGTCCATAAAAAGAAAGAAAATCATCAGAGGTAAAGGATGCCTTGTCACCATTTTCCTTTTGTCTGCTCCATCCACGCACAGCTATAGTTAGTGTATCCCTTTTTCATTGACTTAAAAAGAAATGTTATTACAATATGCATTTGTATAATAAATGAAAAAAAAATAGACGTATCATCAGGATATTTATTGATATATCAAACGTTTAACTTAATCCTTCAGATTAATGTAAATCCTTTAGATTTCTTGATGAAATCAAAACCAACCCATGAATATCTTTAAATTCAACAATTTCCAATTCAAGATCTTTCTATCAGTCCTTCTATATGATTTGTTTTCCTTGTGCTATAAGACATGTGTGCTTGCTGGAGGGAGAGAGAGAAAGTGAGAAACTCAATGCCTTTCCATCCACTCTCCTCTTCGGATTTTGATATGTGTCTAGCATGTTTTTCACACCACTGGGTCTGGGACTCAAACCACACAGATGGTCATGTGAGATCCAATGATAGTTAGGGCCAGCCACCTTGACCACCACACCACCTGGCTGGCCCTCTGGAAAAATTTTTATTAACTTTAAAGAAATATTTCAATTAAATCCTTTTGATGATTTTGACTTATTATAAAATGTTAAGTAACACCATTTAAGCCAAATTTTTAAAAATCTTTCAACAATTTATTAATTGAACATTATTAAGACATTTGAACATTTTTATTTTATAATGATTAGAAATATTTATGTAATTAAGCTCTCTAATTTTGTACTATTTAATGAAAGTAGAACTTACTTCTCCTGACCAAAGAGAGTCACCCTTCAAGTAACATAAAAAATAAAATCTATTTCACAGTTTCCTATTAGTGTTCAAATATTTTAGAAAGCCAGAGGCAACCATCGTAATTCCTTTAAAATTTATTTATTCTCATATATATCTCTGGGGAATAAGAAATGAATGAAAATGCCTTAGATTGAAGAGAATACATCAAGTTTTAAAAGTTTCTGAGCAAAATGAGAGTAAATACAATGTGGGACAGCATATATGGATTATATTGAAAACCTAAGATAGCAGTGGAGTCTGAAAACCAAAGATTAACCATAAATGACGAGTTATCTTCTTTAGCCCTGCTTAGTATACCAAGGATGTTGGCTAAGATTTTGGATGGGTTACTATGGGACTGAGTTTTGCCATACTTGACATTGACAATCAGTGAAGTTTGCCCTTAATAATACAGTTATTATAAGTGTGAAGATCTAAAGAACTTAAACTCAGAAGGAGACTGGAAGAGACTGCTTGATGATAACTGACAGATCAGAAGCTTAATGAGAAAATGAGTAGGATTTAATAAGGTTAGTCAGTAGAGTGCAATGGAAATAAAAGAGTGAGAATAGGATGCATGATTATACTTACATAGTCAGTTGTTTGAATTTAAGCCAGCAGTGGTAAGACAGTCACCAATAACATTCAGGTGATGACATTTGTCTGCATGGAGCTTTGGATTAACCCAGGTTAATACTACTATGGGGCACAGAAATCAGATTTTAATTTTAGGTGATAAACTAATTATTAAATGAAAACTTAACCAACATATCACTAAAGAAAAAAGAAAGAAGTCAGCAGATGCCACTAATCTTTTTTCAAATTATTTAGTTTTATTTATTATTATTTTTAACATTTGCCAAAAGGTATGTGAGCTCACTGGAGAGAAACAGAGAGAAAGAGAGAGAGAGAGAAAAGGAGAAGGCAAGGCACCAGGTCTGAGACTGGAACTGCTGTCAGCCATGTGGGAGTCCAGCACCCTAACCACCATGCCACCTGCAGGCCCCACCATGAACCTTGAGCTGAACAATTGGAAGCTATTGAAGCATGAGGTGCATGTAATGCTTGTTTCAAAGAGTTATGCTGGCTTTAACTGGGAGCAAATGCACAGTGACTACTGCAGGACTGCGAAGATACCAAAATTTAGGAAGCAACTGTTGCCATGTCATCTTCAATTAGTTAGCTTACAAAGTAATAAATCTAACAGACAATGAGGAGAGAGATTTTGTTTATGGTTCATCATAGAATGAAGCACCGTCCTATAATGTATTTATGGACCAGAACAAATCAGTTCTATATGACTGCAGACTAGAACATCAACCAATGTATAATGGAACATAAAGCTGATAGCCAAAGATCAGGTTTAGGTGGTGCCCACATATACACTAGAACTTTCATGCACTAGAATCCACATTCTAGTGGGTTACAAAAGAAATTTCTCAGAACCAGCAGATGACATAATATTTATATCGCTGGATTCCCAGGTAGTCAACTGCAGTTCAAGTCCCAGATCTGGCTGCTTAAAACTCAGGCCAGGCATGTGTGCTTGCATGCCCAAAATCCTGAGAGGAGAATGAAGGAGAAGGGATTGCAGCATGGCCATCCCTTGTAGGTGGTGATTTCTTGTTTTCTGTCTCTCTCTCTCTCTGTCTCTTGGGCGAGTGCACTCACCCAATAGCAAAAATCTCTCTAATTAAAAAAAAAATTCTCTTCACATATTTATTTATATAATTTGTGTTCTCTGGAGTATATGTACACTCAAACATTGATTATATGTTTAGCTGGCTACTTTTGCTCCTATTACATTGGATAATCTGAACTTCAGAGTGTAAAATTTGTGAAACAGATAAAAATGTTTTAAACAGCTCATGCATGGAGCACAGCATATCATTTGTGAGGTGTATAGTATTCTTTTGCTTTGTTTTGTTTGGTTTGGTTTGGTTTGGTGGGGTTATTGCTATAAGGCGCGTGGGCTCTCCAGAAAGGCAGAGAGAGACAAAGAGAGACAGAAAATGAGAAATCACCGCCCAGGAGGGATGGCCACGCTGCAATCCCTTTTCCTCCATTCTCCTCTTAGGATCTTGGACATGCACGCACACGTGCCCGGTGTGAGTTGAAGCCACTGGGTCCGGAACTTGAACACAGTTGACTACATGGGAGTTCAGCAACATAGCCATTACGCCAAGTGCTGGTCCAGGGGCATACAATATTCTTAAATACAAAAATTAGACTATGTGAGGAAGAGGCTGCTGCCCTCCCCCAGTATCATGTACTTGCCTATATAGGGACGAAGGGAGGGGCCACTGCCTGCTCTGCAGGTGCCATGCGCTCTGCATGCTATCACCTTGCACTCTGCCTTGCTGGCTCAGCCCGTGACTGCATCAAGACCAGGCAGGTTGAGTAAGTGAGGGGACCATGGCTGCTGCCTGAGGGAAGGACAGGCTGAGGAAAAGGATGACTACCATTACCTCTGTGACCCACAGCTACCTGGCTGTGGCCCCTATCTTAAGTAGCTGATGTCGAGACAGGAATTTGGTGAGAGGATCTAGGATGGGGGGAGTCAGCAGAGCCCTGTAGTCTGCATGGTTTCTGCTTGCCAAAGTAGGGAGGAGCCAACTGTCTGAGGCAGTGAGGCTCTGGAGAAATTCCTCCTGGCCACCCCTGAGGAGAAAAAAGGAATGAAACATCACTCTGGAAATCTGACACCCAAACTCTCACCAGGAATTCCAGCACTACCATTCAAGGAAGGGTAGGGAAACTGGCACAGAGCTAACACACCGGATAGACCAGTGCAGGAACAGGTAGCTCCAGAAACCTACTCCAGAATCATGAGGAAGAAGTATTTCACCAGATACCTAAAAGTCAATGCAGAATCATGAGATGTATGAGAAAACTAGGAAATATCTCTCCTCCAAAGGAACACAATAATTCCTCACCAACAAAGGGTAAAACACAAGAAATCACAGAAACAGTATCAGAAAAAGAAATCAGAATATTCATCAGAACAAAATTCAGTGAGATATAAGAGAGAATAGACAATGAATTCCAGGTAAGATATTTTCTTGATTTGATTCTCAAATACTGCATACATACTTTGGAAAACCACACTGGGTGCTACAGAGATGTATACCAATTAAGCATAAATACAAAATTTTTAAATTAAAAATTACACCACTTAATCTTAACACATAGATCATTTTTCCTTTCCTTCTAAATCATGTGCTTCACCTTATGTGTCCTTAGGCTTTCATAACTACTGCATTTAATTCAACGGTGTTTAATTTTTTCAGACACATGAAGGCCTCACACTTGAAAAAAGAACCATGTCTGTACTGGTATTTAATAGTTACCTTTTATATGAATTCTTTGGTAGTGAACTTCAATGGTAGTAGACATAGTGGAATCAATAAAGGGCAGAAAAAAAGATTACTTTAGCAAACATTACTAGGAAATGGCAAAAATATATATCATAAAGCAGAGCTTTTACTTGACATCCTGAACTCCTGCCCTACGAAGGTGATTGTGCTATTGACATAGTAAGTGTTTGATTGAGCAGGTCAGGAAACTTGGGAATATATACAAAATCTATTTACAACTCAGTAGAATTGATGACTAGATGATGACAGAATATTCTTAATATGAGTAAATAAAACTTCATTGCACTAATCCGATATTCTTTCATCATTTTGAAGAAAATTTGAGCCCCTTTTAGCATAGTTTTGTAGGTGATAAGAGGTGGGGAAGTAGGTGTTTTGCAAATGTATTAGAGTGTGTATAAGAAAAGTATCATTCAAAGGAAAAAACTTCCCAACTCAACTTTTTCTATTTGTGGTAAATCTATGTGTTGCTGTCTTCTTCAATTTCAGAAAGAATCAGAGTTAACAAAATTCCTGAATCTTAAGAGACAATGGGAAAGCCTGCAAAAATAATTAATAATATATATTTTAATACTAAAATTGGAATACTTTTACATATATTGGTTGTTTGACTTCTCTGTTACTTACATTTGTTCAGTTATTATCTAATATAATCAAAGCCAAAGAATAATTCATAGATTTTTCATCAAATATTTCTATCGCTGATGTAAAAAAAAGAGGAGAACAAAAATAACAATGGAATGCAAATAATTCATTATATTCCTTCAGGGAAAAAATATGAAAATACAGAGTACATTTGGAAACAAAACTAGTAAATAAGGTTAGAAAAATCAGCCAAAAATTAAATACCTAGTTAGACAATTAGAAAAAGTTCAGGAAACATTGCAATTTTAATCTTTCATTGTTTCAATTATTTTTACATTTCAGTTCAATATGTAATTTACACTGCTTAATGTAACTTAGCCATTGGCAAATTATTCACTAAAGAAATTCTAAAGTTCTACAAGGATGACAATAAAAATATTTTGTGTATAGTATATTCAACTGAACTGGTGTAAAGTGCATCCAAGTTGGAAAAATTCACTTTACCAGTTGTATAAAATAAGTACAAATAAAAAAAAATACAAACATATTTTTAAAAGTAGAAAATTAGTTACACTCAAGAATATTTATTTTTTTTCTTTGTAACAATGGCTGAAATTGAGAGGACAGAAAATTTCCTAAGTTAAAAGGGATATTTACAGAGTTCAGGGAAAATAGGTATTATGAAAAAACTGCATTAATTTCTCTTTTCCGTGCACCAAAATAAACATAGACTTTAGTTCCATTTTTCTATAAACTTTCTGGAGTTCTTTCATAGTATTCTTTACATATAAACTAAGACATATTGTTGTAACTTTCCTTCCAAGAAAATTAAAATGACATAATATGGTACTATTGTTGTAGATAGAATCTATGTCTCATAATCTTTTTTATTGTCAACTCATACATTTTGTTAAATACATTTCTCAAAGAAAACACATTTTCTCAATCCAAATTGCATTAACTGCAGCGAGTATGTATTTGTGTGTGTGTGTGTGTGTGTGTGTGCGCGTGCATGCGTGTGGGGTGTGTGTAGCTCTCTTCCCACGTTTTAATAAAATATTTTTTCTTTGTACTTTATACTTACTTATACTGCTGAAGGTTCACAGGGAGTTTTTAAAAATCCTAATTACATACCTAATGTATTTTTAACTCAAGTGATAGATTAAAACCAAAAGTTTATTTGAAACAAATATTGTATTTGTAAGCAAAATGTTTGAAGGTTTTATGGTGGTCTAACAAATATTGAGTATTTAATGGAAGAATTGCTCAGTGGAGTAAATTAAAAATGGAAGTTGAAGCTGCAGATATTCACAGAGGCAATCAGTATATAATTTTAAATTGCTAATAGCCTGGTTTAACATTTTAACACTCAATCATTTTGGCAGAATCAAATTCCTCAACACAGCTGCATAACCAGGGCAGTGAGGACCCTGGAGAAGAAGACCGATCAGTATTCGGTTTTATCTTCAAAGTTTGTTTTTAACCAGATAACATCATTTTATGTCATAATGAATTTGACTAATATATAAAAGGGATGTTTCAAAATACTCTGGCTTTCCTAACCACAGTTTTGTTTTGTTTATTTATATGCATATACTTTAAAAGGAGTAAATCAATTACATGAGCTTGAAATGATATAATGTTATTATAATTATTGTTTATCTATTACTGTCATTTCTTCTTTAAGAAAATAAAAGGGAACTATTGTTATAAAAAGTTTGATATTAAATTATAAATTGTTTTCAAGAAGCATTTTAGTCTGCTTTAGAGAGTTCTAATAATCCATTTGTTCACTGGCAGGATACCTTTCTTAACAGGGAAGAAAACTGAACAAGCGAAAATAAAATAAAAAACGTAAGGGGCGGGACCAGAAGTTAGCATAATGGCTACGTCGCTGGACTCCCATGTAGTCGACCGTAGATCGCGTCCCGGACCCGGTGGCTTAAAAACTCACACCAGGCGAGTGTGCTTGCGTGCGTGCGTGCGTGCGTGCGTACCCAAGATCCCGAGAGGAAGGAGGAGAAGGGATTGCGGCATGGCCATCCCCGGTCAGGGGTGATTTCTCGCTTTCTGTCTCTCTGTCTCTCTCTGTTTGTCTGGCAAATGCACACACCCTATAGCAACAACCTCTCCAAAAAAAAAAGGAGAAAAACATGTAAGGGGCTGGATATTGTTGCAGCACAGGAACAGGAGGCTCCATGAGGCTTACACACATGGGCGGGTTCTAAATTCACGTCTTGAGACCTCCCTGAGTGCTCGCCCACAGGTGTGTACGAGGCAGGATGAGGCTGAGGGTGGATGGCGACGTCATGGCCCTGTTAGAGGTGAGTGCGTGCTCTCCCTCCTTCTTTCTCTCCTATTGCAGAAACAGATAAATTAACTTAAATTTAATCACTAGAAGAAACAAGTAAAATAGAACGTAAGAGGACTTTAAAAACCTCACAGAAAAATGGAATTAAAGTACAAGCTAATTTGGTGTGGAAAAATATTTTGAAACCCATACATCATTTTCATTACATGCATTGTCTACGAACTTTTTGAGGTTCTCCCCCATTTAATTTAAATGGTGAAATTCAGTTTACAGTCAGTTTTTCCTGCTCTAACTCACTATTTCCCAAATAGCACATTATATCTTCATTTTCAATCATAGAGCGCAAGAAGCATTGATGTCTAAATAAGAGCCCTACTAAAAGAAAACAAATGTTTTCCATATAAGAGGAGGCTTATAAAAGTCTTTCAAATGTTCATAGCTAAGATGAACTAGATGTAGCAACTAATGGCCTACATACGGCGAGAATGATGGAAGCTGAAATACAACCACATCTATGAACTCTTTAAATTTCACCACACCGTCACTTCACTTATTTTTGCTTCTCTGTATTTCTCGGTAAACTCTGCTTCCTTCTGATAAAGTTGAAAGTCACAGAGGTCTAGCTCAGTGATTTGGGCATTGCCGGTGCTCTCAGAAACCACAGAATGCCATCTCAGAAGAGGTGATTTAAGCTCACATTCTTTCAAGGCAAAAACGATGGAGCTGCACTGAATATGTTTTCTCTGGTTTGAGAAGTGTGATGACCGACTTGAGCACACAGATCCTTCCCTCCGCACTTGTCTCGCCTGTGTAATGTTTCTAAGGTATTTCTTTATTGGTTCTCTCTGTAGTTTTTCCAGGATTTACACCATTTAAAACATTTTTTCGCTCTCATTTTAAATTATTTTCTGAAAGTGGCACACGGTATTTTCTATACTGGAAACTGGTTATATAACCCCTCAAACACATTTTATTGCCAACGTGTGTGTACTACTATCGCATGAGTGGTCCAGTATTAAATAATAAAGACTCACAGCTCAAATATATCCTTAAAGTAGTAAATTCCTCTATCAAGAAAACGTGTTTCGCCTTAGAGATATAAGTGAACCAAATTACGCTCTGACTTCTGAAGGGCAAATGCACTGACTGCAAATCTTAGAGCAACTGAAAGAGGATTCTGGATGTGCCCAGTACACGTGAGGACGAACGGGTGCGATGGTGGTGTGCTAGCTGTCCAGATCGGATCATTCCTCATCATAGTCCTGCACGGAAAAGTCACACTGTATCCTCATGAGAACAGAATAACTATTTTTGGTTCATTTCAAAATATTGTTTAAAAAAAGAAAAAATAATTAATATATACATGCAGGAATACGCTGGCATTTCCTTTTTACCTGGTGGGGGAAAAAATCAAAACCTCTTTTTGTAATGTTATAAATGAGTTTGCTTTGAAAATCTAACTAGTAATTGTTGTAACCAATTACTAACAACTTATTTTTTTTTTCAATCATTACATAGAAGATAGATTTGTTTCAGGATGTCCAAAGAACTTTGTCAAGTCTGCAATACTATGTATGGCTCATACAGTGCTGAAAGATTACCCAGGTGAAAATCATTTATTATTTCATGAAAATGTACACGTTTTTATGTATTTGTGTGTGTGTGTGTGTGTGTGTGTCCATGTGTGTGGGAAGCGAGAGCTTTTTTGCATGAATGGGTTTAGAAAGCCAGATTTCACCTTTTACCACTGGCTGGTTCATGCTGACATTTGTTTTCTCAGTGGAATTTTAAAAGGCATTTTCTTTTAAGAACAAAGTCCTCACATCAGTTTTAAGGCAATTGACCAATTTTGGGAAAGTTCCTCATTATCCTTCATTAAACTAGGTTTTTTTGTTACATTGATCTAATTAATATATACATGCAGGAATACGCTGGCATTTCCTTTTTACCTGGTGGGGGAAAAAATCAAAACCTCTTTTTGTAATGTTATAAATGAGTTTGCTTTGAAAATCTAACTAGTAATTGTTGTAACCAATTACTAACAACTTATTTTTTTTTTCAATCATTACATAGAAGATAGATTTGTTTCAGGATGTCCAAAGAACTTTGTCAAGTCTGCAATACTATGTATGGCTCATACAGTGCTGAAAGATTACCCAGGTGAAAATCATTTATTATTTCATGAAAATGTACACGTTTTTATGTATTTGTGTGTGTGTGTGTGTGTGTGTCCATGTGTGTGGGAAGCGAGAGCTTTTTTGCATGAATGGGTTTAGAAAGCCAGATTTCACCTTTTACCACTGGCTGGTTCATGCTGACATTTGTTTTCTCAGTGGAATTTTAAAAGGCATTTTCTTTTAAGAACAAAGTCCTCACATCAGTTTTAAGGCAATTGACCAATTTTGGGAAAGTTCCTCATTATCCTTCATTAAACTAGGTTTTTTTGTTACATTGATCTAATTTACTTATTTATTATTCATGTATTTATTTATCCTAATTGTGAAACAGAAGTACAGAAATTAACCAGAGGTTCTAATTTCACTCACAATGTTGCAAGTTGCAAAACAATGCTGCTCTTAGACTAACAAAGGAAATAGGTGTTCTATAAAATAATTTGTTTTGAACTCATCAAGGAATAGAGGATACAGGATAACTAAGGGAAACAAATTCCATAAAATGCTAAAGCAGAATGCATATTTGTTTCCATTTGTTAGATTACAGGAGAGAGGGGAGGTTTCCATAGGAATGTGCAAAATCAAATTAGAAAAAAATAATAATGTTAATGAATTTCTGAAGAGCAAGTAGGGATTAAGGTATCAGAATAGAGTAGCTGGGAGCTCTAGGGCCAGCCAGAGGCATGGCGGTAAAGGAGATGGATCCCACGTGGCCGACCTGCACTTTGAGTCCTGGACTTGGCAGCTTACAAAATCATGCTGGGCACAGGCACACTCATACCCAAAATCTCAAAAGGAGAACGGAGAAGAAGGAAATGGCAGCAGGGCCATCTTCCCTGACAGATTCTTCGTTTTATCTCTCTCCGTCCTCTGTCTCTCTCTGGTGAGTACTGCACCCTGTAGCAAAAACCAAAAGAATAAAAAATAACCTGGAACTCCAGACACAGATATGTTCTCTCTCACCATTAAGCTTCTCTTTATATGTCTTTGCCAGATGCTAATAAAAAGCATTGAGAGCACGAAAGGACTCTGGGAAAGGCTTCCATGGGGGCAAGAGCAGACGTGGAGATGGCCAGAAGGTGTTCAAGCACGGGAACAAAATTCCACTTCCCCAAATCCTTCTTTCTTCTGAAGCAAAGCCTTAAATGCCCCAGTAGGGATGGAAAACCTCTCACTCCACCCCAGGGGGAAGAGATAAAACCATCTCTCCTGAAGGGAGGACTGAAAAGCTTTTAACTCTTAACTGCAAAGATCTCAAGCTCTGGGGACGGAGTAGAGCAATGCGTTCTGCGCACAAGCGTGGGCAAGGAAATGCCTTGAACTCCAAATTTGCAATTATAAAAGGCCAAGATCTACCTCTGGTGGACGGTGGGAAACCATTTACTGTCCCAAATCCGCCCCAGACACAAGGTAGAAATTGGCTTCCATGGATGAGAAGAGGGAGGAACAATTAAGTAGCCAATCTATACTTTGGGATCCTGAGGCTCTGAGATGCTCTCAGCAGTGGAGGCGAGTAGGGTCTGCTGAAAACTGGGTGAAGTACAGAGTATGCCAGGGAAGAGCAGTTCCCTCTAAAAGCATTTGAGGACTGGAGCACTGAGGATGTCAGCAAATGACAACAAAGAGATCAACTATACTATTCGATTTTTATGCTTCATAACCATAAAATACATCTATAATAAAAGGGAAATGACAGACATATATGGTAACACAGTTTCTAAGTCAGAAGTCTGGAAATGACTTAACTGGGTAAGATCAAATCTGGGTATCAACCCCAACTGGTTATTCATCCGAAGGCTCCGCTGACAATTTCATGTCCTTGCTATGTGAACCAGTAAGCTCACCCTTAGGTGCTTGCCCAAGAGGAAAGAAAGTATGTACCAGTGTTACTGAGCAAGTGAGTCTATAGCCCAACTTACACAGATGCCAATCACCATGGCACCTGGTCTTGAAGTAGCAAGTTTTAGCTTAGCAAGGATACAGGGGCAAACCTCAGATCTCCCACCATGATAAAAGGAAGATGGGTCTTTTATAGCATAACCAGGAGAAAAAAGTATGGGGTGGGGCTTTTTACTAGTCTTTGATTGGTTTGTAAGGGGATGAGGGAGGGGCAGTCTCACATGGGTTGGTGATAGTGCAGTGAGGTTACTTAGCAGCATTCCATAATTGATTGATGCTAAGATATGGGGTACTGTTTTCCAGTCCTGGTCAACCTTGGGCCGCTCAGCCAGCCCCTGGAGCACATGTATCCTGCAGGGAGGCTCTTTCAACAGCAGTTAGTACCAGGTTTTCCTCTTAGGCCAGTTCTTGCTCACCAGTAGCCTATATTAAGTACATTAGTGTTGACAGCTACTTTATTTATGTAGCCAAGAAAACCCAAATGGCTTCCAAAAACTGTGTGTTTATTTATACAATAGATTATTAGCAATAAAAACAAATAAATTGTTGTAAATGAAATATGATGACTCTCACACACATATAAACCAAAAGAAGCCAAACACAAAAGGTTATATCCTGTATCATTTAATGAAAAGGGTATCCTGGAAAAGGATAAAATGACAGGATTGGAAATCAGGTAAAGACTGCCAGCCATGATCAGGCAGAAGTCACTAACTACATTAGAGAAACTGGGGTGATGGAAATACTCAATCTCTCAATTGTGATATGGTTAGCAAATGTACACATTTGTCAAAACTCATCTAAAAATAGTAAATTTTATTGCATTTCATTTGTACTTCAATAAACTCAGATGAAATAAAATGAAAGAAAGTAAGCAGAAAAATTATGACATTCTTAGTATTTCTAATGCCATCACATGCTGCCATTTGTGAAATTAACAAATTCACTACCAATATCTTAGTATAAGTAAATAATGGCAGGGTTAATAATCTATGTATATTGAATATCTATTGCACATGAAAAATTGCCACAGTTGCAGCAGCTTAAAGCAGCACACATTCCTTATTTCACAATTTCTATGGTTCAACTTTCTGTCTGAGCACAGTTCCTCTGAATTCTCTGGTCCAGGGTCTCTTACGAGCATGCAGTTAAGAACTGAGGGCTGAAGGTCCTACCAGGGGAAGATCCACTTCCACATGTGTGTTGTTATTGGCAGGTTTCAAGTCCTCCAGGGCTGTTCTCACAGGCTGTTGGCTGGAAGTAGCTCTTAGTTTCTTCCCAGGAGGGCTTCCCCACAATGGTGGCTTGTGTTATGTAAAGTAATAATGACAGAAGTGACATTCTATCACCTTTGTTGCATAATATTGACTAAAAAGAAGTCATGGGCCCACCCACACTTAAGAGAGGGGAATTACACAAACATGAAAACTAGAAGGTGAAGTTCAGTGGGGGCTAAGTTGGAAGCCACCTGCCACACTCAATTAATATAAGTGCAATGAAAATATTTATGCACAGAACTTTCAGGAAATCTGTGGTTGAAGTACATGAAGATAATTGGCATATTTGAGAAAATTAAATTAAGACAATTTTACATAATACATATATTGCTCCATTATTTTAATTTCTGAGAAATAAATGCAGGGAAATCAATTGTTTGCCTATGCATTCCATTATATTCCTTGTAATACTGATTTTATTTAAACAAGTATATTCTATTTTATGACTCTGCTTCTAGATATTTAACATAATTCCATCTGACTCAGGCATGCCATATGTTTAATTGGTCTTATTATTATGTACTATATTATCTAAAAGATGTTATATCTTAGAACACTGTATCTTTGAAACCCGTAATATCTGTCATTGTATTTTCATTGTATTTGTATGTTTGCTTGTGGATAGGAATTTTGCATATGATTTTAATCATTATCTCATTAAGCAAATTATCAAGAATTTTGCTAGCTAATTTCATTAGCTGATATCAGTAAGTGTTATAAATGAAACTGGCCCTAAACACTAATTCAAACATAGTCAAAAATCAAAAATTTGATGATCAATACTGAAAAGCTCTAGCTAAAACTGTTAATATTCAATATTTTTTTTTACTCTTCTAGAATTAGCATATATGAGATACTGATGCCTTTATAAAAACTTATTTGGGGCAATATATTTAAATTTCTACTTTTAATTTTGTTTTATATTCCATTTTTTAATTTAATGTTTTACATACTTTAAATTTAATATCTGAAAATATAATTCAACATTAATGTTTTTTTTTTAAGAGAGGTTTTTGCTATAGGGTATATGTGCTTACCAGAGAGAAGGCGAGAGACAGAGAGATTGAAAGCAAGAAATCATCCCCCCTCCCGCCAAGGGAGATGGCCACGCTGCAATCCCTTCTCCTCCAGTCTTCCCTTAAAATTTTGGGCATGCATGCACACATGCTTGGCATGAGTTTTACACCACCAGTACAGGACTTGAACCACAGTTGATTATGTGGGAGTTCAGTGACACAATCATTATGCCATGGCTGGTCCCCCTACATTAATCTTTTTATATTAAATATTTATTTTGATTTTCTTTGCCAATTGTTTCATTTAT
>NW_006203497.1:726268-749648 GCF_000334495.1 Tupaia belangeri chinensis
CATACATTTAAACTCTCGGGATCTTGGGCATGCATTCATTCACACAAACCTGGCGTGATATTTAAGCCACCGGGTCTGGGACTTGAACCGCAGTAGACTACATGGGAGTCCAGTGACATAGCCTTTACGCTAACTGCTGGTCCCAAACTATTTTCTTTTGTGAGGGAGGAGGAGAGAGAGAGAGAAAGAGAGAGAGAGAGATAACCCTGACAGCTTCTTAACATTGATTCTCCTCCCCCTACCAGCTTTTAAACAAGCCAGGATTTCAGTCATGCCCAGGAGGTGTTCCTTGTTGCAGAATAACAGATACCAATGAACAAAAGTGTGGCATTAAAGAGAGAAAAAGGAGACCTCTTTTATTAATATGTATTAGCAGGTATGGAGGAGTCAACACTGAGTCTCCTGCCCCCAGCTTAAAGTTGAGCACAGTCTTTATGGGTGAATTTGGGGACAGGAGGTTTCAGCATATTTGGAGTGTCTTACCAGGGAAAAAGCTCAGTGTCTGCCCTAATACAGAGCTGGCAGAAAAGCAGAGAATTTAACCTCCTCAAAGCCTCTAACTGCTCAACAGCCTAGGGGAGAGGCAGCTACCTCACAAGAGAATAGAGAGCCCAGGCACTTATCAGCCTTGGGCTACTTCAAGGTTTCCCACAAATTCTAGGTTGCTCCACATCATAATTAACTCAGGATGTGAAGGTCAAGCCCATGATTCTGGTATTATGCATCTGGGCCCCATACCTACACACAAACATGGGTGGGACAATGTGCATTTTTATTTCTAAGCTTTTAATAATTCCCAACAACTACTCCTTAAAATAATATTTATTCCATAAAACACATGGGATTATAAAACCCTTTTTCTTCTAATTAACTAAAAGCTTCATATTTTACAGCATTTCTAGGCTATAGGACTTTTCTGTGATAACATGTTTTATTGCTCTTAAGGATATAACTACAGGTGTGATTTTCACATGATATAAAAAGTGTATGTCTAGCTTTATGAGTAACACCATAGTGTTTTCTTTCTTTTCTTTTTTTTTTTTTAAAGGTTTTATCACAAGGCATGTGCACTCACCAGAGAGAGAGACAGAAAGGAAAAGTGGGAAAACCCTTACCCCAGGGGCGATGGCCACTCTGCAATCCCTTCCCCTCCATTAGCCTCTCAGAATTTTGGGCACACATGCACATATTCCCACAATGTTTTCCAAGCCTCTAAGTCCAGGACTGATACCATGGAGTCAGCCATATAATAGTCCAGTGCCTTAACTATCACGCCACCTGCTGGCTCCAATGCCAAAGTGTTTTCTAGAATGGCTTATGGCTTACTAATTTTGCATTCTTACCAATACCGTGGTATTGGCAGTTTTTGAGTTATAGTCATACAAATGAGTGCATAATGGTATTTCTTTACAATTTATTTTTAATTGCCAGAAAGTGTGTGTGTTTGTCAGAGAGAGAGAATGAGATAGAGAGAAACAGAGGAAGCACTCCCCAATGGGATGTGGACATAAATTTGTGGGGTACAATGGGGCATGATTATATAGTGGATCGTTGGAAAAATCATGACATATTTTTCTATGTTTTCCCATGCAAAGATTCATCATGACTTTCCTGATCAGTGTGTAATGTTCAAATCAAGGCAACAGACATGTCCACAATCTCTAATATTTATTATTACTTAATGTTGTACATATTTAAAATCTACTTTTCTGGTAGAAATACTTACTGAATTTTACCAACTAGTATTACTTTATCATGCTATAGTGTTCTGTAATCTATCCTACTTGTTTACAAGCACTCTTGCATCAGCTAACCAAATTCGCCCCATCTCCATCCTTCTCCCCTTTCCTACAAGTATGTCCCATTACAGTCTCTACCTTTGTGCACTTGAATCTTTCAGCTTCCACTTATCAGCAAAAACATACATGAATGCATTAACTCACCAGAGAAAGAAAGAGAGAGAAAGCAAGAAAGCACCCTACTTGGGAGACGGTAATGCTCCAATCCTCTTTTCAACATTTCTTTCTCTTTGGAGTTATTTGACCATGTACAGACACATTCATCCAGTGTGTTTTTCAATCTGCCAGGTGTGGAACTCAAATGATACAGTCTTCCATGTGGGATCAAATGTATCCCAATCAAATGTATATCCTGTAAATTTGTTATCCCATACGGTACATTCTTTCTATCTCTACTATTTCCTTTGCTATGCAAAATCTTTTCAGTTTTCTGTAATCTCATTTGTCTAATTTTGGTGTTGTTGCTTATATTTAAAACTCCTTGTTTATTTATTCATTTATTCATTCATATATTTATTTATTTTTCCTTGAGCAAAAGAGACAGAGATAGAATGAGACAGAGAGAAAGGGTCTCTATGCTATGGTTCATTCCCAGCTGACAGCCTGTCTTGAGATCACAGGCACACAAATGCCCAGTTTACTCAGGGACGTCTCTGGACTTGAGTAAGGAATCTTTCCAAGTGGGATAGCCTCATAGAGCATCATGTTTTGTCATTGCACCTCTGTCTGGACCTTAAGGTCTTATTACAGAAATTTTTCAGAATGTCCTGAATTATTTCTCCTATATTTTCTTCTAGTAACTTCATAACTTGGGGTACTATATTTACATCTTCAATCCATTTTGACTTTATTTTTGTATACGGTTAGAGATAGGCATCTATTTCATTTTTAAGCATGTGGATATGCAATTTTCCCAGCATCATTTATTGAAGAAACTATCTTTTCATTCTGTCCCAACCTTGCAGGACAGTCAAACAGGTTTCCTGAGGGAAGGAGTGAGAGAAGGGATGAATGGCGCAGTGTTACAACACGGAGACAACGCAGTGTTACAACTCTTCAGGGTCGTCCATTTATTGTGGGCAGCACGGAAATGACACAGTGTGACAACTCTTCAGGTTTGCCCGGAGACGACACAGTGTCACAGCTCTTCACTGTCGTCCAGAGACGTCGCAGTGTCACAACTCTTCAGGGTCATCCAGAGATTGTGGGCCAGGGATTGTAGTTATGTACATGTTGGTGGGTGGTGATTCATTGTTCTATATGTAAATGAAGGATTGTAAAAGGTGGGTTATGATTGGTTGCTTTTGTGGACCAATCATGCTGTGTCGGATATGCAAATCTGAGGGATTCTAAGCTCACCGATTTGCTATGGGAAGTGGCCAATCAGAGTATGGTTTTGAAGGTGATGTTTTGAAGGGGAGCCAATCATGGCCTTTGGCATTGTGTAATTGTTTGCTGAGAAACTGAAACCTAAGGGCAATATTCGCTGGTGCGCAGCCTTCCACATCATTCACTGAATGTTCTTAGTAGCTGCCAAAGTCAGTTGACTGTATCTTCATAGATTTATTTCTAGTTCCTCCCTTCTGACCCATTGCTCTGTGTGTCAATCTTTTATCAAATTTGTAACCACTTTGGGACATGCCATGATTTGAGTGCCCCCCTCTCCAAATTTTCATGTTGAAACTTAGTTATATCGTGAAGGTGTTAAAGGGAAATACAACATCTTCATGGTATTGACATGTTGTGGGAGGTCTTTTGGCATGATTGACTGATTAGAGTGGGGCCTCTATGACTGTCTTCTGATGGGTTTATAAGGTGACAGAATGAGACTGACAGACAGACAGACACAGATGGACACTGCAGTTCTGTTTTTGCTCTCATAATATAATGCCTTGAGACTTTCAAATACCCCTCAAGAGATGGTCCCTAGACCTTGAATTTCTAAATATGAGCTGCAAAAACATCTTTATATTAACTAGATTCAGGTCTTTTCTGTGTTAGCAGTAGGATGAACCCAAATAAGTGGTATTGACATTTTAAAGATATCAATTCTTCCAATCCTTGAATATAAGAATTTTCATCCATGTTTTATAATTCTATTATAGATACCTTTCAACTCTTTGGTTAACTTTTTATATATGCAAAATTATTATATCCCCTTCTTGATTTGATCTATACATATCATCTTCTATCTTTTTACAACTTTTTGTTTTTAAATTTGATTTTATCTAAGTATAGCAACTCCTGCTCATTTTTGGTTTCTATTTGCATGAAATGCCTGTTTCAATTCCCTCATATTTAGTCTATGTATGTATTACAGATGAGACAAGTTTCTTAAGGGCTGCATAGAGTGGGATCTTGTCTGTTTTTATTCCTTCATCAAGTCTACATCTTTTGATCATGGAGTTTTTTTGTTTGTTTGTTTTTGTTTTTGTTTTTTTGGAGAGGTGTTTTTTTCACTATAGGGCGTGTGCGCTCACCAGACAGACAGAGAGAGACATAGAGACAGAAAGTGAGAAATCACCCCCCAGGGGGGATGGTCACACTGCAATCCATTATCCTCCATTCTCCTCTCAGGATCTTGGGCACGCACGCACACGTGCCCGGCGTGAGTTTTAAGCCACCTGGTCCAGGATGCCAACCATGGTCGACTACGTGGGAATCCAGCCACATAGCAGTTACGCTAACTGCTGGTTCCCTTGATCATGGAGTTTAGTCAGTCTATAGTCAAGATGATTATTGAGAGATCTGTATCTTTCATTTGTTGTTTTCTGGTTCTTTTGTGTTTCCATCATTCCTTTCTTCCTCTATTATATTTTATATTTATGGTTTAGTAATTTTCTATGATGATAGTCAGATTTTTTCATTTGTGTGATTGCTATACAACTGAATTTTATACCTTCACATGCTTTAATGATAGTATTTATCTTAGTTTTGCTGCCATACTTAGGACTGCTTCAAGTGTTTCTTGAAGAACTAGTCTAGTATCGGTAAATTTTTTCAGTTTTTGTTTGTCTGGAAAATACTTTATTTCTCCTTTTATTCTTTAGGTTAGCTTTGCTGGGTATAATATTCTTAAATGGAAAGTTGTTTTCTTCAAACGTTTTGAATATAGGGCCAGTAGGTGGCATGGTGGTTAAGGGTGCTGGATTCCCACGTGGCTGACTATGTACAGTTTGAGTCCTGGACCTGGCGACTTGATTTCTCAGTCTCTCTCTCTCCCTCTCCCTCTCTCTCTCCCCCCCTCTCTGGTCAAATAAAAATAAAAATAAATAAATAATTTAAAAAAGAAAATAATTTGAATATATTATTCTATTTCCTCTTTGTTTTTAAGGATCCTGCTTTGAAACCTGCTATTAGACTAATGGCTTCTTTTCTATGTAAATGATGCTTTTTTTCTTTTAAACTTACTTTGCCTTTTTACTTTTTTTTTTTTTTTATTTTTTTTAGAAGTTTTTGATATAGGGCACTTGTGCTCACTGGAGGCCTAGAGAGACAAAAAGTGGGAAATCACCCCCCAGGGGTATTGCCATGCCACCATGCCACAATACCTTCTCCTTGAGTCTCTTCTCTGGATCTTGGGCACACATGGACAAGTGCCCAGTGTGAATTTCAAGCCACCCGGTTCAGGACTAGAACTGTGTTCAGTCATGTGAGAGTCCAGCAACATAACCACTGCACCATCTTCTTGTCCTGACTTTTTCTTTTTTCTTTAATTGACAGTCATATTACTCCAGGAGAAAGCACCTCCAAGTGGAGCACGATCATACCATAACTCTTTTTTCTTCATTTCTTTATCCCATTAGGGTTTTGAGCATGCACCTCTATGTACCCAGAATGTTATTCAAGTCACTGGGGCCAAGATTCAAACCATGGTGAGCCACGTGGGATTTGATTTCCACTTAACAGTGCTTAATTGAAGTACCTCAGAGCTAGACTCTTGTCTGTTATTTTTGGTAGTTTTACTATTATGTACCTTGAAGAGGATTTTGTGTGTGTGTGTCACTGCACCAGTATAGGGTTTAGGGCCAATTGTAGCAATAGTGATGGTCAGTATGTAGGGTAATTGCCGGAGTTCTCAAACTCTACTTAGAAAATGAGGTAGCAGGACCAGCCGATAGTGTAATGGTTATGTTGCTGGACTCCCACATAGTCGACCTTGGTTCAGGTTCTGGACCTAGTGGCTTAAAACTCACACTAGGCATATGTGCATGTGTGCCCAAAATTACAAAAGGAGAATGGAGGGTAAGGGATTAGAGCTTGGCCATCTCCCCAGGGGTTGATTTCTCGCTTCCTCTCTCTCTCTCTCTCTCTCTCTCTCTCTCCAAAACCAGGTTTTGGAGCTCACATATTAGTTCTCTCAATCTGTGCATGACAAGTAGCTCACAGAATTTGCACATGGGAAAATCGGCTTGGAAATAGGGATCCTGGTGTAATGGCTTCATCTGTGTCCATGTGAGGCTCAAAGAATGCCAACTCAGGCAAGTGGGCAGTGGGCAGTGGTCTACTTTGCACACATTTAGCTATTTGCAGACTTGAGAAGCTGGCAAGGCTATCATGGGAAGTCACTGAATCAGAGGGGTATTGTAACTGGAGACTTAAATTTAGGGAACATTAACCAAGGGACTCAGTCTCTGGAGCTAAGATATTGTCTAGAAGGCTTAGTTTCCGTGGGTGAAAGGATGGCCGGAATTCTGGTGAGAAGAGGGGTTAAGAGGCCTCCAATTCTCAAGGGCATATTTCTCACTGCAGTGCACCATCTAATTCCCACAGTGCAGAGATCTGTGTTTAGCAGCTGGGTCACTGCTCTATCACTGTGCTCAGTTGTTGACTATTCCTACTTCCTATCACATGGGTTCACTAAGCAGACAGCAGGGCCTCAGGAAGTAAAGATGCGGGATCCCTTGACTCCTAGGGCAGCATGCATTTGTATCTGAGGATCTCTCCCAGGATAACAAGGGGCAGATGGAGCTTGGAATACAATTGGGTGGAGGATTCTGCATGTGTTTCTCTGCAGAGTTGGTGGCTCTGGACAACGCCTTGTGCTGACCTTGTCATTAAGTGGCACATCTGAGGTGAGAATAGGGATTTATAGGGATATATTGTTTACTTTTTCCCCAGAGTGGAGAACTCCCCTGAGTCCGAGATCCTCATAGTCTTAGCTGGGCACTTTGTCTCATGTTTCACTTCTCCATTCTCTGTGTCTCAGTGGTTTCTCCTTATATTCTTGCTGTATTCTGATGTTCCTTCTTTGTTCATCTGCTTGGAGTGCAGCCATTGTTTTTTTCTGACTTACTTCATGATGAGGAGGTATACTGGGTTCCTCTAGTTTGCTCTTACCACCCCTCCTAGGCCTTTTAAAAAATTATTTTACTATTAAACGTTTTATCTTCTAAGCTGTGATTCTGTTATTTCAAAGATAAATATTGTTTTAGCCACATAGTATACTTCTGGAAAGCTAAAAAAAAAGCCTTCTATTGAATTATTTTGAAAACAAGGGTTTATTATAACATAAATGATCAGTTTGCTCCTTGTCAACCTTTTTTGTCAGCATATTAGGAAGATAGGTATTCTGACACTGAAAAGGACATAGAACCATGCCTGATGCACCTGAATATTATTTGATCCTTTTGAGTCTAACATAGTTATTCTTCTTATTGATAACTAGATATAATTCAAATTAAACAATAGCAAGTTTTTTTTACATTTAAAATAGTTTCAGGATAAATCAAAATGATGTTGATAGCTTTGTTCCATATATATTTTATTCATTTTTATGTATCTTTTTTTGAGATTTTTCTATAGCGCATATGCATTCCCCTGAGAGACAGAGAGACATAAAGTGAGAGATTATCCCCCAGTGGGATGGCCACACTGCAATACTTTCTCTTTCATTCTCCTTTCAAGATTTTGGGCCCAGTGTGAGCTTTAAGCTGCTGGGTTCAGGACTCGATCCCTGGTCAACCATGTGATGTCACCTTAACCATTATGCCATCTGCTGGACCCAGTTTTTACATCTTTATCCAGTTAAAGGATGTTTATTCATTTACTCAATTATTCATTAATATTTATAAATTAATATTATTGAAAGCATATTAAATGCCAGATAGTGTTAAAATATCAGAGGATACAATAACCAATTAAATAAAAGCCTTCCCTCATGGAGATAACATTATAGTGTCTGAGAAATATACCTAAGAAATCATTAAATGAATATATCTCAATTAGTGATAAAATGCTCTGAAGATGTAGAGAAACTGTAAAGAAATTACTGGTTTGGGCCAGACAGTGACGTGGTAGTTAAGGTGGCTGTATCCCTCATGGCTGACTGAGTGATTCAAATCCAGACCTGGCATCTTGAAAAATATAGTGGGCCTGTGTGCATGCGTGCCCCAAATCCAGAGAACAGAATGGAAGAGAATGGAAGGACGCACTGCCATTTCCCCTGGGAGGTACTTTCTCGCTTTTTCTCTTTCTCTGTCTTTCTTGGGTGAGCACATGTGCCCTATATCAGATTAAAATAATAATAGTTAAAATATTTTTTAAAATGAAAGTGGAGGATTGGAGTGGAGAGGAGAATAAAATGTAATTGCCCTCAAATGCATTAACATTTATTATAGAATTTTAGTATCTACAGGGGAATTCAGAGATCATCTGCATTTTGCATGAGGATATTTCCACCCAAAGCAATGAAATGAATGAATTAGCTAAGGTCTTATTAGATCTCATATTGGCGAACATGACTTAGAAACCAGATCATGAATTTCCAAATACAGTGCACATTTCACATCACTTGTTCCAGATTATGTCCTGTTTCCTTCTCAGGCAAAAGCCAAATATAACAACTGTCCTCATTCCCACAACTGGATGAGCACTGTCCACACTTCTGTGGATTATTTTTAAGTTTATTTATGCATTTCTTTAATGAGAAGGAATCAAAGAGAGAGAGAAAGAGAGAGAAATACAAGCACACTCAACAGGGTCTCACACCGTAATTCTTCTATTCAGCACTTCCCAGCCAGCCAACATCACAGGCGTCCATGCGTGCCTGACGTGTAGAGACTGACCCAGGAACCAACTCCAGGTCTTCTGTATGACCTCCAGCGTCGCACTGCGTTTCATGAGGGCTATACACAGAGCTGGACTATTTGTGTGGATTGTTAATATTTTTTCGGATAGTTTCTTCCTTGCTCTATGTTTATTCATATGGATTCTCATCATGATAATAGGACACTGGAGAGTAAAACTCACACAGGAGTGTGTGTACGGGTGTGTATCCCCTGCATCACATAATATGCTGTATTAGACAGAGTTGGCAACTAACACATACTTGATACATTTTATGAGGTCCCTTCTCAGCCAAATCTTTTGGGGGAAAAAAAAAATTCCAAAGATAAAATGCATTTGACTTAAGGTCTCCTTTAGCGTTTTCAACTGGGCCCCCAAAAGCACATATTTACAAACCTGTGAAAATATTAGAGAAAGATGAGAGAGTTGAAATTGGACCATTTCTCTGGGTTCTTAAAATATCAAGTTCAGGCTGAGGCTCGAAATGAGGCTTCAGATCTTCACTGGCTTCAAGGGCCTACACATCTGGGCTATAAGGCTGATATGTGGGCTAAAACTTAAACCCTGTTTCCACTAAGTGCAAATCAGGGCTCCCAGCCATCACAAAAAAAGTCAGGGTTATTTAAGAATGTGATCAGTCAACCAGAGGCGTTTTATTTTGTAGTCAGTAACCATCTGCAGTCAATAAAAAGCTACCAGTTGGCCTAAATGTGCAGCAGCACACAGGTCACTTGTGTTTCGGGGTGGATTTGGTCTTATGCCTGTGTGCACCTGTTTATCCATGCCCAAACACTGTTGTAGGCTGCAAGAGGCAGTAAGTACACCCTGCCCCTGGGATATGCATTACACCTGCATGTAAGCATATTCACAGTCCCTTTAGAAGAAGGTCTCTACTAGGCAACGGAAGGATGCCAATAAGTTTATGTCTGCAAGCTCAACTTTAGTGACAAAAATAAAAAGTAGAAAAAAACAGATGAATCTGATCTCCTATACCTTTATTTCATGAAAATATAAGTTTAAATCAGGGTTGCAAAACGACTTCATAAATTGTTTCAGAAATTACAGTGATTTGATAGAAATGAAATCACAGTTGGCATTGATGTAAGACTGCTGTGAAGAATCGTTTGCTTAAAGGTGCTGCTATCACTTGGTCAAGGGTTGTTTAAAAGCAGGAAAAAGGCCTATGGAATAAAGGTAATGAATAGCAGAAATGAATAAAATAGAGAGAAAACTATTGGTACAGTATGAAAAATATAAAGTCTATTAAAGTAATGACGGTCCAATTTACTAAAATTTCTCAAAGTATCTTATAAAATAGCTCTGCGTGATTTCTCTTATTTTCAGTACTCTGTATAAATGGGTTCAGGTTGTGTTGCTGGTTGGGGAAAGTTAAAAGAAGCTTCAATTTGTCATCAGAAATCCTAGAGTTGGCAACCATGGGTTTTCAGTACCCCTGTAGATTTGAGAAATAGCCGAATTGACCTCCAAGATCAGTAGTTTTTTCATTAATTAAAAAAAACACAATGATATAAACATGTAGAGTCATGAAATAATCACTCAAATATCATTTCTAGATAAATGAAAGTCTCAGACCAGAAGCAAAGTAATTTGTTTTAGGTTGTCGAGTGAATAATGAGAGGTGAGATTCAAGTTTACATTTCCTGACTCAGTATAAGAGGAGTGTTTAAAGCTTTGCTCTTCAAAGTATGGGCCCTGGAGGAACAACCTCATTATCACCATAGAGCTTCTTAGCCATGCCAGAAAGCTGTCCAGATTCCAGACCTGCAGAATCACAATTGGAATATCAACCAGATACCTACATAATTCCTCTGCACCTTAGTGTTGGAGAAGCAACTAGAGCAGATGAGCAGAGAAATATAAAACAAACTAAGCTGAAGAAAATTATGCTATGATTCTAGGATAGAACTTTACTTAAATGTGCCTCCTTAAGAATTTTTCTTAAGTGTGCCTTCTAAATAAACATGTGGAATTGAGTAAAAAACCCTTGTTAATTTCATCAATAACAATCCTCACACTTAGAAATCCACAAATCTCAGTAAGTCAAACTGACAATAAAGATCTTAATTAAATATTCATTTGGTTTGATGAAGTATGTAATCTACAAAAGAAAATTTAATTAATAGCTACTAGAGTTGTTTACACATTTTAGAGTTTCTTTCCTCTCTCAGTATTTGTTTTTTGTTAAGACAAAAGCAAAATTACAAACTAGAAAGAGTGGATAAATTGTGTAAAAAAGTGGCAATGGAAATTGTTTTTAACAATTTTTCTAATATGTTCGCAGGTAGATCTAACCCTCAAGTAAAGAAAAAAGTGATACAAGCTTTAAATCCTTTCTTATGGGAAGCATCTGAAATATGACAATTGTGCTTTTTTTCCCCTTTTTTATTCTTATTCATACATTAAATCGCTATACACATTTAGATTGTGAAGAGACTTTACTCAGCATGATATATCTTGTGGTACTTGGGTGGACTAAGTGCTCAATGAATATTCTTTATAAGAAACTAGGGGAATATGTACATGTGAGGTGAGGTGAGGTGTGAAACTAGATTAAAATCTATTTTTCAGGACAGTAGATGGCATAGTTGTACGTCACTGGACTCCCACATGGACGACCATGGTTTGAATCCTAGACCTGGTAGCTTGAAACTCATGGTGGGTATGTGTGTATGTTTGCCCAAGATCCAAGCAGGAGAATGGAGGGGAAGGGATTGCAGCATGGTCCACCCACTTGGGTGGTGATTTCTCACTTTCCTTCTCACTATTTCTGCCTCTATGTCTCTCTCTGGTGAGCACATGCACCCTAAGGCAAAACCTTAACCAACAACAACGAAAAAAAAATTCCTTTTTTCTTGTTCATTTAGTAGAAGAAAGAAATTGTCTCTAACTATTGTTATCATCAGAGGAAAACTTGACAACTCTCAAAATTAAAACTTAAGATCTTCATATTAAAGTCTGATTTATTGCAGTATTTTTATTTATTTATTATGATTTGTTATGTATATTCAATCATTATGTATCTCTATAGCACACAATCACTTTTTCAAGTTATGCATGCAGTATGTGATAATCAAATCAAGGCTATAACCATGAACATCATTTTCAACTTTTGCAATCTTGGATCTGGTAAGTCATTTCCCGAACCCCTCCAATCCATGCTCTACTACCCATTCCTCTCCCACCCAGCTTCTGGTAGCTACACTTGTCCCTCTTACTATTGTATCTACAGATTTTTCAATTTTTGCCATAGAATATGTCTGATTTTGAGAGAAAGAGATACTCCTTTGAAAACCACTACCTGAGAATGATTAAAAAGGTATCTTTCTGTTTCAAGGCCGGAATAAAGCCAAATGCAGCATGATAAAAAGAAAGCAACAAGAACCCTTAACACAAAACTAATTGATATGAAAGACTTCTATTTAATAGCTTTTGCTATAAATAGAAATGTATGAAACTGCTACAAACCAAATGTTTTAATTAATTTATTTTTTATTGGTTTGGATTTTTCCATAGAGCATGGGTGCTCCCTGGAGAGAGACAGAGAGAGAGAAAGTAAGAAATCACCCCCATGGATGGATGACCATGCCCTATCCCTTCTGCATTCTCCTCCTGGGATTTTGGGCATGCATGTGCCTGGCATGATTCAGGCTAGGTCTGGGATGTGAACTGCAGTTGGCCATGTGGGAGTCCAGCGTCTAAACCACCATGCCCCCTGATGGCTCCCTAACTATAATATTAAGGTCTCTTTCTCCTACCTCATTAGTGCTGAGATGACTGGAGTCACATGCAGGGCCAGAAACAGGCCTCCAGGAGGTTAGGGCAGCTCCCCTCTGATGGGAAGTAAGAAGGCACTGACCTCAGTCCTATAAGCATGAGAGGCTAAATCCCTGCCACCTGGTTCAGCTCAGAGGTAGATTCTTTTCCAGATGTTCCAGTTAAAAATGCAGCTCTGTCCTGACCTCCATTTCAGCCTTGAGATCTGTTGCAGAGGAACAAGCCAGACATGCTGTGCACTACATGTTTTGTTTTCTTTTAAGCTTGTTTTCCTTTTTATTTTGTAATTTGTTATGGCAACTATTCAAAATTAATGCATAGATGAGTCTCAATTTTTGAAAGATCCCTAACTGGGGACCAACAGATGGCATAATGGTTATGTTGCTGGAATCCCACATAGTTGACTATGGTTCGAACCCCAGACTTGGCAGCCTGAAACTCACACCAGGCACATATACATGTGTGCCCAAGCTTCCAAGGGGAGATTGAAGGAAAAGCGATTGTGGGTGGCCATACCCACTGGCGGGGGGGGTTTTATTTTTTTTTTTTTTTTTTTTTTTTAATTTCTGTCTCTCTCTGTCTTTCTGGCGAATGCAAACACCCTATGGCAAAAATCTCTACCAAAAAAATAAATAAATAAAATAAAAGTGCTGAGAGCATAGCTAGGTTTGAGAACACTTACTTTTTTTCTTTTTCTTTTTCATTTTTTTGAGACAGAAAGTAAGAAATCACCCCCCACCCACCCACCCCAGAGGGCATGACCACCTTCAATCCATTATCCTCTTGGGATTTTGGTCACACATGTGGGCACACATGCCCAGTGTGAGTTTCAGGGCACTAGGTCCAGGATTCAGATCGTGGTCAACTATGTGGGAGTCCAGCTCCTTAACTACTATGCCACCTTCTAGACCCTCTTTTTTTTTTTTTTGTAATAACTATTTATTTTTTCCATCCACAAGACAGACATTTAGAGAGAGAGCGACAGAAACAGAGCACACCCAGCAAGTCTTGATGCTAGAGTCTACCTCAGCCCTGACCACAGGTATGCACACACCTGTAGTACTCAGGGAGGCCCTAGGATGCAAACCTGGAACCTTCCCATGTGGGTCAGCCCAACGAGCATGGTGAGTCACTGATGTGCCGCTGTCTGGTCCCCAGAAAGATTTTCTTATCCAATGCTATAGCAATGAAAAATAAATAGATAAATAAATGTTGCATAATAAATCAAATAATTATTCACAGGCATATGGAATACGTACGATCTGATTTTCTAACAAGAATTATCAGTTAACTGATATAATATTCACATAATTATAATAATTCTATAAGATTCTCAGCTTTAAAACTAAGATTTTTGTAGCTGACATAGTCATTAAGGTCCTGAACTCCTTCATGGTTGACTGTGGTTCAAGTCCCTGACCCAGTGGCTTAAAAATCATGCAGAACAGGTGTGTGTGTGTGTGTGTGTGTTTGTGTGTGTGCATGTGTGAGTGTTTCCAATGTGCTGAGAGCAGAATAGAGGAGAAAGAATTTCAGTGTGGCCATCCTCCATGAGGGATGATTTCTCACTTTCCCTCTCTCTCCCTGTGTCTCTTTGGCAAATGCTTATGCCTTATGGCAAAAACCTTAAAAAAGGTTATTCGATTTTTAAATGTAGGAACATAGCCACTTAGAAATTGAGAAAAAAGTTTCCTCTTTCATAACTAAAACTACATGTAAGATAGGAACAGCCTGGCATGAGATGCTCTGCACCAACTTGAAAAATATTAAAAACAAACAGACAAACAAACAAACAAAAACTACTTCATGATAAATCTTATTTAAATAAGTCCCCAGATGAAGAAACAGTACTCAGACAGGAGAATAGAGAATAGCTAGATGCCAACATTCTTAGAGAAAATGTGGCCATGAGTAATTTTCTATAACTCATTTTTTACTCATCCCCTTCAAAAATCTGATAACTGTTCAATCCAGAATAATTGAAAGAAAATAAAGTCACTTTCTAAATCATGGTGTCGAAACTTAAAAAAAGAAAAAGCTTTATAGTGTTAGGGGTTAGATTTACTAAATATCGTTCTTCCAAACCTTTGGTCAGCCGGAGCCTCAGTGTCAATCAGGCAGACCGTCCGATGCTCATGTGCTAGAAGCAAAGCTTCTTTGTCTACAGGCATTTCTAACTGCACCCCATATCAGCTAAGTCATATCTTGCATTTCTAATGTCATTATTAATGTATAACCAAACCTCATCCAAACTATTTTTTTCCACAGCATTAAACACATCATATTAGGTGAAACTTTAAAACTCTATAATTACTTGAATCTACCAAGAGTGAGCTCACTGGACAAAATTAATACAAGCCTAGACAGCTGTTGCCTAGAGCAACAGCTTTATATTTGATTCAAGTGTCATCTCCAATTCTGAAATTACTGGCAATAATCTTATCTGATTATTTAACATTATCTCCTGTTTCTTTCTGTCTCATAGAAAGTTTCAGGAGCTTATTCTCGCTGAGGAATGTCATGAAAGACATGAGTGAATGATCACAATATGTGACTGTAATCTCGTTTATTAGGATATTCTGTTCAAATTTTCCAGATTCTCTTGAACGAATGCAAATTTTAAATATTAAAAATAAATGTAAGGCCAGCTGGTAGTATGGTGGTGAAGGCAGCTGGATCCCACTGGGCTAATTCCAAGTTTGAAGTCTCTGGCCTAGCAGCTTGAGGAAAACATGGTGGGTACATGTGTGAGTACCCAAAATCTCAAAAGGAGAAACAGAGGAGAAGGGATTGTGGCCTAACTGTCTCCCATGGAGATGCTTTCTCACTCACACTCTCTCTCTCTAGTGCACGCACCCTCCGGTAAATTAAAAAAAAATACACAAAATAAATGCAATATATCTTACTTTGTAAATATAGGGATTCTTAAAAAGGAAAGTGCCTTTTATTTGTCAATATTTATCTCAATAATGAAAATCGATGCAAAACCATTACCTTAACATTAATGGAAAATAGAGAATAGCTAGATGCCAACATTCAATAGAACTGAGATGAGGTAATTAATTTTCTTTAGGTGATGTTAACTAGAAGGTGTGGTAGTAGCTCTCAAGCAAAATCACACTGAAGGTATATGAAGGTATATCAAAATTCACTTCACCAGGCCCTAGTTTCACAAGTTCAGTCTGTAGGTCTAGAGTGCGAGTATTAACATTGAATTTTGAAATGTGCTGTTTTTTATCATATATGTTTATTTTACCCACCCATTCAGTAACACAACACTATAGTTTAAAAATACAGTAAATACAATTTCTTAACACTGAATGAGAATTAACTTCAGGTCACACACACATACACAGTGTAGAGTATTTCATAATTTGGATTATGAACTTTGTAGAAAGGAGTGAGTAAAAGCTTTCCTTAGTGTAAATCAAATACATTTAGTTAGAAGGGTTTAATTTTTTTTTCTCATTATCCATGACAGAACACATGCACACAAGAGTAAGAATAAGAGAGAGAGAAAGCACTCTTCCCAGGGTCTGGCCATGCTGTAATCCCCTTCCCCCACTTCCTTGGCTCATCAGATTTGTACACTCAGGTGCATGCCCTGTGTCTTTTAAGCTGACCTGCTGGAGATTTGTACTGTAGTCCCACGTGGAATCCAGCCCCTCGAGCAGTGCATCACTGCTGCACCATAAAACTGGCCCAGGAAGCTTTTTTTTTTTTTTTTTTTTTGGAGAGATTTTTCACTGTAGGGCGTGTGCGCTCGCCAGACAGACAGAGAGAGATATAGAGACAGAAAGCGAGAAATCACCCCCCAGGGGGGATGGTCACGCCGCAATCCCTTCTCCTCCATTCTCCTCTCGGGATCTTGGGCACGCATGCACACGCACCAGGCGTGAGTTTTAAGCCACCGGGTCCGGGACACGAACCGCGGTCGACTATGTGGGAGTCCAGCGACATAGCCATTACGCTAACTGCTGGTTCCCCAGGAAGGCTTTTGATTATAGAGTCTGGACTTGACAAGAGCACATGACCAGAACAGTGAGTACCAGTGACAACAAAAGGTACACATGTATTGCAACTAAATAACATAAAACTTCACCGTTCAGTTTAATTATCTCTCTGTTGGCCTGGAGAAGTTAGTTGCCTTTCCTCCATATGAAAGGAAAAGACACAGCTGTCATTGCTAAGAGTAACTGATCTTGCCCCGGTTCAATGGGTATAAAATTTCAGTCAAGGCACAATGACTATGTTCTGCAGATCTGCTGAACAGTCTTGTGCTTATAGCTGACAACGCGAGGTTGCATCTTAAAAAATGTGAGATCTCATGTTATCCATTTTTACCACAAAGTAGAACAATTATTCTTGAAAGAATGGTTTCACATAAAAAACAGTAATAGCAATTAAACCGTCAATCCATACAAACTATCCACATTCCTTATACTAAGTTCTGTGGTTCTACTTTAAAAAATAGCTTTTATGTGTTATTTCTATCTTATTAGAACCAAATACCTTTTGGTATGCAAAAAAGATAAGGAAAACAAATTTAACCATCCTCCACTCTGCATTAGTATATATTGACTCAGGGCCTTCCACGATACCAAAGTTTCCCCCATCTCTTCATTCTATCACCATTACTAAAGGGAAATTAAGATAACACGAAAGGGGAAATGTTGAATAAAAGTGTATTTTACAGACCTTTGTGTTTATGAACTATACACTAGAGACAATTATTTCTATAGTATATTAAACTTAGCAGCAATTGTATTAAAATGTACTTGGGGGCTATGCTTTTTAAAGCACATGTGCGGCTTTTATGTTATGTTCATTTGAAATTCATTACTTTTAATACTTTATTTTTTCTAAAGCCACCTCAAATTGATAATTCATTACTTTGATCTCTCAGAGCTGTTTAATTCATACATTTTCTCTTAATCTACCCTACTCATGAAATAAAAGAAATATGTTTATACACTAAACTACCAATAAATGCAACATACAAAGACCTCATTCAGTTGTATCTTAAACATTAATTTATTACTTTTAGCTTTTAACCTCTGCCATATTATTTTGTTTTGTTTATTAAAAATAAATAAATGAGAAAAATAGAAAGACAAGACATACATGATAACATGTATAGTATCCTCAACTGGACTGGTGTGAAGGGTATTCATGTTGGGAAAATTCACTTTACAAGCTAAGTGATGGCTAATGATCAAATATATAAAAATAAATTAAGAAATGAGAATATAATAAAAAAAACAGGAAAGAAGTTGTGGGTTTTTTTCACTTTATTATATATCTCTTTGAAAATGGTTACTCATTCTTCATGAACTCCCCCTACTAGATATGTTTCTCAAGCTCACTGCCCTCCATGCAATAAAATATTAGCTGTTTCACCTGGTAAGTACTTTGTTGCATGATACCAAGCGACCTGTCATAGATCTTGATGATGGTGATGATGATAGCAAAGAGCAAAGTTAAGATTATTGTAACAAGGGCATCCAGCTATATTTACTGAATGCTTATTGCATACTTTAAACATAGATGAATGATAAATATATAGATGATAGTAAAAACATACATATATGTACCTACACGCATACATGTATATTTAATATTAATTTGCATATATGAATCTCATGACAGGCTGTATAATAAGCATTATTGGGTTGCTGGTGATATGGGGGTTAAGGCAACTGGATCTCACCTGGCCAACTACATAGCTGGGGTCCTGGACACACTGGTTTGAAAAATGCACATGGTGCATGTGCTGCATGAGAAATCCCAAATGGAGAGATGAAGAGTAAGGGATTGCAGCGTGACCGTTCCTCATGAGGCAGTGCTTTCACACTCTCTCTTGTCAGCCCACATGCTCCCTAACAAATTAATACATATATGTATATATATATACATATATGTATTAATACATATATATGTGTGTGTATATATATATATAATGAGCATTATTGTTGTCCTTATTTGACAATTCAAAAATAGATTAGAGATGCTTATTAAATTAAAATGTTGACTAATTTTATCTTTTAGATGTATGAATTTGTACCAATATTAACTTACTTGGGTTCCCACATAGTCACTTTTTTTGAGTACTTATTAGAGACACAACACTACATTAAAGTCTTTACAAAGATTATCTGAAATGATCTTCAAAACCTTTGCAAAGTTTATGTTATTTTTTCCTATTTAATACTTAATGAAACAGACTTAGAGATATTCAATTACTTATGAAGAGGATAAGCATTCTATCTAAATTCTGATTTAAAAAAATCTAAGCTTTCTATACTACTAAAATGATTTATAACAGTACATACTAATTAGTTATGTCAAAATGCTGACAAAGTCTGTTATATTTAAAAGACCTAAACAATTAAATAGTGATTTTGGACAATTTAAATGAGCAACTGTCAGATTTATTTATTAATTTGAAGGAATTAGGTTCAAATATGATACGAGCAAATAACATTTACATTATGATGGCAATTTATTCTAGATAATCTAATGTGTATTCAGGATTATTTTAATCAAACATGTAACATACTTAGTTAAAAGTGGTGGTGGTTCTCAAAATGAGAGAATATATTTGAAAACTATGCCTCAGATAAAGTATTGGTAACCAGAACATACAGGAAACTCAAACAGCTTACCCACAAAAACAAACAAACAAAAATACCACAAAGAAACAACAAAAGAATACAAAAAACTCAATCCAATTAAAATATGAGCAAATGAGATGAACAGACAGCTCTCCAAGGAAGATATATAAATGGCCAAAAGCATATTAAAAAAATTACTCAACATCTCTTTTCATAAGGGAAATGCAAATAAAAACCACAATGAAATACCACTTAACCCCAGTCAGAATGACTAAAATTAAAAAAAAAAAAAAAAGTAAATGCTGATAAGACTGTGGTAAAAAAGGAACCTTCTTATATTGTTGCTAGGAATGTATATTAGTGAAAACACTGTGGAGAACAATATGAAGGATCCCTAGAGACCTATAAATAGAACTACCATATGACCCAGCATTTCCACTTCTGAGTATCTACCCAAAGGACAGGAGAGCACTCAGTGGGTAAAGCATTTGCACATTCATATTTATTGCAGCATTATTCACAATTGTTAAGACATGGAATCAACCCAGATTTCCAAAAATAAGATGAACGGATTGAAAAACTGTGGCATATATACACAATGGAATACTACTCAGTCAAAAAAATCAGTTAAACCCTAGCATTTGATACAAAGTAGACAAATGTCCAAGATTTATTACCTAGTGAAGTAAACCACACTATGTCAGACAGGCATTGTATATTCTCACTTAATATAAACCAAATGTCTGAATTCTATTGCAGAAACTGAAATATTACAAAGTATAATAGCAGGGAGGGCAATTGTAGATACTAGAGACAGTATAGCAGAGGGGGGTAATGGGAAGGAGGGAGAAAATTCGATTTTAAAAAATGACACAGAAATGAAAACCTATGTTGACAATAATGTATTTGGCAATATCTTTGACAGAATCAATATGTACTATATTCATGCTGAGAAAACCCATTTTGTACCCTGTAAAATGTATATTGATTGAACGTAATTTTTTAAGAGAGATTTTTACTAAAGGGCATGTGTGCTTACTAGAGAGACAGAGAGAGAGAAAGCAAGAAATCACTCCCCATGGGGATGGCCATGCCACAATCCCTCCTCTTCCAGTTTCTCTTGGGATTTTAGGCATGCACGCATACACCCCCAAAATAAGTTTTAAACTGCCTGATCCAGGACTTGAATACAATTGACTTGGCCTGACTACATGGCAATTCGGTGATGTAACTTTTACATCATTTGCTGGTCCTGATTAAATGTAACTTTTAAAAATGTAAAAAATGAGTAAATATGAAAATGGAAAAAAATTGGTGGTAAATATTGCAGAAAAATCATGATTCTCTGCTCTTTTTTCAAAATTTACATTTAATTGTTATACATCTTTACAATGCATGACATAATTTTCCAAATCAAGCATGCAGTGTTTATCAATTAAATCAAAGATATTACCTATGCCATATATCTTTTTTAATAGGTAGTTTTACATCCCAGTGTCTGTAAAATGTTTTGTTTCTTAGTCCCTCCCTCCCAGCCCCTATGATGTATACCCCCTACACGGTCTCTGGTCGTCTCTGGTATTACTCTTGCCCTTCCTACTATTATATCTTTGAAGTTTTCAATTTTTGCCATACAGTGTAGTTTTTTTTTTTTTTTTTGGAGAGGTTTTGTTATTAAGCACGTGGAAAGACAGAGAGAGACAGAGAGACTGAAAGTGAGAAATCAGCCCCCCCCCCACAAGGGGGTGTTCACACCGCAGTCTCTTCTCCTCCATTCTCCTCTTGGGATCTTAGGCACACATGCACACATGCCCGGCATAAGTTTAAGCCACGGTCTCGAACCGTGGTTGACTACATGGGAGTCCAGCGACATAGCCATTATGCCAACTGCTGGACCCAGATATTTGGCATCTATTGAGTGGGAAATAATTCTATGTTCCTTTGTTATATTGATGTCCTACCACTTAATGTTTAAGGAACAAAGAGGATCTAAATCTCTCAACAATTAGAAAGAGATTTTTATCATGGATAAAAATGTTGCAATACTATCAATTATTCTGAATGATAATTCTGTGTATTTTGTTTGCCCTCAAGTATCTTATTGTCTTAGTCTTTTTTTGTGTAAAGAAATATCTGAGACTGGATGAATTATAAAGAACGGAGGCTTAATGAAGCCAGAAGGTGGCATAGAGTTAAGCCACTGGACCCCACATAACCAATTACTGTTCAAATCCTAGAACTGACCATTTGAAAATCACACTGGGCACATAGTGTGTGTGTGTGTGTGTGTGTGTGTGTGTGTGTGCGTGTGTGTGCCCAAAATCACAGAAAGGTAATGGAGAAGAAGGGATTGGGCATGGCCTTCCCCCCAGGGGGTGATTTCTCACTTTTCCTCTTGCTATGTCTCTCTCTCCAGTGAGCACTTGTGCCCTATGGCAGAAGCCTTATGAAAGAAAGAAAGAAAGAAAGAATAAAAAGAACGAAAGAAACAAAGAAAGAAGCAAAGAAAAAACAGAAAGAATCTAAGAGAAAGAAAGGAAAGAAGGAAAAAGGGATAAAAGGAAAGGAAAGGAAAAATAAGGAAAAGGAAAGGAAGAGAAAGGAAAAAAATAGAAAAGAAAAAGTGGGAAAAAAAAGAAAAGAGAAAAATATAGAAAAGAAATGGGAGGCTCATTTATAAAACTCATGATTCTGCTGGCTGGAAAGTCCGAAGGCAATGGCCCACAGCATGTCCTATGGAAGCACAGAGGCTGGTAGGTACATGCGGAGAGAATGCTCTCTAATAGATCAGATTCAAGAGAATTAACCTAATTTTTTTTTTTTGGAGATGTTTTTCGCTATAAGACACGTGCACTCACCAGAGAGACAGAGAGAGACAGAGAGACAGAAAGCGAGAAATCAACCCCCCCCCCAGGGGGGATGGCCATGTCGCAATCCCTTCTCCTCCATTCTCCTCTCGGGATCTTGGGCATGCACACGCTCCCGGCGTGAGTTTAAGCCACCAGATCTGGGACACGAACCGCAGTTGACTACATGGGAGTTCAGCAACATAGCCATTACGCTAACTGCTGGTCCCAAGAGAACTAACCTATTTTTATGAGAGCTAGAACTCACGACATCACTAACCGATTCACAAGTGCATTGCCTCCACGATATAATCACTGTGATCAAATCACTGTGATCCAATCACAGCTCATCAGGCCTCGCCATCTCCCAATACATGAAACTTTGGGAGACAAACCTTTATGAAACCACACCACCAAGTTTGACTCCATTGAAATCCGTCGCTCAGGCTGCCTGCTGCTAAGAGCATAGTTGACTGACAGCTCTAACTTCTGCCTTTTAAATTCCAGTACTATGTTTGGACCAAGCCCATATTTCCATTTCCCAATTACTGTGCATGATGTCTTCCCCTCACAGGAGCCTTTGGCTTGAGGACTTGTTAGCCTGGGTGAAAACTTCACTGAAGATGGAATCCCTATGCAATCTACTTCCCTCTATAGGCACTGGATCTGCAAGGCTCTCCTTTCGTATTCCTGTTTCCCTGGCCATTTATTAAAAACCGTCATGAAGCTTTTTCTTTATTTTCTTGTCCCATCTTGGCATCTGCATTGCAGAGTGCTTGAACTAACACAACAGGTTAATAAATTCATACTTGAAAGAGAACAAGAAATGAGTAAATGTGAAAGATTAAAGTATATTTTAACACCATTTTTAGGATTGTACGTTGAAGGTAGACACTTGAAAGAAACTTGAACCAAGACTCTGTCAAATCGTCTGATGAATAAAGTAATCACCTCCAACCTTGAGAAAAGTATGTGATCCTTACAGGTCAATCCTTTCTAAGGAATAGAAGCCTGACTTTTTAAGTTCATAACTTCTCAGGTTAGAGGTGGCAGTGAGGGTTAAGGAGAGAAAGAGATGATCAAGAAAGCCCTTCATATGATTTACTGTCCTATTCCCTGGAATGAGATACTGCAAAACTGATTTCACATATAAGCTTTGTGAATTAAACTCCCTCTGCTAAGAAAAAATAAGTTATAACGTGGGCTTTGGTTCAAGGATCAGATTGGAAAAATATCCTTCTCAATGTGTTTCAAAAGA
>NW_006203497.1:749679-759230 GCF_000334495.1 Tupaia belangeri chinensis
GTGTTTAAAGCTGATAATTTGGAGATTTTTCACAAATAAATATTTGCCCACTTATTTACTCCATAATTATTAGACTCCTAATTGGGGCACTCCCTCTGCTAAAGATTTGAATTACAAATGTATATATAACCCGACTCCTGCCTTAAAAGAACTCACAGTGTTACTGAAGTAGCAGACAACCAAGAGTTTTAAATACTGTGAAATGCATTTTAAATACTGTGGAAACACTTGTGATATGCAAGTGAGAACATGAATGCAACATAAAGAAGGGCACCTGATTCACTGCGAAGGCATACAGAAACGTACCTTGTCACTTAATACTTAGATGAGGTCTGAAGGATAAAAATGTTGATGTGAGATAGTTCAGAAGCAAGCTGTTGGAGATCCATCAGTGGTAACTCTCTTGTGAGAGGACCATTACAACTAACTCAGAAACCACAGAAGCACAAAAGAGAGGGCCATGGGTCAATTGAGTAGAAAGTAATTTTGTTTTTTGTTTTGGTTTTTAACTTTTTATGCCATAGGGTGCATGTGCTTGCTGAGGAGAGACAGAGAGCAACAGAGAAAAGGAAAGTAAGAAATCACTCCCCAGGAGGGATGGCCATGCCATAATTCTTTCTTGTCCATTCTTCTCCTGGGATTTCAAGCATGCATGCATACACACCTGGCATGATTTTCAAGCTGCTGGGTCTGGGACTTGAACCATGGTTGACCATGTGAGAATTCAGCTCCTAGCCCTGAGACGAAACATTTTTAATGAAATAAGGGATTAGAAAAGAGATCGAGATTAGAACAGACCTTGCATACTTGTCTCATGTGCAATGTCATGCATTGTGCACTGCAGAGCAATTTATGCATTTAAGTAGGGATGTTGAAAGTGATTTTATGGAGGAAAGGCAACAGGATACCACAAGAGTCCAGATGGTAAAAAAAATGAGCATCTGAATTGAAATAGGATGAACAGAGAAAAGTCAATGTCTAATGGTGATATATGTTAGGGGAAATTAAGGAGAGTTACTGCTCATTAAGGCAACAGGGTACCACAAGAGTCCAGATGGTAAAAAATGAGCATCTGAACTGAAATAGGATGAACAGAGAAAAGCCAATGTCTAATGGTGATAATATGCTAGGGGAAATTAATGAGAGTTACTGCTCATTAACTTATGAGAAATAAGGAAAAGGGAAAACTCGAAGAAGACTCCCGAGTCTCTAGCTTAAGCAAAGTGGTTGGTAGTAATGTCATTAAACAAGATAAAGACTGAAAAAGTCACAGAAGTTAAAAACAAAAATGTATACTTATCAAATGTGCATCTATGCAGAAAATTGACTATATATTAAAAAATAGAGAAATAGTTTTATCAGTGATACAGATTTGATGGTCATCAACTTGCAGTAGGTACCTAGAATTTGAGGTGTGACTATTATCACCTGGGCAACCTGAGTAAGCAAACCAGAGTCCCAGTGAAAACCTAGAGACTACCACCATACCAGAGTTTAGTTCAGTAATAGTGTTCTGGATAATATCTAAATTGCCCCAAACTGATAATTACAAAAATGATAAAAAATATTGTCATATCTTATAACTTCTAATACATTTAAAATATGTCTTTTCACTTATTTTCCACCTGATATCTCATGACAGCTTGGTGAGATATTAATAGTTCAGAAATATATTGTTTTCTTCATATTATTATCTGATATCATGAAGGTGAACTTATTAAACTTGCAATATTTCATATTATAGTACATTCAAATATGATTGAAACAGAGTCAGCATGTTCTAAATTCAGTGCCCAAATTATGGAATGTATACTGTTATAATTTCATAATGATATTTTAACTGTATTTCAACATTAGTACTGCAGAAAGCTACTGTAAGCACATGTTGATGTTTTTGTCCTGGAATATTTGATATGAAAGGAAAAAGCTGATATTCGTGGCCTTCCTGTACAGGAGTAGCTAAGAAGAGCCATACAATAAGTAACCAGAAGAATAATTCTTTCCTAGTTCTCCTATTCAATGACAAAAACTATCTTTGCAAACTTCCCAGTACCATGCAAAGACAGAATATTGAAAAAGGTATCTGATATGGTTTGATGATTACACAAGATATGGATGTTGAAATAGTGGAGGTACAAAACATTTTACTCATCACAAGGAATCTTCAGTTTACACTTTTATAACCTCAGCTATTTCAGTTCTCCCCCCCTTTTCTTATTAACCCCCTGGAAACCACTAATCTCTTCTCCATTTCCATAATCTTGTTATTTCAAGAATGTTATATGAAAGACATTTATTGAGATTTCAGTTCCCTATAGATTTATGAACACTACTGTCCATATCAGCAGTTAATTGCTTTGTAATAGTCTGTAGTGTGACTACCAATTTGTTTCACCAGTCACCTGTTGAGGGTATCTGAATTGCTTTCTGTTTTTGACTTTTGTGATTGAAGGAGGTTATAAAAAGCATGTACAGGTGTTTGTGTGAACATACACTTTCATTTTTCTCAGTACAATTTTAGGGTTGTATGGTAGCTGCATATTTAGCAGTTTAAGAAACTTCCAAATTGTGTTCTGTATGGCTACACCATTTTACGTTCCTGCCAGCAAAGCATGAGGACCCTAGTTCCCCTACATCCTCACCATATTTTGTATTCTTACTCCTTTTTATTTAGGTGTTCAGATAGGTGTGTAATATTATGGCCTTGTGATTTTCCTTTGTATTTCACTAGTGGCTAAAGACATTGAGTATTTTTCATATATGTATTTGCCATCCATGTATCTGCTTCTGTGACTTGTCCAGTCATAATTTTGACCATTTTATAATTGGTTAACTGGGGCTTTTTAGTGTTGAAAGTTCTTCACGTATTTGGATAATAGTCTTTTGTTGAATATGTATTTTTGCATACTTTTTTTCACAGTCTGTAGACAGTATTTTCACCCACTTAATCAGTTCTTTCATAGAGTAAATTAATTTTAATGAAGTCCAACTTATAGTTCTTTCCTATTTAGGACTGTGTTTTTGGTGTTGATTCTAAGGACTCTTTGTCCTATTTCTCAAAGGATTTGGTCATTTTTTTTTTCTAAAATATTATAGATTTCACATTTAAGTCCAAGACCCATTTTGAGGTCATGTTTTATAATGTGTGAAATCTATCGAGGTTTATTTTTATTTATTTTGTTTATGCATGTTTACGTGTTCCAATATCTTTTGTAAAAATGATCCTTTCAGGACCAGCAGTTGGCGTAATGGCTATGTCACTGGACTCCCATGTAGTCGACCGTAGTTCAAGTCTTGAACCTGGTGGCTTAAACTCACTATGGGCGTGTGGGCATGTGTGCGCGCATGCCCAAGATCCCAAGAGGAGAATGGAGAAGAAGGGATTGTGGCGCGGCCATTCCCCCTGGGTGGAGATTTCTCGCTTTCTGTCTCTCTGTCATTCTTGCAAGTGCATGCTCCCTATGGCAAAACCCTCTCCAAAAAAAAATTTTTTTTTAATACCTAGACACACACACACACACATAAAAGTATAAAAAAAGATCCTTTCTTTCATTGATTTTCATTTTAAACTTTTATTTAAAAATATGGTTACAATTTTTTGGATGGCTCTTTTTCTGTGTCCTCTATACCATTTATCTGTGTTTCTTTCTCTCTACCAGTTCCACCCAGTCCTGATTACTATAGCTGTATAATAATCCTTTAATCTAGGCATAATGTTTCCTCCAAACTATTTTTTATAATCAATTTAGTTATCCTAGTTAATTTTTACAGTAATTTCATATGTAGTTAACACATTGATTGATTTTCAAATATTAAGTCGATCAATTTATCATTAAAATAATTTTCATTTGATAATGGCATTTAATTGTTTTTATACTTTTAGGTTTAGGGTTTTTTTTTTTTAAGAGAGATTTTTGCTATAGGGCTCATGTACTCACCAGAGAGACAGAGAGAAATCATGCCCCTAGGGGAAGGACCACAGTCTCCACAGTCTCTTCTCTTCTACTTTCTTTCTCCTCTCATGATCTTGGGTGCGCAAGCACACTCGCCCGGTGTAAGTTTTAAGCTATTGAGTTCAGGACTAAAACCACGGTCAACTAGTAGGAGCCTAGTGACATAACTATTACACCATCTGTTGGTCCCTATACTGTTAATTTATATTTGCTAATAGTTTGTTAGAAGTTTCCAAATGAAATATATTGATTTATATTTATGATAGCTACAATACTTTCTCTTTTTTTTTCTTGTTTTGGCATCAGAGTTGTGTTACTTCAATAAAATGAATTGGTTAGTATTCTTTCCTCTTTAATTTTTTGGAACAGATTGTTTAGAATTAGTACCTGTTGTTTTTAAAATGTTTGTTATCAACTTAAAATATTCCAGTCTGTTATATAAACATACATATATACAGCTATCTATCGAGCTTGCTATATATATTGCTATATTGCTCCAAAGTCTACTTTACCTAGTTTCATCATAACCACTTTTCAGTTCTTTGCTTGATATTTGCACGATGTATTTCTTTTTCTTTCTTTTTTTGGGGGGGCAGAGAGGGGAGCGGTTTTTGCTATAGGGCGTGTGTACTCACCAGAAAGACAGAGAGAGACAGAGAGACAGAAAGCGAGAAATCACCCCTCAGGCAGAACGGCCATTCCACAATCCCTTCTCCTCCATCCTCTTCTCGGGCTCTTGGGCATGCACGCACATACATCTGGTGTGAGTTTAAGCCACTGGGTCTGGGACTCAAATGGTGGTCAATTACATGGGAGTCCAGCTACAGCCACTACACCAACTGCTGGTCCCGCATGATGTATTTTTTCATCCTCTCTACATTACCATTCTAGAAGTGATTTTTTATAGATACCGCATAATAATAATCGGGTCAAGTTTTATTTTATTTATTTATTTATTTATTTATTTATTCATTGTTCTTTCAGATGGTGTTCTGAGACCACTTAAATGTAGTATAATATTGATAGATTTGGACATAACGCTGCCTTTTTATTGTTTGTATTTAGTTAGTTGTTGCTGTTTTCTCTTTCCTTACTTTTCCTTTCTTTTTGAGATTACTTAAAATTTTAGAATTTCATTTGATTTCTCTGCAGTGCCTTCCTATGTGTAGGTTTGTATAGATTCTAGAGTGTTTTGGGCACCAGCAGGTGGTGTGGTAGTTAAGGCGCTGGACATTCCCACATGGCCGACTATAGTTCAAGTCCTGGTCCTGGTGGCTTGCTTTCTCACTTTCCCTCTCTCTCTTCTCTGTGTCTCTTTCTGGTCAAATTAAAATAAATGAATAAATAAATATTTTAAAAAAAGATTCTAGAGTGTTTTTTCTAAGTATACATAGTATACAGATATTTTGCCAAGTCTACTGTGTCATCATGATATCAAGTTGAGTGAAGTATACAAATCTTACCCTTTATGTTCCCCTATTTATAATATAATCATCTTAAATAATTTTGTTACATACATTGAGAATCATATCTGAGAGTGTTTTATCATTTTGCTTCAACCACCAAACGTACTGTATGAGACTCAAGGGCAGAATAAAAGTTCATTGCTATTTATCCAATTATTTTCTAATTTATTTTTTATGCATCTTCAAAATTGTCTTTTTTTAACCATTTCATTTTTGCTTAACTAACTCCCTTTAACCATTCTTTCATATACGCTCTGTTGGAAACAAATACTCCTCATTTTTCTTTATCCAAGCGAAGGTTTTAATTTTTCCCTTAATTCTGAAAGATTTTTTTTTCTTGCATATGTAAGACTCTATGTTATTTATTTCCATTCATCACCTAAAAATGCTGTGACTCTTTCTTCTGGCTTCCATGATTCTGATTTTAAAAATATTCTGTTATCTGTTTTGTTATCCTATGTAGGGGAAAAACACTTTTTCTCTGTCTGCTTTCAATACATTTTTTTTCTTTATTTTTCTTTAAGAAGTTTTAATATGTCTTATGTGGATTGATATGACTTCTTGTTTGGGGTTTAATTTCTTAAATCTGTAAGTTTATGTCTTTGTCCACATCTGGTAAATTTTCAGCTATTCTGTGTTTGACTACTTGTTCCTCTTGTTCTCAGATTCTATGACACTAACATTAATCTTTTAGTATAATCTCACATGTCCCTGAAACTGTTCATTTCCTTTTTTGTTCATTCTATGTTCTCTCTTGTTTCATTGGGTAGTTTCTGTAATTCTGTTTTGGAATTCACTGATTATCTCCTCTGTTTTGTCTATTCTACCACTGAGACCATTCATTAAGGTTTTGTTGGTGTTACTGGTTTTTATTTTTTAAAATCTGTATTTGATTCTCCCTTGCATCTCCTATTTTATTTGTTGACATTTTTAGCACTCTACTCAGACTCTCTATTTCTTTTTTATGGTTTTGGTGCCTGTTAATAATTACTTATAATTATTTATTGAAGCTTTTTTTTTTTAAAGAGATTTTTGTTTTAGAGTGTGTTTGCTCACTGTAAAAACAGAGAGAGACAGATAGTGAGATATCACTCCCCCCCAGGGGGATGCCATAATTCCTTCTCCTACATTTTCGTTGGGATTTTGGACATGCACACACATTCACATGGTGTGAGATTCAAACTGTCAGGTTCGGAACTCAAACCATAGTCGGTCATTTGGAAATCCAGTGATGTAACCACTGTGCCATTTGCTGGTCCTATTGAGTATTTTTATGATGATTGTTTGATAATATTCATCAGATAGCTCTAAAATCTCTGTTTTCTCTGTGTTGGCATGTACGAATAATGTTTTTACATTAAGTTTGAGATTTTCTGGTCTTTATTTCATGAGTGATTTTGTTTTTTCTTTTGTTTTGTCTTTCATTGAAATGTTGACATTTTGTTATAAGACTATATCTTATTTAAGCTTTCTCTTCTAGATGGCTTTTACTGACACTGATTTGGCATAAAAGCAGAAGGCTATACTTTGTCGTGGATGAGGGGTATAGAAGTCAAGGTTTCCAATCAGCTTCCATAGCTGTCTACAGGAGAATGGATACTCCTGCTGCTGGGAAAAGGTAGGATTTCCAGTTTACCACATCGCCTTCACTGACACTGCTGTAGGCAGGAGGGTGGACTTATTACTTCTGAGTGGTAATGGTGAAAGTTTTGACTCTCCCTTGATTCTCTTCTTATACCACCCCCAACAGGAAAGGGAAGTAAACACCTTATTACTTCTGGGTTGAATAGCGGTCCGGGATCCTTGTATAGTCTATATTGTCAGTGCAGGGAAAAGAATCTGTCCAGAAGGAATGAAAATACTGATTTTCCACTTGTTTCTGCCATGCCTTGGTAGGGAGTTGCGTTGCCACACTACACTAACAAGAAAGTCTATGGTTTCTCATTTGGTCTTTGCTGGCATTTGTGGGGTAAAGCCACAGTATTTTCTGTGTTATTTGGCTACTATAGATTGTTTATTGTATACATTTTATGTGGTTCTAGGATACCTCCTTCTGGGTCTTTGGCTACTAAGAATAAGGTTTGGAGAAGTTGTTTTGTCTCTATTCATTGGTATTTCTACTATTGATGGAAATAATCAAACTCTATAATAATATATTTAAAGTGTTATTTATTGCAAAATTCTGAGTGATCTTGGCCTGGAAAGATTCTCGAGTAGTCCTGAGAAAGTGTTCTGAGGGACTTAGATACGGCGGCTCTTTTATTTAGTGCAGAGAGTAGGAGACACACATAAAACTGTAAATCAAGGCAAGAGTTATCATATCGGTCTGACCCAACAAAAGAAGATCTAAAAGCAAAGGCTTATCTGTTATTGGTAAATTTTGAAATTATTAGGTTAGTGATTGGTTAAAAACAAAAGTGTCTAAAAAGACTGAGAGTTGGTAGGGAAAAAGGTATGAATTTAACTTTAACAGAAATAAGAATGCTTTATTATACATTCCCATGATGTTCTGCTAGTCAGGATGTAGGGAGTGTCTCACAATTACTGAACCAAAACTCTCTACTTGAGCAAGATTAACTCTTTATCAACTGATATGACATTTTCTAGGCCTCTAGAAAATTTTAAAGCAAAGAGAAGTATTCTGTTTCAATCCCAGCTAGATTACTTTTGCCAACACTGAAACTTAAATATATTTAGCAGAAACAAAACCTAGGGATTTCATTGCAATGTCACCCTTTGTGTTTTATGTGCAACGTAATAAATTAGCTTGCCACAGTTTTACATATGCCTACAGAATACATGAGATTCCTGGGTCAAAGACAAATGACTTATTATTCATGGCAAAGCAACTTGTGTAGGCATCAGGGTGCATGTCAGTTCCCCTTACAACCAAATACCACAGTAGAGGGCAGTAGTTATGGTGGTGTGCATTACAGAAGAGGAGTCAAATGTTTAGGGAACTATACCCTTCACTAACTGGCAATGGGCATGCTCGCTCTTTACTCAGGAGGGAGACATTCCTATCCTCCTGGGTTGCTTATTATAAAAACATTCTAGAAAAGGTTGTCTAGTGTAAAGGGTAGTTAGTGCATTACATGCTTATCTTCAGTGCAAGGTTTGATTGTATTTTTCTTGTTTGCTTTCTTTCCCAGCATAGTTCTAAGGTCCAAAGTAGAAGTACTAGATCCGTTTATTCAGTATTTTATTCATTTATTTATTTTTGTTTCGTTTTGTCTTCCTTCCTTTCTTCCTTGATTGTATTCAATTATATTAGAAATACTGTCATAGTATGGGTAACTCAGCACTTGCTGTATTCTTAGGCTTTTCTATTGACTTTCACCCCCTTAAGTATGTTGCCATTGTATTCGATTATATTAGAAATACTGTCATAGACCTATGGGTAACTCAGCACTTGCTGTATTCTTAGGCTTTTCTATTGACTTTCACCCCCTTAAGTATGTTGCCGTATACATGGGTTCACCTTTGTCCATGCTCTTAATTATTTTTTTTTAATTTAATTTAATTTTTTTTTGGAGAGAGTTTTCACTGTAGGGCGCGTGCGCTCGCCCGACAGACAGAGAGAGACATAGAGACAGAAAGCGAGAAATCACCCCCCAGGGGGGATGGGCACGCCGCAATCCCTTCTCCTCCATTCTCCTCTCGGGATCTTGGGCACGCACGCACACGCGCCCGGCGTGAGTTTTAAGCCACCGGGTCCGGGACATGAACCGCGGTCGACTACGTGGGAGTCCAGCGACATAGCCATTACACTAACTGCTGGTTCTCATGCTCTTAATTATTTATATTTTCTTCTAACACATTTCTATCCCCTAGTTTCAGTAACAGTAATATTATAGTCAACCACCACTATATGACTTAGTCTCCATTTCCTCCAGAAATCAAACTCCCTGAGGCCCGAAACTGCTTATTATCTCAGAAACCAACAGGTTTGTTTGTCCCAGTCGTAGATAGTCGCTCTATATTTCTTTAGCTTGTTTTTCACTGTATCCATGTGTTTTTAATGGTTATAACATGTGCCTTTCCTTTTTTTTTTATCTAAGTGGAATTTAAAACTGGTGGTAAGAATGCATTTTGACTGGAATTTTATTTTGCTGCTTTAGTTGGGAATAAA
>NW_006203497.1:759267-849209 GCF_000334495.1 Tupaia belangeri chinensis
CAACATCATCATTTCATTGGACACGATGTTATCATTATAAATCAGACATAAAACTATAGTTAAATTAACATTCTAAGTAATTTATTCACTTTTAACAACATACTGGTAAAAGTACTAGCTACTGAAATGCTTTCAAATAATAATTACCATACATACATTTCTTTTTATATTATTTGTGATTTTACTTTGTGCATTTCTCTTTAAAACAAAAACTTCTGGGCCAGCTGGTGGAATGGTGGTTGGGGCAGGTGGATCTCAAAAGGCTGGCTGTGTGGTTTGAGTCCTAGACCTATGGCATAAGAAGTGTACTGGGCATGTGTGTCGGCAGCCTAAAGTCCCAATAGAATGGAGGAGAAGGGTTTGCAGCATGGCTGTCCCCCTTGGTGGATACATTCTTGCTTTTTCTGTTTCCAGTGAGTGCATGTGCCTTATGGCAAAGTTTAAAAAAAGAAGAAAAGTTAAAATAAAAATAAATGTTCTATTGGTTTAGTACTTTCTACTGAAATGCTAGTTTATAAACAGATCATTTTGACTTCCCTAGCTGTGTACCAAACGTGAATGATTAAAAAAAGCAAAGGCACACACACACATAAGAATGACTGCCCTCAATAAACTCATGAGTTGTTTACCTTAAAAGTAAAAAAGGTCTGATTATTCTATAGTAGGTAATTCAGGAAGATCATACATGATACGTTCCTTTCAATAAAATAATACTAAAATATTTCTATCTTCTGGGTAGTATGACAACCCAGTATTGGGGGGAGGGGTCCTACAATTTCTGCACCATTTTGCTAAACAAAAATAACATACTACGACAATCATTCTTTTTGTCCTTTCAGTATCTGGATCCCTCACTATTTTCTCTTCCTCTTAAACTCATCGAATTTGATGTGTCAGCAGTCGCCCCACAATACTGCCATGAAAATTACATACACTCGTTGGAGCAAGTAACTGTTTCAATGAGTATACATTTTATTTCAAATCTTCTCCATGGACTTGCTTTCTCTAATTCCATATGGGAATATTTAATTTGTGTCATAAGAAAATAAATGAGATGTCTCGCCTACTGAAATTTATGCGGAAATAGCCATAGCACGTCTTGATGTTCATTATATCTGATCTGGGGCTGTTATCAATGCAGAGAATCAGAGAAAACATGCCAAAGGTAATTTCTCAAACTCTTTTTTTTTTTCTCTCCATTGTTAGTATCTGTTCATGAAAGAACTCAGACAATAGGCAATATGTTATGGAAATAAAAGACAATTCAACAAGTTAGCTGAACTTAACAGAAGTGCAGGTGCATCATGAGGAAATTCGGTATTGTGTCAGACATCACTATCTATTTGCAAACATTATACTTGAAATCCTAAAATAGTCCTCCATTTATGTATGATTTTTCACAGTCAAGCAAAATTGAGGTCTTTTAGGAGGGGAAAGAAAACAAAAGAAAGAGAAGGTTTAGAAGAGATTGGCATCACTTTTGCCTAGAATGATTTGATTATATATGCTTGCGGATTCTGACAGGTTTTATCTAAAGGTACATCAGCATCCCTTGACAGTATAAAATTATAAAACAATATAAAGTGCAGACATGCCATTTATATGCAGTACACACGTATGCAGATCTTTTTGGTGTAATTCTTTAGTAATCTGAATCCGAAAGAGTTATGTTGTCTTGTTTCCTTGTAAGCAAGCATTATATATAAATGAAATATATGTGAAACAGCATTAATTAAACATAGCTCATGCATAGTCTTATAGCTCTTGTTAGACCTATTTTATTTGAATCTATTTTTCATGGACATTTTGCAAAATTAAATGCTACCATTGCTTTTTTTCTATACTAATTAATAAAGGATACATATTATTACCTGCATACAGATATCTCTTTTTATTGTCACTGCGTGCTTTTTTATATTTTAAAGACAAGACTTAATTTTACCAGTCAATTGTAACTGAACTTAAAAGCAATAAATTAAACATGCAAAATCAACCTAGAGATGTAAGATAGATAATTATTACATTTAATAAAATTTTAAAAATCGAAATTGGTCAGAGCTGCCATGACCAATTCACTTTATTATCCAGATGGATTGTAGCCAAGGTGGCTAAGTAAAAAATAAAAACTAATGGGACCAGCAGTTAGCATAATGGCTATATCGCTGGACTCCCAGGTAGTCGACCGCAGTTTGCGTCCCGGACCAGGTGGCTTAAACTCATGCCAGGTGCGAGTGCGTGTGTGCCCAAGATCCCAAGAGGAGAATGGAGGAGAAGGGATTGCAGCATGTCCATCCCCCCTGGGGGGTGATTTCTCACTTTCTGTCTCTCTCTGTTTGGTGAGTGCATGCGCCCTATGGCAAAAACCTCTCCAAAAAAAAAGAAAGAAAAACCTAATAATAAAAATAGAAAGTGAGAAAAACTAGTAATCATTTCACTATGCAGGGTTTGGTGGAACGAAGGCTGGAGCACAGCTCAGTGGAAGCAGGAACTGTTAACTAAGGCAGATTCTCTTGGATTTCTCAACGTGTGGATTTCAATTATGGCTCTGCCCATGGACTGGCAGCTCATTTTAAATGGTTCTATATGGAAGCTTGTAATAATTAAGTAAATTCAAAGGCATCAATTTAACACATATTTGAAGACACCAGTCAATCCAACTCTAGATATCTTCAAATAGGGTAGTACATACTGAAAAAGCAGGATAATTGTGACAATTGTATGTGTCAACCTGGCTGGGAGCATAATGCCCAGATATTTGGACAAACATTGGGGATGCACCTATGCAGAAGATTTCTGGATGAGAATAACATTTAAACTGGTCGACTGGGAGTAAGACAGATCATGCTTCATAAAGCAGGTGGGTTTCATCCAATCATTTGAAGGCCTTTTTGACCAAAGATTAACCTCTGAGAAAGAAAGAATTCTGATAGTAGCCTGTTATCTGTACAGTAGTTTGGCATGCTCAAGTTGCAGCTCTTCCCTGGGTCAGCAACCTGCCAACCTACTCTATAGCTATAATTTTTAATTTACCAAACATCTTCAATTATAGGTGTGACTTCTTTAAAATCAATCTATGGCATCCTTTATCCCTGTTTCTTTTTTATTTTACTATGTCTATATAATATATATCTATATATATATATCTGTGTTTATTTACATGAATACACACACACACACACATACACACAAACATCCTATTGATTCTGTTTTTTTGGAGAACCTTGGCTAATACAGATTTTGATAATAGGAGGTACTGCTATATTGAAAATAGATCTTTATAATAGGATGTTGCTGCAACCTATACTTAACTATGTGGTAGTGATTTTGGCACAGGATAATGGACACAGGTTGAAATAATTGTAAGGTGTAGGTTAAAAAATGGCCTAGATTGCCTTTTGATAGAAATGCTGATGTGTGGAGGTCCTTATGATCAGGCCCAAGATGGAAATGAGGACATGTTATTAGACACTGGAGGAAAATTGAACCTTGTGAAGTGGCAAAGAGTTTGGCTGAGTTATGTTCTAAAATTGTGTGGAAAATTAGTATTTATAAGACATAATCTTAGATGTGTTGTTCAAGAGACTTCTACATTTTTTTAATGTTGAAGGTATGCTTCGTTTCTCCTTATGTTTATAGGAAAATGTTAAAAAAGAATTGTAAAAAATGAAGATAAAATTGTTAAGAAAAAAGAAACCAGTAGTTGAAGATTTGGAAAACTTTCAGTCTATCCATCTTTGAAAAAAAAAAAAGAAAAGAAAATGTGTTCTTCAGAACACAAGCCAGTATGTGTTTGATTGAAATTATGGGTATGATTCCTGGGCCCAATCGGCTATTTCAGGAGAAGTCAGAAATAGAAATAAAGCTGTTCAAGTGGAAGTACTGCTCAGCTGGACTAAGTTAACAGATATAGGACAAAAGGAAAGAAGGTAGTTGGATTCTTGGTATTCTATGAGGTGTTGCCCTTCAAGGAAAAAGAAGAGCTGTCCTGAAGATGATTGAGATATTGGTGGGAGATTTGGTGGCCCAAAAAGCTCAGGTCCAGAGGGCAAGGTTGTCTTTCTCAGTTCTAGGTCAAGGTCACCACTTACATTTTAGTGGATCTAGATGCTGCTCATGGCCAGTGGGGCAACACTGCTGATACTCTCCAACATGAAGGACAGAGCAAAGGTTATTCTCTTTTCTTTTTTTTTTTTTGAGAGATTTTTTCTCTATAGGGTGCGTGCGCTCGCCAGACAGAGAGAGACATAGAGACAGAAAGCGAGAAATCAACCCCTCCCCCCCAGGGAGGATGTTCATGCCGCAATCCCTTCTCCTCCATTCTCCTCTCGGGATCTTGGGCACGCACGCACATACGCCCGGTGTGAGTTTTAAACCACCGGGTCCGGGACGCGAACCACGGTCAACTACGTGGGAGTCCAACGACATAGCCATTACGCTAACTGCTGGTTCCCAGCAAAGGTTATTCTTGAGAACTAAAAATAAACTAGCTCTTGTCCTGTTGGGTTTTGGACTTGCATGGGTCATGCATTTTGGACTTGTAGATTTTGTCCTTTCATTTTTCTCTCTCTCTCTTTTTTTTTTTTTTAAATGGGAATGCCTATCTTATGCCTGTTTAAACATTTTAACATAGTATTTTTGAGGTAAATAACTTACCTGATTTCATAGTTTCACAGCTAAAAAGAAGTCTACTGTTAAGATGAATCATACATCAAGTCATATCCACACTTGGTTTAGGTAATATTTAGATGAGATTTTGGACTTAGACTTGATGCTGGAATTAAGACCTTGGAGCTTTTGGGATGGAGATAATTGCATTTTGCTTGTAAGAAGTACATGAGTTTTGGGGGTCAGCAGGGGTAGAGGATTATGGGCTAAATTCTTTGCTCCTAGTTCATACATCAAAACTGTGATCTTTTATATGGCTGAGTGGTATTCCATAGAGTACATATGCCACAATTTCTTTTATTTTTGGTGAGGTTTTTGCTATAGGGTACATGCGCACACCAGAAAGATAGATAGAGACAGAGAGACAGACAGCGAGAAATCACTCCCCAGGGGGGATGGACACGTCACAATCCCATCTCTTCCATTCTTCTCTTGAGATCTTGGGCTCACACACACATGCACCCAGCATAAGTTCAAGCCACCGGGTCCGGGACTTGAACCACAGTCGACTAAATGGGAGTTCAGCAACATAGTCATTACGCTAATTGCTGGTCCCAATGCCACAATCCATGCATCTATTTTTAGACATATGGGTTTATTCTATTTCCCAGCACTGTAAATAATTCAATAAACATGGCTACGAATTGTTTTTCTATTCTCTGGTTAGATATCTAAGAGTGGAATTGCTGGATCTATGGTAGTTCTATTTGTAGGTCTTTGAGGAACCTCCATATTGTTTTCCTCAGTGGCTGTACTAATGTACATTCACACCAACAGTGTAGGAGGGTTCCATTTTCAGCACAGCCTCACCAACAATCTTATTTATTTTTATTTTTATTTTTTTAAAATTTTAGTCATTCTGACTGGGCTTAGGTGGTATTTGGCATATGTACTTATACTGTATGGAATGCTACTCAGTCATAAAAACAATAAAATTCTGACATTAAATACAAAGTGGATGAATATAGAAGACTTAATACTAAGGGAAAAAGCCAGTCTATGAAAGACAGGCATTGTATGTCCACACATAATATATACTGAAAGTCTGTGTCTATAGCAGAAACTGAAAGATTGGATGGTATAATAGTAGGGTTGGCAAATATGGAGACTAGAAACAATAACCAGGTGGGGAGGGAGCATATCTTGACTGATATACGCTGTATTCATCCTGGGGAAAAGTATGTTATACCCTGTAAAGAAGTATAATGATTAAATGAAAATAATAAATATTTTTAAAACTCCATTAAAAAGAAAAACAGTCAAAACCTGTTATCCCCAATACTTAAAATGTAACTAGTTTGGAAAAAAGGTCTTTAAAAATGTGATTGCGTTAACATGAGGTTAAAATAAGCCCTAATCCATTCTGATTTGTGCCTTTATAGAAAAGGACAGAAGGATACATAAAGACAATGAGGGATGCCCATTCACAGAGGAAACTGTGAGGACACAGGGAGGAGACAGCCATCTGCAAGCCAAGGAGAAGGTCTGAGAAAATGAACCCTCCCAAGAAACTGATCTTGTACTGCTGTCCTCCAAAACTATAAGCAAATAAATTTATGCTATTTAAGCTGCAAAGCTTTGTCATGGCAACCCTAGCAAGGCAATACAATAATCGTAACATTGCCAGAATGTTCAATATAAACTTTAAAACTTTCTTTTTTAATACAATAATCATAACATTGCCTGCATGTTCAATATAAACTTTAAAACTTTCTTTTTTTTTTTTTGAAAGATTTTCGCTATAGGGCGCGTGCGCTCGCCACACAGAGAGAGACATAGAGACAGAAAGCGAGAAATCACCCCCCAGGTGGGATGGTCACGCCGCAATCTCTTCTCCTCCATTCTCCTCTGGGGATCTTGGGCACGCACGCACACGCATCCGGCGTGAGTTCTAAGCCACTGGGTCCGGGACATGAACCGCAGTTGACTACGTGGGAGTCCAGCGACATAGCCATTACGCTAACTGCTGGTTCCCTAAACTTTAAAACTTTCAAGATTTTTTTTCATTTTTTAAATTTCAGGACTCTTATTAAAATGGTCAATGAGAGAAAGAGACTTCAATTTCAATGAGGACTAGATTGTATTAAAGATCTTCCTGCCAAAGCTTGTAAACATGAGTATATACATATAATCCAAAGGTTCTAATTTGTAATACTCTCCCAGAACTTGAAGTAATGTAAAAAAGTATCAATAAATGCAATTGACAGGAAAAGTAAATAAAATCATTCACTTGTGAGTTGTGTTTATGGCGGAGATCACACCAGATTAACGAAGAATTGGCACGTTTGTGGTGTGCTCCAAATCTTCCAGATGGGCATTCATGATAAAACATCACTTCATGCATTTTCAACTAAGCTCAAGAAGAATTCATTAACTATTGAATTGCAAAGCAGAGGGATTGGAAGCTTCATCATTCCTCAGTGTAAGTTTTTCTTTAAAGAAAAATGTATCTTCTTACTCTTAGCCTATGAGTCAAATAATAGTACAAACTCTATATACGACTTAAAAAATATATTTTTTTTTGAGATTTTTGCTATGGGGTACATATGCTGAGTAAAGAGAGTCAGAGAGAGAGAAAATGAGAAATCACCCTCCGGGGCATGGCCATGCTGCAATCCCTTCTTCTCCATTCTCCTCTCAGGATTTTGGACACACATGAACATGCGCTCGGAATGTGTTTCAAGCCGCTGGGTCTAGGACTCGAATCATAGTCAACTACGTGCAAGCCCAGGGCCTTAATCACTGTGCTATCTACTAGCCCCTATCATTCTTTTAGTGCATACTCATTAAGAATTACTTCTTAGGAATCTGCCACAGTGATTCTAGATATCTTTTCGAACTTTAAAATTACTTTGGCAGATCATAAGAGGAATGTGTAATTGAGGAATGAATTACAAAGGTGAATACTTCACAAAAAGATCAGACTGTCCCGGTTAAAATAAAATAAAATAAATTGTTTTGGTGTTCTGTAAGCTAACCTCTTTCTTTTTGTGCCCTTGTCCTCTGCCTAACCCACGTTCTTATCACCTCAGAACCTTATCAGTTCTGCCACAGTCTTGTAAACTTTGTAATATTTATTGTCCTATATTTAAGGTATTTATCAGTCTTTCCTCTATTAAATTTTACATTTGTCTCCAATAATTTGTTAGAAATTGTGTACAATGATTTAAAATTAGTTCCATCTTTTCCAAGTCAGTTTACTCACTGGACATTATGTGGAAGAGAAAGAGTAGAAAATATGGACTGGAACTAATCCTTGTTATATATGGCCAATTTTTCATTTTTACAAATTTTAATATTTTTTAAAGAATTACTGGGAACCAGCAGTTAGAGTAATGGCTATGTCGCTGGACTCCCACGTAGTCGACCACGGTTCGCATCCCGGACCCGGTGGCTTAAAACTCACGCAGGGCACGTGTGCGTGCGTGCCCAAGATCCCGAGAGGAGAATGGAGGAGAAGGGATTGTGGCATGACCATCCCCCCGGGGGGTGATTTCTTGCTTTCTGTCTGTATGTGTCTCTCTGTCTGGCAAGCGCACGTGCCCTATAGCGAAAAAATCTCTCCACAAAAGAAAAAAAAAGAACAAGAATTAATTATTTAATTTTATTTATTATCTTTATTCTTTTTCATTTGTCATAGGAACAGATGCTCACAAGAGACAGAGAGAGAGAGGGAAATTGAGAGAGCAAGCCACAAGGTCCAGGACTCACACCATGTCAACTATGTGAGAGTCTAGCACCATACCCACCATGTCAGTTGCTGGCCCTAAATATGACTAATATTTAAAAGAAGCATGGTGGGGACCAGCAGTTAGCATAATGGCTATGTCGCTGGACTCCCATGTAGTCGACCGCGGTTCACATCCCGGACCGGTGGCTTAAACTCATGCTGGGCGTGTGTGCGTGCGTGCCCAAGGTCCTGAGAGGAGAATGGAGGAGAAGGGATTGCAGCGTGGCCATTCCCCCTGGGGGGTGATTTCTCACTTTCTGTCTCTCTGTCTGTCTGGTGAGCGCATGCGCCCTATAGCAAAAACCTCTCCAAAAAATAAAAAAATAAAAACAAAATAAAAGAAGTGTGGTGACATCTCACTGATGCAATTTATTTTAACTGGTCAAAAAATATTGGGGCTCAAGAAGTTAACTTAGCTTTCATTGATGAGTAAATAGAATAACTGACTTGATGTGGAAGGGAAAATATACAATTTGTATTTTTTTTAGTAGATACTTGAAATAAAACTCTAGAGTCCTGGTTGTATAATAAAATGAGAACCATTCACTTTAGTAAAACATTTGAAACAGAGTCAGGAATTTCACCCATAAGAAAGAGGGAGTTATCTGGACTTAAGAGTGAATGCATGTGCAGAAATTCTGATCCAGGAGGACGTGGAAGCTTAGCCAATGCTTACTGTGCAAGTACAGTGAGGAGAAGGTCATTGAAATGTAGTAAATAAAGGGTTATTTCCAGAAGTCAGTGGAAGACAGATGACCAAGAAGAACAGCCTGATCTGCAGTATCAACTGCTATAAAATTGTCTTGAAGCATAACTGGGGGGGGGGGGGTGCTCCTCTGGATTTTAAATTAAAAGGGAAAATGGCAAATTTCAAGAGAATAGAAATTTTATTTCTTGCCAATGATGTATTTTGAGAAGGAGTAAAGGGAACGAACACACGTTTTTATTAGAGACTTGGTAGTCTAATTTGCCAAAAATAAACAAATAATTTCATACATGATGATAAAAAGGTATGAATACTCTGTATTTTGTGAAAAGTGTGTTATATATTATTTCAGCTCAGAGAAAGAGCATGTAATTAATGACAAAAAAACATTTTATTCTAACTTTTAAGAAGGCAGTACATCAACAGGCATTTAATATTTTTCTATTACTGTATCTTGTTTTTTTCCTCTAGAATTTTCTTCAAAAGCCTGTACACAATTTTTTTCTTTTTCAATTGCTACAGGGTGTGTGAGTACTGGATAGAGACACAGAGAGAGGATAAGTGAGAGAGGAACCCTATGGAGTATGGTCATACTGCAATCCTTTTTCTATTTCTCCCACTTTTTGGGTTTGGGGGATGCACACACATGTTCCACCATGTTTTTCAAGCCACTGGGGCCTGGATTCAAACTGCACAGTTCAACATGTAGGGCTAGCTGCCTTCACCACCACACCACCAGCTGGCCCAACTTGTACACTTTAGAAAATCCTTTTTATTAGAAATAAAGTAGCCTATGCTTATTTAAAAACTTTATAAAATAAATAAAAATAAAAGGTAGGCAAAATAAATCAACCACTACAATTTCTGATGGTCCATTAAAAGTGTGCATTTAAAATAATTATCAGAGGGACAGCAAGCAGCTTGGCAGTGAAGGTGGGAGACGCTCACATGGCCAACGGTAGATCGGATCTTAGAACTAGTGGCTTGCTTTCTCACTTTTCCTCTCTCTTTTTCTCTCACTCTGCTTCTCTCTGGTGAGCACATATGCCCTATGACAAATTTTAACTATAATAATAAATAAAATTAAATAGTTCTAAAAAATAATAATAATGATCAGAAATATGCATTAGTGTGTACCCCTGAGTTTTTTGGTAGGGCTCTGATGACTTGACTTTCATTGTGCTCAAAAAGAAGACAGATAAGGACACGTCGAATGCATAGACCACCAATAGTCATAAGCTATTAAGTATGTATTACCCAGCGAGAGACTATATTACTAGCCATAATAGGCTCAGATATAAAATTATGCATTTTATTTTCAATTAAATGATGTAAAATAATAACATGCATGGCAGTTTGGGGCATCATAACAATTTATATAGAGAATTCTGAAATTTAAGATATTTTATTACTTTTTAGCAAATAAATATAAAATCTCATTAGAGACCTTTTGTTTGAAAAACATTTCGTCATTATTTTAGGTAGATCATCAGACATTCGTTTCATAGAATACTTTTGTTGCCAAGTTCTGAAAACATTAATGAATATGCTTGGTCTTATGTACATGAAATAACCTTGTTCTGACAGCATAATAATACTGAAAAAAAGGCTTTTAAAATAATATCAATTTTCCGTAATACATCATGCATAGTGCATGATAATCAGGTGCACTACAAAACAATTTTTGATGTGATCTATTCTCTTTTCTTTCATACCTTTTTAAAGTTGATGCATCATCAAAACATTTTGTTTTCTTATGAGTTTCAAAGAAAGAGGGTAAAAATATCTTGTGACCTTCTCTTCAATTGGCTAAAACTTTCATGCCTTTCATTCAGGTCTCCATTAGCCGAAAGTGGTTTTAGCTAGCTGTACTCAAGCATTTCAGTCAATTACCAGCTTTTATCTTGTTGTTATCATAAAGGGCCATTTCTTTCCTAAAATGGTCAATTAAGTTCATGAAAATAAATGGTGAGGAATATACAATTTGTTAGCCGCACTGTCAGGAGTACACTGGTCATGAGGGAAAAACATTTCAGAGGATTTCCTAATGAATAGAAATAGCTTTCATCGGGCAAGATGTTTGTGCGCATTCCTTTTTTCTCTGGCCACAATTCACAGTTAACAACGCAGTAATTGAGTATTTGAAAGCTCTTAAAATATCCACCTTATGCTTAAAGAAGGGTTCCAGGTTTTTGCTTAACTATTCCATTTGTTCTCTTTTTGTATAAAGTGCATTTTAAAATCAATTGAGGTAGAAGGTTTTACTTGAAAAGCATCAGAAAAAGGCTCACTTTTTGTTTGAGAATAATGTGATAGAATGGACAAGCATTTACTGTAAATTAATCAAATGGGATATACTCTAGGTATAGAGAGATGTTATAGAAATGAAGAAAAACTTGAAAATGTAAGAGAAAAATGTTGGGTGGCTGGCATGGTATATGATTCACAACAAGAATGCAGGCATGAACAGTGCTGGATCATTTGCTTCTACTTGGATTAACTCTTATTTTTGTTAAAACCGAATTAAAGGTGTTTACCGCCTGTCATAGTGTTCTAGTTTCAATGGATATTCCAGTGTTTACAGCCTAAACTATAAAAGTTCAATCTTTTTAGATGGTATCTCCCTGTCTAGCCCAGGAAAGACAGTCTATGAATATGAAATTTAATGAATCTATTTCTGGATTTAGAAATAAATGCTGAATGGTTAGAAAAAAATCCATCAAGAAAAAATACATATTGTCATGTTTGTTTTCTTTTGTTTTTATAAATATTTCTCCATAAATGTTCTAACGGTAAAACTGTGACTCAAACATCCTGTGTCCTAGCAAAAGTATCCAATGGCAATTTCATAGAACACTTACTGTATGAAGATAATTATTGCACCAGAATGATTTTCTTTATTTCTTTTGCATGTGGGAACCTGAAATTTAGAGACTGCTCAGCTGATGGAATAGGATGGTTAATTATATATCAGCTAGGTTAGTTCACGGTATCCAGATACTCCGTCAAAAAGCAGTCTGAATGTTACTGTGACAGCATTTTTTTTTTCTTTTTGGTTGTTTTTGTTGTCTTTACCGGACATTTAGGTTTAAATCAGTGGACTTTAATAAAAGCTGATTACTCTTGATAATACAGGCAGGCTTCATTCAAACAGATGAATGCCTTCGTAGAACAAAGACTTTTTTCCCTGGGGAAAGAAGGAACTCTGGCTTTGGACTAAGCTGCATCTTGAATTCTTCCATGGATCTCTAGCCCCCGGACCTGCACTGTACACTTTGGAATTTTCAATTCTACAATTATGCACACCACTTTCTTAAAATAAATCTCACTCAGTCTCTCAGAAGGTCATTGAAATGTAGTAAATAAAGGGTTATTTCCAGAAGTCAGTGGAAGACAGATGACCAAGAAGAACAGCCTGATCTGCAGTATCAACTGCTATAAAATTGTCTTGAAGCATAACTGGGGTGGGGGGGGGGAGCTCCTCTGGATTTTAAATTAAAAGGGAAAATGGCAAATTTCAAGAGAATAGAAATTTTATTTCTTGCCAATGATGTATTTTGAGAAGGAGTAAAGGGAACGAACACACGTTTTTATTAGAGACTTGGTAGTCTAATTTGCCAAAAATAAACAAATAATTTCATACATGATGATAAAAAGGTATGAATACTCTGTATTTTGTGAAAAGTGTGTTATATATTATTTCAGCTCAGAGAAAGAGCATGTAATTAATGACAAAAAAACATTTTATTCTAACTTTTAAGAAGGCAGTACATCAACAGGCATTTAATATTTTTCTATTACTGTATCTTGTTTTTTTCCTCTAGAATTTTCTTCAAAAGCCTGTACACAATTTTTTTCTTTTTCAATTGCTACAGGGTGTGTGAGTACTGGATAGAGACACAGAGAGAGGATAAGTGAGAGAGGAACCCTATGGAGTATGGTCATACTGCAATCCTTTTTCTATTTCTCCCACTTTTTGGGTTTGGGGGATGCACACACATGCTCCACCATGTTTTTCAAGCCACTGGGGCCTGGATTCAAACTCCACAGTTCAACATGTAGGGCTAGCTGCCTTCACCACCACACCACCAGCTGGCCCAACTTGTACACTTTAGAAAATCCTTCTTATTAGAAATAAAGTAGCCTATGCTTATTTAAAAACTTTATAAAATAAATAAAAATAAAAGGTAGGCAAAATAAATCAACCACTACAATTTCTGATGGTCCATTAAAAGTGTGCATTTAAAATAATTATCAGAGGGACAGCAAGCAGCTTGGCAGTGAAGGTGGGAGACGCTCACATGGCCAACGGTAGATCGGATCTTAGAACTAGTGGCTTGCTTTCTCACTTTTCCTCTCTCTTTTTCTCTCACTCTGCTTCTCTCTGGTGAGCACATATGCCCTATGACAAATTTTAACTATAATAATAAATAAAATTAAATAGTTCTAAAAAATAATAATAATGATCAGAAATATGCATTAGTGTGTACCCCTGAGTTTTTTGGTAGGGCTCTGATGACTTGACTTTCATTGTGCTCAAAAAGAAGACAGATAAGGACACGTCAAATGCATGGCCCACCAATAGTCATAAGCTATTAAGTATGTATTACCCAGCGAGAGACTATATTACTAGCCATAATAGGCTCAGATATAAAATTATGCATTTTATTTTCAATTAAATGATGTAAAATAATAACATGCATGGCAGTTTGGGGCATCATAACAATTTATATAGAGAATTCTGAAATTTAAGATATTTTATTACTTTTTAGCAAATAAATATAAAATCTCATTAGAGACCTTTTGTTTGAAAAACATTTCGTCATTATTTTAGGTAGATCATCAGACATTCGTTTCATAGAATACTTTTGTTGCCAAGTTCTGAAAACATTAATGAATATGCTTGGTCTTATGTACATGAAATAACCTTGTTCTGACAGCATAATAATACTGAAAAAAAGGCTTTTAAAATAATATCAATTTTCCGTAATACATCATGCATAGTGCATGATAATCAGGTGCACTACAAAACAATTTTTGATGTGATCTATTCTCTTTTCTTTCATACCTTTTTAAAGTTGATGCATCATCAAAACATTTTGTTTTCTTATGAGTTTCAAAGAAAGAGGGTAAAAATATCTTGTGACCTTCTCTTCAATTGGCTAAAACTTTCATGCCTTTCATTCAGGTCTCCATTAGCCGAAAGTGGTTTTAGCTAGCTGTACTCAAGCATTTCAGTCAATTACCAGCTTTTATCTTGTTGTTATCATAAAGGGCCATTTCTTTCCTAAAATGGTCAATTAAGTTCATGAAAATAAATGGTGAGGAATATACAATTTGTTAGCCGCACTGTCAGGAGTACACTGGTCATGAGGGAAAAACATTTCAGAGGATTTCCTAATGAATAGAAATAGCTTTCATCGGGCAAGATGTTTGTGCGCATTCCTTTTTTCTCTGGCCACAATTCACAGTTAACAACGCAGTAATTGAGTATTTGAAAGCTCTTAAAATATCCACCTTATGCTTAAAGAAGGGTTCCAGGTTTTTGCTTAACTATTCCATTTGTTCTCTTTTTGTATAAAGTGCATTTTAAAATCAATTGAGGTAGAAGGTTTTACTTGAAAAGCATCAGAAAAAGGCTCACTTTTTGTTTGAGAATAATGTGATAGAATGGACAAGCATTTACTGTAAATTAATCAAATGGGATATACTCTAGGTATAGAGAGATGTTATAGAAATGAAGAAAAACTTGAAAATGTAAGAGAAAAATGTTGGGTGGCTGGCATGGTATATGATTCACAACAAGAATGCAGGCATGAACAGTGCTGGATCATTTGCTTCTACTTGGATTAACTCTTATTTTTGTTAAAACCGAATTAAAGGTGTTTACCGCCTGTCACAGTGTTCTAGTTTCAATGGATATTCCAGTGTTTACAGCCTAAACTATAAAAGTTCAATCTTTTTAGATGGTATCTCCCTGTCTAGCCCAGGAAAGACAGTCTATGAATATGAAATTTAATGAATCTATTTCTGGATTTAGAAATAAATGCTGAATGGTTAGAAAAAAATCCATCAAGAAAAAATACATATTGTCATGTTTGTTTTCTTTTGTTTTTATAAATATTTCTCCATAAATGTTCTAACTGTAAAAACTGTGACTCAAACATCCTGTGTCCTAGCAAAAGTATCCAATGGCAATTTCATAGAACACTGACTGTATGAAGATAATTATTGCACCAGAATGATTTTCTTTATTTCTTTTGCATGTGGGAACCTGAAATTTAGAGACTGCTCAGCTGATGGAATAGGATGGTTAATTATATATCAGCTAGGTTAGTTCACGGTATCCAGATACTCCGTCAAAAAGCAGTCTGAATGTTACTGTGACAGCATTTTTTTTTTCTTTTTGGTTGTTTTTGTTGTCTTTACCGGACATTTAGGTTTAAATCAGTGGACTTTAATAAAAGCTGATTACTCTTGATAATACAGGCAGGCTTCATTCAAACAGATGAATGCCTTCGTAGAACAAAGACTTTTTTCCCTGGGGAAAGAAGGAACTCTGGCTTTGGACTAAGCTGCATCTTGAATTCTTCCATGGATCTCTAGCCCCCGGACCTGCACTGTACACTTTGGAATTTTCAATTCTACAATTATGCACACCACTTTCTTAAAATAAATCTCACTCAGTCTCTCCTTTTTTTTTTTTCTCTTTCTCTCTCTAAATATACATCGACACATTTATTGGTTCTGTTTTCTGAAGAACACTGGTTAATAGTGATTTGGGCTTCAATGTGGTAGTGCAGACAATCAGAATTATTGTATAGTAAGCAGGAAAGTTCTGAGTGCAATTCAGTGGTGGCAAAATAAATAAACTATTATTTCTTTTATTATTTATTTAGTGTTACCAGAGGGGGACAGAGTGAGAGAGAGAGAGAAAGAGAAGAAAAGTGAGAAAGCAAGTCACCAGGTCTGGGACGCAAACGGCGGTCAGCCGTGTGGGAGTCCAGTGTGCTTAACCATCACACCAATTGCCGGTCCCATTGGTGGAAAAAATTTTAACTCATACAATGAGTTTAGATGCATATGAAGACATTTCTGATAGCCTTGCATAAATAGTATATAGATATGTGTGTATAATCATTCCCAATTCTTACTGTCTATAAAAGCAGACAATCTTGGATGATTTACCTCAACGGGTTGTTGCAAGTCATATATAGGCTTAGCAATAGGAACATAACAATAAAGGTGATTATATTCTTTTAAAGGGAGTTAAGTAACTGATTTTCTTCTTTTAATTTTATTTTTTTATTATTATTTAGGTTTTTATTTTTTTGGAGAGGTTTTTGCTATAGGGTGCATGCGCTCACCAGAAAGACAGAGAGAGACAGAGAGACAGAAAGTGAGAAATCACCCCCCCCCAGAGGTATGGCCATGCCACAATCCCTTCTCCTCCATTCTCCTCTCGAGATCTTGTGCATGCACATACATACACCTGTCATGAGTTTAAGCCACCGAGTCTGGAACTTGAACCACAGTCGACTACATGGGAGTCCAGTGACATAGCCATTATGCTAACTGTTGGTCCCTGAATTTTATTTCGACTAGAGTGACCTGATCTTCTAAAATTCAGCTTTGTATCTAATATCTCATTTACACAATTTTCTCATCAGTTGACAAATACTTATCTGAGTAAAAATTTGTTTTGTATTCATTTTCTCTGAATATAATAAACCATTATGGTCAATACTACTGATAGTTATAGATTCCGGGCAACCTGCCAAACCTTGAACTCTGTGTATATCAACTCAGTATCATTGCAAATATTTTATCTGCCAACAAAATACACGTTCTAATAGACAGTAATTGATTAATGATGAACCATAATAGTTTATTCAATTTAAAAGGCCTCAGTCATTAAATAAATCTCATCTCTTGCAAAATTTTTCATCCATTTCTGTTTACCAATATGTTCCATATTCTATTATGAGATTTTACCAACTAAAGTATGTCCATGGGTAAGAGAAAACTAAAGAAAAAGGGACCAAACATAGGTAGAAGTTGACTAGAACAGACAAATACATGAACTGTAACAATTCTTCACCAAGAGTGACATTTCTGGAAGTTGAAGACTATATCTTTAATTCACCATTTTATATTTAATACCTATAGTATTGCCCCAAATATTGGGTTGTCTGAAAAGTCATGATGGAAAATATGTCATGACTTTTCCAGCGACACAATATTTTAAGTAATAAATAAAAATGGCTGAAATGATAGATAAAATAGTTGAATATGCAAAATTATTACCACCACAATCCAGACAGAAGCCATGTTAAATGCAGAGATGAATCTATTTCTATTTTCTTTAGTATTTAAGTAATTAAAATACATTTCAATTGCAATGAGGAGTGACTTCTCCTGTATGAAAGCATTTGCTTGTCATATATACAGAAAATAAAGTGTCTTTGATTATTCTTCTAAAATATCCTCCGTCTATCATGGCAGAATGTAGAAAGTGCTACAGTTTAGAAATATGGTCAGAAAGCATGAATGAGCATAATGACACTTCACAAAGTTGACCAGTCATCTAAAACTGAAAAATATCAAACCTCTAAATTCTGGAAAGGAGTAACACCTTTCTTTCATTTATTATTTTTTTGTTTCAAATATGCTTTTATTTTTGGCTTTACCTTAGGTTGTCAATATTAGGTGACTCTAAATAAAGTTAGAGTAAACCCTAAAAATTAGATTAATTTTTATGAATTTTCCAAAAAAATATAAATGGCTTAAATATTTACTAATTCATGTTTGTTCTTTTTTTCTGATTAATAAACAAAAAAGAACTGATATGCGGATGCTGTACATTTATTTTGTTATTAGTTTTTGACACATATACATATTATTTTGATTTTCCTTCTTTCAGTGCATCCAAAAAAAGGATTTTGAGACAGATATCTGTGACCTAACAATATAAATTTAACTAATGTTTTATAAGATTTTTTTTCTTGGTTTGATCAGATTTATTATTTCACATAAAAGGATTGAGGTTTTGAATTAGATACGTGGAATATCTTTGTTGAGTAATCTTGAGAGTACATTGAAGATGCGAAATTGTATTTAAAACATATTTACATTAAAAAATAACTCTCATTATAGGAGAAATAGGTGGTATGCTTTTACATAACGTGAAGTTTCTCATTAAATCCATATCCACAAACAAGTATAAACAAAAAGCATGAAAGAAAACAGCTCAGTGCATTCTCTTAGGTACAAAACTGTGGCAAGTGAAATCATATATGCTACCTTGTTTGCGCTCATTCTTTCTCTCTAATGATTTTTAAATGTAAAGATGCTGATTTTAAAAAGTAATATGCTTTCCCATTTGTGCTTTCTGTGAAAATAGAGACTATTTTTGATATAAGACCGTTTTCCACCATGTAAGTGCAGAAGTGGAAAAGAGAGCTTAGCATTTAAATAACGCCATTGTTATGGCATGTGTGGGAGTCTCTTGCTTTCTCTCTTTGGTTCACAGTCTGTCATCTCTGTTACCTACTTACCTGCCTATGTGGAGGAAGTTGATATTGATATATGTAGAGAATAGACTGAGGAGAGGAAGGGAAATATGAATTCACAGCCCTACAGTGTAGCGGATTGGAGAGAAGAGCATAACCATCACATCAGGTGATATGTGGATGCACAGGAATGTTGAAAACTGTCAGATCTGTTAAGTGGAATTACAAAATCAAGGAACCACAAAAAGGGCACTCAATTTTCCTCCCACTCCATCACTGGAATCTGATGTTTCATTAAGGGAAATAAATTCTACTTTAAAGGCTTAGGAAAGAAGATGCTGAAGCAAAGATCCTTGTAAATGTAACACCTGGTAATGCAAATTTGTGTTATATTTATGGAACATAATTTAGTCAAATTGTAATATATTTATTTATGTGTTAACAAACCATTCTTTCCATAAAATATGCATTGGGGCTTGAAAGTATTCATTATACAGTAAAATAATATAGTTTAAATGATTCAAAGGAAAAATAATAATAGAAAAATGAGATTATTCAAAGAATAAATATTTGCTTACTTTTTAAATAAATAAAACTATCCTGGAACCAGAAAATAGTGTAATGGCTATGTTGCTGGACTCCCATGTAGTCCACCGAGGTTCAAGTCCCAGATCCAGTGGCTTAAACTCAACGCTGAGTGCGTATGTGTGTGTGAGCCCAAGATCCCGAGAGGAGAATGGAGGAGACGGGATTGTGGCATGGCCATCCCCCTTGTGGGGTGATTTCTCCCTTTCTGTCTCTGTCTCCCTTTGTCTTCCTGGCAAGCACATGCTCCCTATAGCAGAAAACCTCTCCAAACAAAGAAAAAAGAAAAAGAAATAAATAAAACGGCCCCTACTTGTTTGTTCCATTCAAAAATAAGGGTCTAACCCTTTTAGTAACCAATGAGCAGGGTCTAACATGATTCCTTATTAGTGACCTGGATCTCATTAGGTAACAATAGGTAAGAAATGAAATGTATTTCAAGATCTTTAACACATTGTCTTCTTTGACAAGTAGTACATTGCTAAAGCTTTCACTTAGGAAAATAATCTGAGGGGCCAGCAGGCGGCATGGTAGTAGGAGCACTGGACATCCACATGGCTGGCTGCAATTGGAGTCCTGGACCTGGCAGCTCACTCTCTCTCTCTCTCCCTGTCTCTTTCTCTCTCTGTCCCTCTCTCTCCCTTTGGTGAGTGTGTGTGCCCGCTAGCAAGTTAAAAAACAATAATAATGCTAAATAAAATTAAATAATTCTTCAGTAAAAGGAACAATCTGAAATGTGAATTAGAGTTAGGTCTGGGACCAGTGGATGACATGATGCTTATGTTGCTGGATTCCCATGTAGTCGACCATGGTTAGTCTTGGACCTGCCTGCCAGGTTAACACTCTTGCCAGGCACGTGCACATCCCTGCCCCAAATCCCAGAGAGAATGGAAGAGAAGGCATTCCAGGGTGGCCTGACCTCCTGGGGGTAATTTTTCACTCTTTGTCTCTCTCTCTGCTGTGTTCTGCCTGTCTCTCTATAGAAGAAATCCTTCTCTAAAAATTAAAAAAAAAAGAAAAAGAAAGGAAGAAAGAAAGAGAGAAAGAAAGAAAGAGAGAAAGAAAAGAAAGAAAGAAGAAAGAAAGAAAGAAAGAGAGAAAAGAAAAAAAAAGAGGTTTGAAAAGCGAGCGAAAGGTATTATTTACCATAAAACATAATTAAAAGTTTAGAAGTTCAGAAGTAGGAGACCAGTTAAATGCACTCTGGCACAGACATCTGAGAGAATACAATAGAGCATGTACATATTGCACTAAAACCTCAGTGCAGCCATGTTAGAAAAGACACTGAGGGATCCCATAGCTCTCACTCATTTAGTGACTCAGCAGATGACTCCACACACACCTTATATTAATCGCTCCTTTTCATTACAAAGGATTCAGTACAGGAGTAGGAGGATCATTATCATATCAGTCTGCACCAGTCGCCATCACAAAATAAAACTGAGTAGCTTGAAAAACAGAAATTTATCTTCTCAAATTCTAGGGCTAGAAGTCAAAAAAATCAAGGGACCAGCAGAACTGGTTTCTCCAGAGGCTTCTTTCCTTTGTTTGCAGACAACCATTTTATCTTTAGATCCTCATAGCCTGTCTCTTCCCCCTATAAGAATGCTGATCCAGTTGGATGAAAGCTCTGCCCACATGACCTCAATTAATCTTAATTACCTCTTTAAAGGCTCTGTTTCCAGACACATTGACATTCTGAGGTATTGGCAGTGAGGATTTCAGAAAATGGACATAATTCACTCAATACTGAATACATACATGGATGAAGATTGGAGAGATTATCCACAGGCTTCCCAAGTTCTCCTGTGCAAGCATGACATGGTTTATTCTTCTCTTCTCACGAGCTGCAAATCTTTCTACCAGGTGAAGCCCACTCAGGTGTTAAAGTTCAAAGCTTTTAAAAGGGAACTGGTTACGTAGCTACGTGATCAGTCTCAAGGGACCAGCAGAACTGGTTTCTCCAGAGGCTTCTTTCCTTTGTTTGCAGACAACCATTTTATCTTTAGATCCTCATAGCCTGTCTCTTCCCCCTATAAGAATGCTGATCCAGTTGGATGAAAGCTCTGCCCACATGACCTCAATTAATCTTAATTACCTCTTTAAAGGCTCTGTTTCCAGACACATTGACATTCTGAGGTATTGGCAGTGAGGATTTCAGAAAATGGACATAATTCACTCAATACTGAATACATACATGGATGAAGATTGGAGAGATTATCCACAGGCTTCCCAAGTTCTCCTGTGCAAGCATGACATGGTTTATTCTTCTCTTCTCACGAGCTGCAAATCTTTCTACCAGGTGAAGCCCACTCAGGTGTTAAAGTTCAAAGCTTTTAAAAGGGAACTGGTTACGTAGCTACGTGATCAGTCAAATCATGAACACAAACCAGCTGCCAAGTCCATTGTGAATGTCCTGGTCTGCTTGAAGCAGTCCTGATAGCCTGGTGCATCCCAGCTCACTGTTCAAGTGTGCAGAAAAACCTGCCCGGTGACTGTGTGCACAGTCTAGGAGTTAGGTTCTGAGTCTGGCCAAGGGTCAAGGCCTTGATTCTAGGCATTCCCACAGACAGATAAGAAATGTACAAAATAGATTTGCTCTGCTAATTCTTGCCTCTCACATATGTACAATTTGTAAAAAGAATAATGATCTCAAAATATTTTTGAAATAGAAGATGAGAAAAAGGACTCAGGAAATATTTCAAATACAGGCAGGGTTTTCTATGGGTGGTAAAACTATAAATGATGATGTTTATATGATGCATTTACTTGCTTTCTAAATTTTTCATGGAGGAAATAAATTCCTTCCTTGTTCAGAAAATATTAGCATTAAAAAAAAATGTTTTCCAGAGAGTTCATGAGCTCATCCCAAGGGATAGAATAAAAGGGAGACGTAGAGAGAGAGAGAGAGAGAGAGCGAGCGAAAGAAAGGAAAAGTGGTCTGAAGGCAAAGTTGGGGACAAGCTTAATGATTTGGTCTTGATTTTTGTTTTTTTTTTTTATAGTTTTGGGGTTTGTTTTTTTTGGGGGGGAGGTTTTTGCTATAGGACGCATGCGCTCACCAGGAAGACAGAGAGAGAGAAAGAGAGACAGAAAGCGAGAAGTCATCCCCCAGGGAGGTTGGTCATGCCATAATCCCTTCTTCTCCTTTCTCCTCTTGGAATCTTTGGCATGCACACACACATGCCAGGAATGAGTCTAAGCCACCGGGTCCAGGACTTGAACCATGGTTGACTATGGGAGTCCAGCGACATAGCCATTACGCTAACTGCTAGTCCACCTGGTCTTGTTTGACAAAGCTCTGTATGACAAAATCTTTTTTTTGTTTGTTTTTTTGAGAGGTTTTCGCTATAGGGCGCGTGCGCTCACCAGACAGAGAGAGACATAGAGACAGAAATCGAGAAATCACCCCCCAGGAGGGATGGTCAGGCCGCAATCCCTTCTCCTCCATTCTCCTCTCGGGACCTTTGGCAAGCAGGCAGGAACACGTGCGTGAGTTATAAGCCACCGGGTCCGGGACGCGAACTGCGGTCGACTATGTGGGAGTCCAGCGACATAACCATTACACTAACTGCTGATTCCTTCCTTAAATCTTTAAGGAAGTTCACAACTATAAGCTCACAACCCAGCTGTGATCTCAGAGAGGCTGAAGATTCCCAGTTCCCTGGCCAGGGTAGCCCATAGCCCATAATCCTCCATAGTGAAGGATTTACCAAACTAGTTTCAATGTATTTTACACCAGAAATGCCAAGAGTGGAGAGGCCCAGACTGCTGGTGGAGTCGCATGAACAGGCACAACCAACTGCACATTTGAAAAAAATAAAAACTTTATTAAACCAAAAGAAAAAAAAAAGGGGGGGGGGGGGAAAGAAAATCACGTTGGCAAGCATATTTGACCCGGAAGGAGAGTGGAGAAGGGATTGCAGCATGGCCTTCTCCTGTGGGGGATGATTTCTCACGTTCCCTCTTGTCTCTTTCTCTTGAGCACATGCACCCTATGGCAAAAAATTAAGAAAGGAAAAAGAAAAAACACCATGAAGCAGGCCTGGTTGAGAAGGTGTGGAGTACTACAGCTTAGCTGCCGCCACCCGCCCTGTCCTCGTTCCATGAAAATCTTTGTGAGAAACAGTGCCGACTTGGCCTCCCCTGTTTTCTGTTTATTTATTTGTCACAAGGATTGGATCTGAGAAGGGAGCAAAGGAGGACAGTGAATTCACTGTCCTGCCAGTGCATGGGGATCGATTTGGCAATCAGGAAAGCCTACTGTTTTTACTGAACTGAGGGTGAAGAGCAGAGTTGTCACAACGTTCAGATACATCCCCAGCTCGGCATTGCCTGTGTGGCAAAGCGGAAACTCTCGAGCTCAGCACAAGTCGATTTGTAATATGGCTCCCACCTATGCTTTCTCTCATCACTCTCCAACGCACAGTGCTCAAACTTGACTTTCGTCTGTCCTTACTGTGTCCCGTTGTTTCTAAAAACCGATGTTTTACACTCAACATTTTGTTAAGTTATCTGCTCTATAAAGATAACTGTTACTAGTCCTACCTCTGTCATAGCAAGGAGTATCTTGTCAACCTTAGAAGGAACCGTCTCACTGCGTGGGTCACATGCATGTACATGGTTTCCAATAGTGACCTGAGACCAAGGCCCTCGATTTATTCCTTTCTCATCTTCAACGCCTCACACAGGGTGGGCTATTGGTCACTTAATAAATATATAAAACTACATGTACTTATAAGCATTCTTTAATGACAGCTAACAGCTATCAAGTAGTAAGGAATAATAATTTTAAATAGGTAAGATAAAATGGGATTTGTCAAATTAGGATTTTTTTTTTTTTTTACACTGTGGGAAGCTGAAGTTCCTCTTCAGGGAGTAAAAGAACAGACAGCTTCGTGGGACTTGGTAGGAACTGAAATAAGAAGCAGAAATACCGAACTTTGTTCATTTCACAGACTGAGGCTCCTGTCTCTCCTCATTAACTGCCTCTTTTTCTCCTGTGAAACTCAAGCACTTTTTTTTTTTTTTTCAAATCACACAGGAATAGAGGGAAAATGAGAAAGTAAACTTTGCTTTGGGCATCAGCTTCTGTACCATTAACCCCTGGTTTTCACAAAATCTACTCTTTAGACATTACTTCTCTCTCCATTCAGCCCACATCCCCCCAAAAGAATGAATAGACAAGCAATTTATCTGTTAAATAGAATACAATTTGAAAGGGTTAAAGAATGCTTAGGATAATTCACGGCAAATTTCAAGAAATGATTAGCACTGTATAATCATATAAGTATATTTATATACTTTATTACTCCAAAAGAAACTATTTCTTAAAAGGATTGTTTTAAAAGAAGTAGAAACTCTTAACATATTTTGAAGTATTCTACTGAAATGAATTTTTTCATTTTCACGTTACGCTAGATAAATTTTATTAAAATTGTAACCAGTTTAATTGAAAATACCATATTTCATTAAAACAGATGTTTAAATAGGTTAATGAAAAAGACAGTAAAAATTTCTTATCAAAAATTGGATATTTTGATGAATTTTCTAAAATAAAAAGTGAACTCATAAAGTAGAAATGAAGTCTATTTGGGAAAAGAAGATTTTACTATCTTTTACTAAAGAAAAGCTTCTGCATTTAAATAAATCACATCACTCATCAGATCAAGAGTCTAGACTAACTAAATACATAGATTGCCAGTTCAGTTCTGAGTGAAATAATCAAACTCTATAAAATATTGAATTAAGTTTTTATAATAATTATTTGATCTCATTTACTTATTTGTTTATTTTAATTTGACCAGAGAGAGAGGGAAAGTGAGAAAGCAAGTCACCAGGTTCATGACTCGAACTGTGGTCAGCCATGTGGGGGTGTCCAGTGTCTTAATCACCATGCTACCTGCTGGTGCCCTGAATTAAGTTTTTTTTCTAAGCCAAAAATATGTATTACCATGACTCAGGAAGACACAGAATAAGTAGTCTTGAGTAAGTGCAGTGAGGTCTTCTAGCAGGTTCTTATGAGAAATAACACAAGCAGGAGGGAAGGTGGAAAGGGATTGTACTGTTTTGAGACAATTATCCTTGACTAGAAGATAAATCACAAAAGTGGTGTCAGTCTAAAGCTGGACAAGTGATTTCTAGGCAGAAGTAATCCCGAGTCAGGGTGCAGTGGTCTTTTTGCAAGGTTGTGATTCTGGAAGAATTCTTTAGATAGCAGTGCATGTTATCAGGCATGCTAGCAAGAGAAAACACCTCCTCCATGACTCTCCCCAGCTTGATTCAGTCAGAATTTAGCATAAGTTTTCACAAATGACCCCATTGTGAGCCCCAAAAATGTCCTTAAATTTATTATGAAAACATTATGGGATTGACTCAGTTTTCTCTGGTTTCCAAACAATGGTATTACAACTCACAACCAAAATCTTGTCCCTACAATTTTGGATCAAATTGTTTCAATTTTATCATATATTTTCCTAAGTGTGAAAGATTTAAGAAAAAAAAAAATCACAAACCATTACAGAATACTACTACCAAGCTCTAATATAATATATTCTTCTAAATCTATAATGTTTAACTATGTACCAATCAGGTAGTAGGGAGAAGGCATTTTTAGTATTTAATCAAATCAGATAATTCTAATTGCTTACATGGAAACATAAAATATTATATGGACAACCTATGTACATCTGCCTGGGCATTCGACTGTCTTCTTCAGGCTCTTCTTACTGTAATTTATGTTGCAGTCAATCAATAATTAGGAAATATTTTAAATTAAAGTAGCTTCTATCATATTAATTTTACATGAAGATAACTTAGGGGCCAACATACAGAGCCTTCAAAAACATTATGGAAATGGATATCATGAAAAAACTATATATAAAGTTCAACATTTTTTTTTTGGTACCAGAACTCTTAATTTCATTTTCCATAAACTTTTTGAAGTATCCTTATATATTTAACTGTCCAGCTATAACAAGAGATAGCGCTAATAGATTCAAATAGAGATTTCTTTAATATCAAACAATTCTTTCTATTGGGTCAATGAAAAAGTCATGACATATTTTTGCACAGAAAAAAAGAAAAATATGGGGCCAGCATATGGCATAGTGGTTATGTTACTGGACCCCCACAAGGCCGACCATGGTTCAAGTTCTAGATCCAGTGGCTTGAAACTCACACTGGGCACATGTGCGTGCATGCCCAAAATCCCAAGAGAAAAAAGGAGAAGGCATCGCTGTGTGTCCTTCCCTTTTAGGGGGGAGGTTGTGTGTGTGATTTCTCACTTTCTCTCTCACTGTCTGTCTGTCTCTCTCCCTCTAGCGAGTGCATATGTCCTAAAGCAAGAGCCTCTAAAAAGAAAAACATGTTATGACTTTCCTGAATACCTAATACTATCATCCTTAGAGGTTGTTTCCCATGTGAGATAAAATGTGAGAAAAAAATTATTTAGTTGGTGCATACAATATTCTCATTTTTTGTCTGCCTTATTTCTCAAAATATTTTTGCTGATTGTCTCTCATATGCATACAATACTTTTAGAAATTTTAACTTTAAGCCCAGCTTAGATAACACAGTCCAAAGTGTACTGTACTGATGTGCTGGAAGCTAATGACCAGTCACAGGTTTGAATCCATAAGTTGTCCTGAACATTCCCTAAGTGCATGAATGAGTGTCTAAGACCATGAGGCCCTGGAGCGCTGGGAAAATGACGGTGGCGTGATGAGACCTTCTTTAGGGTGCTTTCTCTTCCTACTACTCTGCATGAGCACACACTCTCATAAAATAAATAAATAAAACTTTAATTTTAACGAAAATTAAATATCAATACAGGAAACCCAACATGGTCACCCTCAAATAGATAAAATAACATTACAGAAATAAAACACAACTCAAATTTAGTTACACCACAATGTAGAGCTAAAATGACAAATTATAAGTCAGATACTATAGATTATAGAAAGTAAGGAAAGATAGATCTCTTTATATGAGATGAAGGTACTAGAAAGTTATAAATATTCGAATTCTAAAATAATAAAGACAAATGAGGTCATACATGATACCAAAAGGAAATAAAGATTGCTGTCAAGAAATGGGGATTTTCCATTTGTTTTTCAATTTCTGTGTCCAAATGAAAGAGAATCAGTTCCTAGCTCATAAATTTCTCTACAATTAAATACAATTTAAAAATATCACTTAAGTAAAAGATACATACTTATTATACAACCAGAGAATTACATAATTATATATTAAAGGAAGCTGGGCAAAATGTGTGTGTGTATGTGTGTGTGTGTGTGTGTCTGTGTGTATCATCCACAAATTAACTAAACTCTTCTTTCATCTCAAAGAATACTAAGATCTGGAACATCAATGTTTCTTGACATCCATGCCAAGTTCATAAAGGATATTGTCAAGCAAAGGCAAACGAAGTTCAGACATTGAATTCTGGATACTACAGAAATGTAATAAAAGATAAAACAACCCAAAGCTTATGGAATTTTATCTTATTTTATTTTACAAAAAAAGAGAAAGACAATGTGTGAATCCATTATAGTTTATTACATTTTCCCATGGTAGGTTTTCTAAAATTAGTAGGTTCATTTTAATGTAATAAAAATATATTCAAGCTTTATTTTGAGCTCTTAATGGGTCATTAATTGGCTTGTTTTCTCATTTAAACTTTAGTTTTAAATTAGAAATAATTTCAGACTATTTTTCTCATCACTTATCATTTATTGCCTACCCATTTTGAATATACTTCTTTATTTTCAAAGTAATATATTCTTTTTTTTTTTGAGAGGTTTTTGCTATAGGGCACGTGCGCTCGGCCAGACAGACAGAGAGAGACAGAGAGATAGAAAGTGAGAAATCACCCCCCAGGGGGGATGGCCACAACGCAATCCCTTTTCCTCCATTCTCCTCTTGGGACCTTGGGCACACAAGCAAACGTGCCTGGCATGAATTTTAAGCCACCGGTTCCGGGATTCAAACCGCAGTTGACTACGTGGGAGTCCAGCGACTTAGCCATTACACTAACTGCTGGTCCCAAGTAATATATTCTTTTTGACAACATTTTCATCTGTACAGTTCTATGAAGAAAACAAAACTAAGTTCCTGTGCATTTTGGTTATTTGTATGTCTTCAGAGAGTTGTCTGTTCACCTCATTTGTTCATCGATTTGATAGCTTTTTTTCAGATAAGCCACTTGAGTTCCCTATATATTCTGGTTATTAATCTTGTCTCTGAGGCATACTTTACAAAAAATATTCTCTGATTCTTAGGGTTGCTGATTCATTCTATTATTTATTTTGCTGTGCAGAAGCTTTTTACCTGATGTAGTCCCACTTGTCTATTTTGGAGATGATTGCCTGTACTTTGGGGGTTTTATTTAAGAAGTCCTTGCCTAATCTGATGTCTCCAAGAGTTTTCCTTGTGTTATCCACCAGTAATTTTACAGTTTAAGGTCTTAGGTTTAGATCTTTGATCCATTTTGCATTGATTTTTCTTAATGGTGAGAGCTAAGGATCCAGTATCTTTCTGCAGGTGAGTGTCCAGTTTTTTCAGCACCATTTACTAAAGAGAGTTTCTCTTCCCCATTGAATTGTATGGTGTCCTTTGTCAAACATCAATTGGATGTAATTTTGGAGTTTATTTCTAGGGTCTCTATTTTATTTCATTGGTCCACATGCCTATTTTTGTGCCAATACCATGATTTCTTTATTATTTCAACTTTGTAATACATTTTGGAGTCAAGGAGTGAGATGCATCTACACCACTCTTGTGCTTTATTGCTTTGGTGATATGGGATATTTTAAGGTTCCAGACAAATTCTATGATTGCTTTTTCTAAATCTGTAAAGAATATCTCTAGTGATTTCATTGGGATTGAATTAAAGATGTACATTTATTTGTGTATAATTTACATTTTGGTTATATTAATTCTTCCAATACAGAAACATGCAATGTTTTTATGTCATTTTCAATTTCTTTTTTTTAGTTTTTCATAGTTTTCCTTGTAGGGGTCTTTGACTTCTTTGGTTAGATTTATTCCTAGGTAAAGCATATGAAAAAATGCTCAACATCCTTTATTATAAGGGAAATGCAAATCAAAACCTCCAGTCAGAATGGCTAAGATTAAAAAAAATTAAAAATGATAAATGCTGATGGGGCTATGGTGAAAAGAGAACTCTCCTATACTGTTGATGGGACTGTAAATTAGTACAGCCACTGTAGAGAACAATGCAGTGGTTCCTCAAAGACCTACAAATAGAACTACCATATGATCCAGCAATTCTATTCCTGGGTATCTACCCAAGGATAGGAATACAATCAGCTGGAAAAGTATTTGCACATCCATGTTTATTGGAACACTATTCACAATTGCTAAGACACAGAACCAACCGAAATGTCCATGAACAGATGAACAGATTGAAAAAACATGGCACATATACACAATGGAATAATTCTCAGTCATAAAAGAGAAAGAGAGAGAGAGAGAGAGATCCTGGCCTTTGAAAAAAAATAAATATTAATGAGTCACTGCTAAGTGAAGCAAGTCAATTATGAAAGATAAGCATTGCATATCCCACTCAATATATATATTCCAAATATCTGCATTCTATGTTAGAAGCTGAAATATTGGAAGATATAAACTGGAGAACAATTATGGATACTAGTTAGAGTGTGGAAGGAGAGTGAAAAATGGGGAAGGGTAAGAGGAAAGGCATCAAGTGAAAAAGAAAGAAGCAAAACACAAAACATTTCAGGGACACAAAAATGAAAATTATCTGTTGATAATGTGTATGATAATACTCTGACTGGATTAATATACAGTGTATTCTTGAAGAGAAAACTCATTTTGCATGCTGTAATGATATACAGTGATTGAAAGTATTTTTTAAAAAAAGGAATAGGAAGTTAAGTTCCTACCTTGTCTTTCTCATATCCCACAGTGGAAGCAACTATTTGAAACATGTCTGGTCCAAAAAAGGCCAACTTGGAATTCTTTTCCTTGTAATTTTCCATTATTATTTGGCAAGGAAGGATGTTAATAAAGCTATTGCAATAAAATTTCAATGAAGTAGACAGTATGTAAGTTAGTTATGAGTTTAATACTTTTCTCTAGGGTCCTTTTCTACTGTTCTCACTCCTAGGTCTGGAGCTATTCTTTCCTTTCTATTTTTTAAAAGCCTTCTCACATAATTTTTTGGAAAATATTTTACAAACTAACAGTCTATTAATTTTTTTTTTGCATTTCAATTCCATATTAACTTGTAAAGTTTAACACAAAGTAATTGATATAGTCACTGAACATTTTTTAAAATGTTTAAAATGTTACCTTTAAGTAGGTCATATAGAATCTGCATGTGGCCCAATACATGACATATCCTTAGTGTCCAACAGATATTTATTAAAGGACTGAAGACTCGTAACTCTGAGGCTATTTAGCTTGTTTGTGTTTTGCTTGGTCTTGGCTAGAGAAACAGAAGCGATGAGATAAATATATATGTAAAGGAAGGGATTTATTATAAGAATTCTATCACAAAATCAGAAAGTGATGTTTCAAAATAGACTGACTGCAAATTGGAGAAACAACAGAAAAAGTGAAGCAGGGAAATTAGTGCAGTTCCCATGAGGTTTGAGGGGGACCTTGATACCCTCAGGAAGCCACTGGATGAGTTCAGAGTCCAAAAGTTAAAGAACTTGGAAACTAGCTGGTTGGAAGGAGGCAAGTGTTAGGAGTTTATAAGAACAAATACAGCTGAGGGCCCAGTGAGGGAGTAGGGGAAGAGCAGGTAATGTATAAGAGTGGAACCCACACACATTCTGGAAGGAGGTATCAAAAGAGAGAGAGACAAAGAGATGGTGACAAGGAGAGAGACAGAAGAAACAGAACTCCACTTCCTTGTTTGTCCCTCCCAGGCTCCTAGTGATCGGGGGACCCACCTACATTGAAAAAAGGTCGTTTTCTTTTGGTACATTGCCTCTCATGCCTATCTGATCTGTGAACACCTGCAGAGACAGTTCCAGGCCTCTTTCAACCAAGTCAGGTTAGAACCCCAAATTAGCCATCACACTTGGTTTATTGGTTTGGAATCTAGAGCATTTTAGTGTCTGACAAAGCTCAGCTAGAAACAAGCTTTTGTTTTCTCATCTTGCTCAAAGCAGGTGGACTGAAGCTTTAGCAAAAGCACAGCAATTCCCATTTTAAAATCCCCATTAAACTGCTTATTTTTGAAGAGTTCACCATCTACTTTTAAATTTTTCATTGCTTCCAAGTAATTTGTTCTATATTTAAAGGAGTTAGAAAAAAATGCAATATAGTAGACTAAATTTAGAATTTTGTTTCAAGCACACGTTAGGAACATAAGACGAAGATTACTACATTTTAGTGAAAAAAATTAAGCAATAGTAAATTAAATCAGTCAAAAATCAGTATACCTCTAACTATGTATGAAGTAAAATATCTAAAATACAGATATTTTAATTCCCTGTTAAAATTACTTATATTTCATACACAAACCTTTTATAGTAATATGAAGGTTTATATTATTTGTATTTACTCCCTTTTTTGTTAAACTATTGTCTTTTCTTGCTTTTCATAGCTTATCCTCCAAAACACAGTTCCAAGGTCAATTCTGTAGAAAATCAAGCAATTGACTTTTTTCCTCACCAGTAAATAATTAGTGATACATAATTTATTTAGTACTAAGTTTTAGAGAATCTGAAAGCACTTGTAAAATGAGCTACTAGCTTTTAATTAAATATTCTCTGGGTGGGGGGTGGTAGGTGGCATGGTGGTTAAACATGCTGGACACCCACTTGGTTGACCACGGTTTGAGTCTCAGACTTGGTGGCTTGCTTTCTCACCTTCCCTCTCTCTCTCTCTTTCTCTCAGTCTGTCCCTCTCTGGTCAAATTAAAATAAATAAATAAAGTTAAATAAAATAAGTTTTAAAAATGTATATATTCTCTTTTATATAAAAGCAAAATAAAGTATTCTTATCAATTTATACTCTCAAAGCAAAAAGTAATTTGTCACCCGCCTATGGCTATTGCCATTTTTTTTTTATCTTTGTTTTTCTTACATTAAATGAAGACAAAGTTTTAATGTCTTTCTGCAGACTATAAAAACTTTTTTTTTGCCCTAAAGTGTCTTCACAGAGTCCTTACAGGCCAGTTATAATTGCATTAAAGTGCTGGAACAAAGATAAATTAGGTTCCTACTAAAGGTATTACAAGACCAATTAGCAACATATAAAATATAAATATGCTCATAAATACATTCAAATAGAGCCATTAGGAGAAGTAGGTCAATGACAAGTTTTGGCAGTTTTGACAATAAATGAGATTTACAAGGTTAAATATCTGGGGAGGTCATGAAGTAATAATTGAAAAGAAAGGACAATATATTATATATTAAAAAAAAGAATATTGTATAACCAAGAATTGATGTCACAGCTTTAATAGCAAAAGTCTGCTAAATCAAGTTATGCTTATTATCTTTAATTTTCCTTCACTTCCAGTACAATGCAAGACAACTCCCAATATTCTTCAGTCTCAGAGATTTGTCTCAGAAAATGTACTTTATATACCCTTTTTTCCTCAACAACTAACTTTATCGAAGGTCCTTTTATTATTTTTTTTCTTCAGGGAAAATGTATATTTTTTCCATTTGGTACTTGTTATTGTTTGAATATATTTCCCTAAAAAGTCACATTTTAAGTTGAGATCATGGAAACTTACTCCCATTTTTACTAAGAGGTTTGACCTTTGGGAGGACATCAGGGTAGGACCCCTTGGTTGACTCCTGGTAGCTTTATAAGAATTGCATACAGAGGCACCAATGAAGACACAGGTGAATTTTTTGTTTCATGTGATGACATGAGTCACCTCAAGATTCTGCATAGAGAGACCAGCAGTTAGTGTAATGGCTATGTCACTGAACTCCCATGTAGTTGATCGCGGTTCGAGTCCTAGACCTGGTGGCTTAAACTCACGCCGGGCATGTGTGGTACGTGCCCAAGATCTTGAGAAGAGAATGGAGGAGAAGTGATTGCAGCATGGCCATCCCCCTGGGGGGTGATTTCTCGCTTTTCTGTCCCTCTGTCTCTCTCCGTCTCTGTCTTTCTGGCGAGCACACACGCCCTATAGCAAAAATCTCTCCAAAAAAAAAAAAAAAGATTCTACATAGAGTACCCATTGTCAAAGACAAAAAAATAAAAAAATTTGAGATGAATTAAATTTGAGCATGTTCCAATAGAATACTCGTTCAAGAACCAGTAGTAATATACCAGAAGATGCTTTATAATGCCTCCTCTTACAAGTGTAGCAAGCAAAAACACAGGACATGAGATACAGAGATTTACTTGTTGAGTGCAATTTGTTATCTTCCTTCTTTGGGTATAACTTGAAAACTTTCTCCTTTTGATTAGCTAGGGGTTGGCTACTGTAAAATCAATTGCCTAGTTACCAGGATTGATTGATTGCTTTGCCATCAAGCATGTGTGTGTGTGTGTGTGTGTGTGTGTGTACCAAAAAAGGACAGATAGAAAGAGAGAGGGAAAGTTAGAAAGTTTTCCCTGAAAGGAATAGTCACACTCCAACCTTTCTCCATTTCTCTCTGCTTTGGGGACTTCAGGCATGCACACCATATGCACCGGACATGTTCCTCAAGCTGTAAGCCTGGGACTCAAACTGCACAGTCAAGCTATGGAATCCAGCCACCTTCACTACCACATCACAGGTCGGCCCAGGATATATTCCTAAAGCAGACTACAATTTATTTCAAGCTAGGATGCATTTTATTATCTATAGAGACTGTTGTAGGCTATTTTATTAATTTTAAATTTTTAAATTTTTTTTTTACACTATGAAGGCTTGCTTAAGCCAATTTTACTCACTCTAACAATACCAGAAGAACTCTTACCAGATGTGGACCCTTGACCTTGGGCCCCCAAACCATGAACTAAATAAGTGAGCCTTTATTAGTTAAGAATAAACGTTTCTGTCTCTAACAACAGTGGCACTCAGTGACAGAAACACAAAACAAAGAGTAGTTTTTGCTTGTTGGTTTTTGTTTAAAGGTTGCTGTGACTTGCATGGTGGGGAGACATGACCCTGAGTGGGAGCGATAGTGGATTGGAAAGAAACAAATACAAACCAGCAAGGAGGGAGAAGCAGGGATTGGGTGGTCCAGGTGTCTCTGATGAAGAAGCAAATACAAACACGCAAGTAGGGAGAAGCAGGGATTGGGTGGTCCAGGTGTCTCTGATGGAGACAGCTGCAGCCATGAGCCATTCCCAAGTTTATTCTTTCCTAGGGAAAAAGAGGGGAGAGGAAGGAGTGGATTGAGAAGCCAGGTGTCTTTGCTGTTGTCAACTGAAGTTGTGGAGCATTTTGTGTCTTGCCATTCTATACAAATGTCCTCTTGTCTTTCCTGGTCTTCTCTGACTGAAATATAGTTTCCTTTAACCTCAGTCACCTAAGCAGATCTGTGCCTCTGCTTGTCTTTAGAGGTCACCATTGTTCAGCTCAGATTTGGCCACTTCCTACCAAAGGTGAATGGACTTGTCAAGGAGAGAGGGGTGGGCAGGTGGGGGAGGGCAAATGAGAAAGTACTCCCCACACAGAAATCCCTTCTTCTCCATTCTTCTTTGGGGACTTTTAGCATACCCACTCTCAGCCTACCAGGTCAGGAATTTGAAACACACAGACACATGAAATCCAGATGCCTTAATGACCACAACACTGGCTGGCTCAAGAGCAGTTCTATTTGTATATTCTTTTTTTCTTTTTTTTGGAGAGATTTTTTACTATAGGGCGCGTGCGCTCGCCAGACAGAGAGAGTCATAGAGACAGAAAGCAAGAAATCACCCCCAAGGGGGGATGGCCACTCTGCAATCCCTTCTCCTCCATTCTCCTCTCGGGATCTTGGGCATGCACACACACACGCCTGGCGTGAATTTTAAGCCACTGGGTCCAGGACTCAAACCACAGTCGACTACGTGGGAGTCCAGCGACATAGCCATTACGCTAACTGCTGGTTCCCTGTTTGTATATTCTTAAACTCATCTTATATCATGTCTCACAAGAATTAGTTTCTTTTGTTTTTTTATTTATGATTATTTAAACCTTTATTTCTTCTCATTATTAACTCAAAAGGGTAGTCCATACTTTATCCTCCCGATTCCTCAAGTTGTTATTAAAATTGGGCTAATTATTACAGGACTTAATGTCACTACTGTTTTAAAATTTATTTGCAGAATCATAAGTGAGAAAAAAAATACCTACTATCCTAGGAAAATACCCATTGTCTTCTCTGTAATAGTTGAAGCACTTCTTTCTACATCTAAGTTTATACCAGTCCCTTTCAGAAATCCTCTTGCATTTGAAAATATGCCAGTCACTGAATTTGAAGGCTTAAAAAAAAATCCTATGTATTGGGACCAGCAGTTGGTGTAATAGCTATGTTGCTGGATTCCCATGTAGTCGACTGTGGTTTGAGTCCTGGACCTGGCAGCTTAAACTCATGCCAGGCGTGTGTGTGTGCATGCCCAAGATCCCGAGAGGAGAATGAAGGAGAAGGGATTGTCGCATGGCCATCCCCCCTTGGGGGGTGATTTTTCGCTTTCTATCTCTCTGTCTCTCGGGTGAGCACACACGCTCTATAGCAAAAACCTCTCCCCCCCGAAAAAAAAAATAAAAGAAAAAAAATCCTATGTAAAAAGAAACCTCTGCTTTGCTTAGTAAAATTGTCCTTTATAGTTACAACTCTTCCTTATTTAGCAACTAATACATTCAGGTTTCAATTTCAGTTAGTGCTGAACTCTTCATGATAGCACCTTAGAGATCACAGCTCCGCAGAATGCCAGGAGACATATAGGCAACAAGGCGTACCTACTGGTCCCATTGATCCCAGCTCTGATTGTTTTCTGGATCCAGTGTCAGACGAGTTTCTGAATTGCGTCAATGATCTCATGTTTAATTTATTTTCTAATGACCTGATTTCCAGTCAAATAGGTCTTTGTTTTGGGTAATTATTTTGGCTCAAATGTGCTTCATTTGGCAAATACTCTTGTTATTAATCTGTTTTTATTCAACCCATAAATTTGCTCTTGTTCCCTTTTTTTTCTGAAATTTTATTTCAACCGCTTGGATTTTGAAATAGAGTTTATTAGATACAGTTTACACATCCTCTTCATCCCTCTTGTATAAGTTTCAATGAATCATGACAAATAATAAGCTCATGTGATCACCACCAAATCAACATATAGACATTTCCACTAACTCCTAAATTTCTCTGTGTCCCTTTTCAAGCATCCTACCACCTTCGATTCAAGCAACTACTCGTTACCTTCTGTAAATATATTGGGTCATCAGAAAAGTCATGACACACTATTGCATAGAAAAATATGTCATGACTTTCCCCGATGCCTAATACATTACTTTTGTCTTTTTTTAAACATCTTTTAAGGATTATTGCATTTAACTTTATTCATTTATTTTCATTTTATCAGAGAGAGACAGTGAGAGAGAGAGAAGGAAAGTGAAAAGCAAGATGCCAGGTTTGGGATTTGAATTGCAGTTGGTCATGTGGGAGCCCAGCGTCTTTAACCACCATGCCACCTGCCAGGCCCTACTTTTGTCTTTTTAAAATAGCTTTCTATAAACAGTATCATACAATACAAACCGCTTTGTGTCTTATTCCTATTTACTCAGTTTGATTTTTTTTTTTTTTTAATTTTCTCTAAGGTGTAGATACAGAGAAACTTGGAGAAAGAGAGAAGGAGAAACTGAGAAATCACCTGCTGGGGAGATGCCATGCCACAGTCTCTTTTCTTCCATTCTCCTCTTGGGATTTGGGGCACACACGCACAAGTGCCCAGTGTGTTTTTCAAGCTATCTGGTCTCATACTGTGCAGTTGACTATATGGAATCCAGTGCCTTAACCACCATACACCAGGCTGACCTAGTATGATTTTTACTGTTTTTAGAGTTTTCCATCTTGTTGCATAAGTAATACGAGGCTTGATATTCCTTAGTAATAATTCCATGTACTAGATGACATACATTTCTAATATAGTACAGTAAAATATATCATCTGTTGACCTGCTCATGAACATTTGGTTGTTCTAGTATCATGCTATTATAAAAAAGTGTGCTATGAAATGCATTTTTTTTCCATTTTTAAAATAAATTGCTAGGAGTACAATGGCTAGGTCACATGATAAGTGAATGGTTAAATTTATGAGAAACTGTCGATTGTTTTTCAAAGTAGTTTATTATCTCACATTTTCTCCAACAAACTGAAAAACTGCCAGTTGCAATGTATTTTCATTAACTCTTGGTTTTACTAGCTATTTTAATTTTAGACATAGTCGTTTATGTAGAGTGGTAACAATTGTGATTTTAATTGGCATATCTCTGATAAATAAGAGTTCTGAGAATCATTTTATGTCCTTGTTGAATATTTACATGTGTTCTTTCTTGCCATGTCCATTTTAGACTGACAAATTGTCTTCATCTAGAGTTTTAATAGTTACTTGTATATTCTGCATACATGTCCTATTTAGATTATTTTTTTTTTTTTGAGGATTGAGGTGTTGTTCCAGAGGGAAGAAGAACTCAGAGTTAAAGAGACATGCAATGAAGGGCTATCCATGTTTTTAATTGAATGTTTTAACATAAAATTTTAGGAACATATATTGGAAAATTGAATGTACATAAGAATTAGCTACTGTATTCATGTTAATTTTCTGATCTTAATTATTGTGTGGCAATTCTACAGGATTTTATTCTTTCAGTAAATGCAAACTGTATTATTAGGAAATAATATTTGTTTCTGTGCAACAAATTTATCACAACTTTGTGGTTATAAAATATTAAATATTTTATTTCCTACAATTTTGCAGGGCACAAATTCCAGATCAATTTCAGGTTACTTATGAAGTTACACCAAGAGACTGGTGAAGTTTGTAGTCTTTGATAGCCTGACTAGTGCTAGACGGTCCCTTGCCAATACAGTTCACAAACATGGTTATTGACAAGAGGTCTCTTTTTCCTCACTATATGAGCTTCTTTATAAGTCCTTTGGATATACTGGGAGTATACCTCTGACAAAATCTCACAGAACTCAAAACGATGAAATATGTTTTTTAGGTTTCTAAACTGGAGCACCCAAACTACTGTTTCTAGTGATAAGGGAATTCCTTCTATTATTAAAATTATCAGTGAATTATATAAGATTTTAAGCTCTATTCAGTAATATCATCCTCACTAATCATCTGGAAAAAGAAAAGAAAAAGTGCAACATTAAAATTAATCTTTAATTTTAAGGTTAATTGGCTGTATCTCACATGGTCAACTCTGCAGTTTGAATCCCAGACCTGGTGACTTGAAAATCACTCTGGCTTCATGTACATGTCTGCCCAGAATCCCAAGAGGAAAATAAAGGAGAAGGGTTAGTAATCTTCTCTCTCTCTCTCTCTCTCATTGTCTCTCTCTGGTGCATGCACCATTGTAGCAAAGAAAAAGAAAAATCAAAATCCATTATTTTATTGCTGATATATAGGAAAGGTATTGAATTTCATATATTAACCTTATATTTTCTATAAACATGCCATAATTCTCTAATTTTTATTATTCTTTTTATTCTCCTTAGTTTTTATTTACTTTGCTCATTTTGATCCCTCATTGACTACGGTAGAAGCTTAGATAATTGCTTTGTTTTTCTTCTTTTGTAATATCTATATTTGATGCTATACATCTTCTTCTGAGGACTCTTTTGGTTGCATCTGACACATTTTGATTAGTTATGTATTTGTTTCCATTTAGTTCAAAATATTGAAATATTCCCTTGAGATTTCTTCTTTGACTCACTTTATTTAGAATTATATATTCAATTTTTAAATTTTGGAGGATTTTCCAACTATACTCTTATTGATTTCTAGTTTAATTTCTTGATAATTTGAGAGCAGACATTGTGTAATTTACATCCCCTTTAAATCGTTAATGTGTGTTTTATGGAACCGAATTTGGTCTGTTTTGGTGGATGTTTTGTATGAGCTGGAGAATAATGTGTATTGTGCTGTTGTTGGTTGCAATTCAAGTAGGTTTTAATGATTTTCTACAGACTGAATCTGTCCATTTCTTAAAAGGGATGTTAAAGTCTCCAACAATAATAGTGGATCATTTATTTCTCCTTGTAGTTTTTCAGTTTTTCCGTGATGTATTTTGATACTATAATATTAGATGCATGCAGATTTGAAACTGTATGTTTTCATGAAGAATTGAGCTGTTGATCATTATGTAATGTCTCTCTTCATCCTTGACAACTTTCCTTGCTGTGATGTCTGTTCAGTGTGAAATTAATACAGCTACTATCACTTTCTTTTTTTATCTTTTTATACTTTTTAAATTAATTAATTTACATTTATTCAATGAACATTGTCATAGCATACAAAATGTAATTTCCCATCCAGAAGATGCTGCATAGTAGCTTAATCATACATGCTATTGTTGGTAATTTTCCATTTCTTATTTCATGTATATATAAATATATATACACACATACATATCTATTTTCCCCCTATTTCTCACCCTTTGCCATTTCCTACCCTCCTCACACACTATTGCAGGTGTCCATAGTTGTTTTCCATTCCCTCCCCCTTAACTGGAGCACCCAAACTACTGTTTCTAGTGATAAGGGAATTCCTTCTATTATTAAAATTATCAGTGAATTATATAAGATTTTAAGCTCTATTCAGTAATATCATCCTCACTAATCATCTGGAAAAAGCAAAGAAAAAGTGCAACATTAAAATTAATCTTTAATTTTAAGGTTAATTGGCTGTATCTCACATGGTCAACTCTGCAGTTTGAATCCCAGACCTGGTGACTTGAAAATCACTCTGGCTTCATGTACATGTCTGCCCAGAATCCCAAGAGGAAAATAAAGGAGAAGGGTTAGTAATCTTCTCTCTCTCTCTCTCTCTCATTGTCTCTCTCTGGTGCATGCACCATTGTAGCAAAGAAAAAGAAAAATCAAAATCCATTATTTTATTGCTGATATATAGGAAAGGTATTGAATTTCATATATTAACCTTATATTTTCTATAAACATGCCATAATTCTCTAATTTTTATTATTCTTTTTATTCTCCTTAGTTTTTATTTACTTTGCTCATTTTGATCCCTCATTGACTACGGTAGAAGCTTAGATAATTGCTTTGTTTTTCTTCTTTTGTAATATCTATATTTGATGCTATACATCTTCTTCTGAGGACTCTTTTGGTTGCATCTGACACATTTTGATTAGTTATGTATTTGTTTCCATTTAGTTCAAAATATTGAAATATTCCCTTGAGATTTCTTCTTTGACTCACTTTATTTAGAATTATATATTCAATTTTTAAATTTTGGAGGATTTTCCAACTATACTCTTATTGATTTCTAGTTTAATTTCTTGATAATTTGAGAGCAGACATTGTGTAATTTACATCCCCTTTAAATCGTTAATGTGTGTTTTATGGAACCGAATTTGGTCTGTTTTGGTGGATGTTTTGTATGAGCTGGAGAATAATGTGTATTGTGCTGTTGTTGGTTGCAATTCAAGTAGGTTTTAATGATTTTCTACAGACTGAATCTGTCCATTTCTTAAAAGGGATGTTAAAGTCTCCAACAATAATAGTGGATCATTTATTTCTCCTTGTAGTTTTTCAGTTTTTCCGTGATGTATTTTGATACTATAATATTAGATGCATGCAGATTTGAAACTGTATGTTTTCATGAAGAATTGAGCTGTTGATCATTATGTAATGTCTCTCTTCATCCTTGACAACTTTCCTTGCTGTGATGTCTGTTCAGTGTGAAATTAATACAGCTACTATCACTTTCTTTTTTTATCTTTTTATACTTTTTAAATTAATTAATTTACATTTATTCAATGAACATTGTCATAGCATACAAAATGTAATTTCCCATCCAGAAGATGCTGCATAGTAGCTTAATCATACATGCTATTGTTGGTAATTTTCCATTTCTAATTTCATGTATATATAAATATATATACACACATACATATCTATTTTCCCCCTATTTCTCACCCTTTGCCATTTCCTACCCTCCTCACACACTATTGCAGGTGTCCATAGTTGTTTTCCATTCCCTCCCCCCCCACACATTTTATTGATTCACAAAATTTCTTAAATAATCTAACTACTTTCAATAGTAAGCTTTGGGACCAGCAGTTAGCATAATGGCTATGTCACTGGACTCCCATGTAATTGATTGCTGTTCGAGTCCTGGACCTGGTTTCTTAAACTCACTCTGGGTGCGTGTGCATGTGTGCCCAAGATCCCAAGAGGAGAAAAGCGGAGAAGGTATTGTGGTGTGACCATCCCCCTGGGGGGGGTGATTAATTACTTTCTATCTCTCTGTCTCTCTCTTTCTGGTGAGCATACGCGCCCTATAGCAAAAACCTCTCCAAAAAAAAAAAAATAGCAAGCTTTGCTGATATATACATATCTATTAATACGTATCTGATTTAAGGCATGAAATTCTGAGTAGAATGAATATACTATAAGGTAGCACCTAGCTGATGCTATATAGTTTACTACAGTCTTTAATTCTGTATTTTTTACTATATTTTTTAATTTTAAGAAAAGTAGATTTAACTTTAATAAATCAAAGAAATGCTAAGGAAATATGCTTACAACTTAAAGCCAGGAAACAGGTTGGGATTCTGTTCAAATAGTAGGTACATGAATCTATCAGCAGCTCAAGACAAGACAAAATACACTCAGAGTATTAAGGGAAAAGCAACTGCAACTACGATACTATACTCAGCAAGATTATCCTTCCTATGGGAAGAAATGACTAGAGCATTCCCATATAAACAAAATCTGAAAGAACTTACCATTAGCCGACCAGATCTCCAAGAAATTCTGCAGGGAGTTCTATACCAAGAAAATTAAATACAGTCACACTGAAATAAGAATGCAAAAACTAAGAATATGACCAACTTAATTGTGGGGACAGGCCTGGAGTTGAATATTATATCTCAGAATTTAATTGGGAAAATTGAATCACAACAAAAGATATAGTACATGGCACTGAACTGGTGAAATAGAATTTTATGACTTTTGACTAAAACATTTTTGATTTTTTTCACTTTTTTTTTTAAAGTGTTGGCATAGGAAATATTTTTTAATTTAACATATATATGTTTTTATATTATTTTTTTGTAAGCAACATATATCGGATCTTAATTTTTGAGTTACTCTGATAATCTCTCTAATTTAGTTGACACATTTAAACCATTGACCTTCGAAGTGATTACTGATACATTTGGATTACCTTCTATCATACTTACTGTTGTTTTCTATTTGTTCTTTGTTTCTATATTTGTCTTCCACTCTTTGTCTGACTTCAATTTAACATTCTGTATTATTATATTTCACCTCTTTTTTATTTATTTATTTATTTTTATTTTATTTTTTATTTTTTTTGGAGAGATTTTTCACTATAGGGCGTGTGCACTCGCCAGACAGACAGAGAGAGACATAGAGATAGAAAGCAAGAAATCACCCCCCCCCAGGGGGGATGGTCATGCCGCAATCCTTTCTCCTCCATTCTCCTCTTGAGATCTTGGGCACGCACGCACACACGCCTGGCGTGGTTTTAAGCCACCGGGTCCGGGACGCGAACCACGATCGACTACGTGGGAGTCCAGCGACATAGCCATTACACTAACTGCTGGTTCCCTCAACTCCTTTTTTAAATTTATTATTTGCAATTCTGTTTTTACTACCTTTTTTATGGTTGTCTTAAGGTTTGTAATACTCATTTACAAATAATAAAAGTACTTTTTCAAGCAACTCTGTACCACTTACCTTTTAGTGAAAGTACCTTATAATACAAAAATAATCATAATTAATCCCATCTATTCTTTGAATTACTGTTGTCATTAATTGGCACATGTGTGAAAAATGCATATACAAATGCATCACTCAGACACACACACAAACATAAACAGACAAAATTGAATACATCATTGCTATTATTATCTTGAATAGGCTGTTATCTGTTAGATTAATTAAAAACAAGAAATGTAAATGCTTTTGTTTTAGCTTATTATTTTAACTATTCCTTCTTTGATGCTCTTCTTTTCTTTATGTAGATCTAAGTTCTTAACTTACATCATTCTCCTTTCTAAAAAAAGGCTTTTACATTTCTTTCTTTCTTTCTTTCTCCCTTTTTTTTTTTTTCTTTTTCTTTTCTCTCTTTCTCTTTTTCTAGAGGGCATTTGTACTGACAGAGAGACAGAAAGTGAGAAATCACCCCACCTCCAGGGGGGATGGCCATGCCACAATCCCTTCTCCTCCATCCTCCTCTCAGGATCTTGGGCACGCAGGCACATGTGCCTGACGTGATTTTTAAGCCACCGGGTCCAGGACTTAAACTGCGGTTGACTACATGGGAGTCCAGTCACACAGCCATTATGCTAACTGCTGGTCCCTACATTTCTTAAAAAGTAAATTGTTAATTACCTTAGAATGCCTTTATTTCATTTTCTTTTTTTTGGAGAGATTTTCGCTATAGGGCGCGTACGCTCGCCAGCCAGACAGAAAGCAAGAAATCCCCCCCCCCCCAGGGGGGATGGTCATGCTGCAATCCCTTCTCCTCCATTCTCCTCTGGGATCTTGGGGACGCACGCACACGTGCCCGGCATGAGTTTTAAACCACCAGGTCCAGGATGCGAACTGCGGTCGACTACGTGGGAGTCCAGCGACATAGCCGTTACGCTAACTGCTGGTTCCCCCTTTATTTCATTTTCTAAAGATAATTTTTCAGTGTACAGAATTTCTCTAGAGATTTGGTGTCCTCCCTTCTTTGATTATTTAAATTTGTTCTTTGATTTGTTGCATCATACAAATTATTTGCTTAAGTATAGGTTTTCCTTTTTGGTTCTTGTCATAGGGCATGTGTGCTTGCCAAAGAAACACAGATAGAGGGAAAGGCAATCTCTTCTCTTCCATTCCTCTCTCAGAATTTTCAACATGCATGCACACGTGCCCAGTGTGATTTTCAAGACACCAGACCTGGGACTTGAACTATGGTTGGCCATGTGGGCTTCTGGTGCATTAACCAGTATGCCACCTACTGACCTGTAAGTGTAGTTTTAATAGTATTTATTCTGCATCGTATTCTCTGAGCTTCCAGGGCTGTGGTTTAGTGTCTAACAACTTGGAAGAATTCTCAGTCATAACAACTAATACAATTTTTTTTTCTCTCTTTCTTTATTTTTATGCAATTGCCATTTTCGTATGTTACAATTTTTTTTTTTTTTACCCATAGTTCTTGGATATGATGTTTTGTTTTAATTTATTTTGCCTTTCCTAGTTTTTTTTTTCTTTTGAGATTTCTGTTGAAATATCCTAAGACTCAGTGATTATTTCCTCAGCAACTTCAAGTCAACTAATAAGTCCATTAAAAGCATCTTTGAATTTCTGTTACAGAGTTTTTAATCACTTTTTCTGGTTTCTAGGATTTTCAATTTTCTGTTTATATTATCCATGTGTTGTTGCATATTGTTTACCTATTAGAGTCCTTAGTGTGTTAATCAGGGTTATTTTAAATTCTTAGTCATAGTTCTTACATCTGAGCCATGTCTAATTCTGGTTTGGATGCTTGTTCTCTCTCTGCAGACCATAGCTTTTGCCTTTTATTCTGCCTTGTAATTTTTCTTGTAAGAACATGATATGTTGAGTAAAAGGGACTGCTGGTAACGGGACTTCCGTATTGCAGTCTTACTGTGTGAGGAGAAGACAGTATTCTGTAATGCTGTTGTGGCAAGGTCTCCATCTTTACGAGAGCCTATACATGTGACTGTGAGCTTCGCACATGCTTTTCAGCCTCTGACCCCCATTCCTTAGATAGGAAAGGATGGCTGGCGTGGGTTGGAGTTCCTTTTGTCTCTTTGAGTCAGTCTCTGATAAACCCCAGAAGGTTAGACTCTGGTTAAGTAGTTTCTCAGGACAGCAGGCCTTGTTCAAAACAAAACAACAAAACAAAACAGATTCTCTGGCATATTTCAAAATCCACCCCCTGGCATAATGATGAGAGTATTTTTCTCTATAACTCTTCGTGAGAAGGTGGCAGAATTGCAGGAAGTAAAATTCACAAAATGGTGGGAGCTGCCTAATGATTTTGTCCCCGAGAGTTTTTTATCTTTCAGATGTGTCCACACTCAGCCTCCAGCAACTCATCAATTACAGTTTAGGTTTTCCCCTTCTGGCGTTAGTTTCCCGGGAGGTTTTCCCGGGTTTGTATTCCAGAAAGTTGTGCTTGTGTGTGTTTGCCTGTCGGTATCTCCAGTTTGGGGATCGTCAGTTTGCTTTACATTTTACAATCAGCTTTTCAAATAGTTTGGCCCAAACATTTCACTTTTAAGACAAATATTCATTTTCATACATACATACATATATATATAAATATATATGCACATCCGGCCCATATGCACTCACATGATACACGTTTACTAGCATGTACACATGTAGACCTCAGCCTCCTTTACAATCTCACATCTACAGTCATGCACACCTGCACACTCAGATACAGACATACACACAGCTGCACACACACCCACACCCACACTCGTGCACATCTCACACGTAGATACCAATTTCATCAAGCACACATACTACACTCACATGTCTTCTCTAAGCAGGCCTAGTCACTAACTACCCAGAAAATACAGCCAGAATTCTAAAAGTAAGTTTTAAACCTACCATTTTCTCACACCTTCATTTAACTTCATCATCTTAACTTGTTAATTCTTCCTCAGAAATACGCTCAGCTAAGTCTGTTTATTTCTACTTTCTTTGCCATTGCCTACGTAAACCATCATGTTCACCTAGTTCCTAACAATCATAATCTAATCAGTGTAACCATTTCAAAACACAGTCCAGATTGTACAACTCTAACCTTTAAATTCATTTTGTGGCTGTCCCTCAGCTTTAAATTTATTATTAACATTAGCCTATATGAAATATATAATGGTGGAAAGAAATGATGAGATTAGATTATTTATTTTAGGTTGAAATTAAATTATTTAGAAATTCATTTGATAAAACAAAGTGATATGTTTTAAGGTGAAAAGATAGTATTGACACTGTTTGACTTGTAATTCCATTTCTGAGGCACTATAACAAAAGTATACCAAAAGTTATAAAAAGCATTGTGCACAAAAGTATCTACTATAGCATTTTCTATAATAGGACGTACCCATATTTATACATAAGTAAATACCAGAGAAGCTAAGTAAACTGTGCAGTAGTCATTCAATTGAAAATATGCATTCATTAACATATTTTAGATGATTTTTACTAATATAATCAATGTTCATGGGAAGTTGATTACATATTAATATACTGGACTGTTAGGTATAAATTGCAGACTTCTGCAATATAATCACAGCTCAATAGACTAAAGTAAAAGATGAAAGAATTATGCAAAAACAGTAACAGTGGTAATATTTTAATGGTTTGATTATTTTAGTTCTTTCCTTTCTCTTATCACCTGTATTATGAGAATGGAGGAAAAGAAGTTGTAAAAATAAGTTATATTTCCCTCTTTTTTCAGACTTTTGGCATCACAAGCATCTCTGGCAATCCCCAGGTTATTACAATTTTTGTTTTCTTTCTGTAAGCTTTTAAATAAATTCATAGTTTAAGCCTTAAAGTTAAAATAAAAATAAAATAAATTCCATACTCAATTCTCCAGTGGCTCCTAGCTCACTCTGAGAAAGTAAGACAAAACAAACAAAACTGTCCTTAGAATAGCATAGCAGATACTGCGAGTCGTGGCCTCACTAATCCTCTGCCCTAGCTGGTAGCTGTCACTCATGTCTACATCTGTCCAAGTTTACTCAACTGCCGTTCTTGGAGTATCCCAACCATGATGTCACCTTAGACCCACTGCACCTCCTGTTCCTCTGCTAGAATATCTTCTGCCCAAATGATCACATGGTTGTGCTTTTACTTTCCTTATATCTTAATAAAAGAATATTAACTCTGGTCTTACAAGAAATGACCCTTGATTTTACCCTTCCTCAATTTTCATACTAGTCTAATTTCCAGTTCTCATAGCACTTTCTACACTATCCCCTACTGGATGTAGATTTGACAACAAGGAAGCTCATTCTGTTCACTGTGGCTTGCCACACAATATTCTGTGTGACATAAATAGGGTGTTCAGTGAACTTGTCTTACTGATTAAAATTTAGAGGGAGATATTTAAGATTGTTGATTTTTTTTTGAAGCCAAGAAAATTTACTTTAGATGCATTTTTTTTATTTACACGAAAGTAACTCAATCAAAAGCCAGACAGAAACCTTGGCTACAAGTTCAAATTAGATACGGTTTGAATAATGGTATAATTAGGGCAGATATCTTTCTTATAAACTAATCTCAGATGTGTTTGACATGCTGGATTTCCACATGACCAACTGTGGTTCGATTCTAGGATCTGATGGCTTGAAAATGATACTGGGTGTGGATGTGTGCATGCCAAAATCCCAGGAGGCGACTTGAATTGTGGTGTGGCCATCCTCCCTAGCGGCTGATTTCTCACTTTCCCTCTCACCGTCTCTCTCGCTCTTTCTGTTTCTCTCCAGCAAGTGAATGTGCTCTATGGCAAAAGGCCTAAAAAATGGTTAAACAAAACAAAACAAAACAAAAAAACACAAAACTAACCTCGAATGTAATTGGCAGTATTAAATGGAAGTAGTAAGTTTATATGCTAGTCAAACACATCACTACTGAAATAAAGAAAAACATATGTAACATCTCATTCCCTGTATTGGTGTTAGAATCATTAAATATTTTAGGACAGTAATTTTATAACTTTAGAGGATGTTGGAGCAACTTAAGAGAGTGAAATATAGATAATCTTGGAACCAGCAGTTGGCATAATTGCTATGTCACTAGACTCCCATGTAGTCGACCACGGTTCAAGTCCCAGACCCAGTGGCTTGAACTCATGTTGGGCATGTGTGTGTGGAGAAGGGTCATTCCCCCTGGGGGATGATTTTCTCTCTTTCTATCTTCTCTGTTTTTCTGGCGAGTGCATGCGCCTATAGTAAAAATGTCTAAAAAAAAAAAAGAAAGAAAAGAAAAAAGATAGATAATCTTGTGTTATATTCCTAGCTATTCCAATTTATGATTTCCATAGGTAGATAGGTAGTCAGAAAATATAAAATTTTAAGTAACACATTCTTGCTGTTATATTTTTCCTAATACCCAAAGAAACTTAGATTATATTTGCTGGAAAAATTCTGATGTAGTGGAAATTGCAAGTGATAATAGTTAAGAAATTCTAGTACTGCAGTAGCAACGAATACATGCGGTGATCATGTTTTGGTTTCCCCAAAAAAAAGTATGTCGTGACTTTTCCAATGACCTAATATAATTCAGCAAAAGGAACAAGGGTTTGTTGGAGAAATGGCTGATTTTAAGTAGAAGAAAGAAAACTATGAGATTGAGACATATTTTACTGCCAGAAAGTAAGAAAATACTAAAAACAAACAAAAAAGGTCATTTACAGAAGTGCATTTCAGTGTAAAAGATCTCTCAATGTCGAGACTTGGGACAATTTAAGCAACAAAATCCATAATGTTGATTGTTTAAATCCCAACATGTAAAGAGCTTAGAAGGTGTCATTCTTATTCATATGAGTAGAAAAAGATAAAAAGACTGAAAATAAATGATTTTTCTTGAAGCTCTCAGAAAACTGAGGTTTTAGGACAAATGCCTACTTCATAATTTAGAGAAACTGAATACAGGCAGAAGAAATCAGCTTACATAGAACAGAAGGTAATGGAGCAATCAACTAACTGATAGTAAAACTTAAACTGCACTGTGAGATAGATACGTGGGTATCACACACATATATAGATATGTGTGTGATAGATACATGTGTATTACATACATGCAATGTTTTATAGGTGTGTGTGTGCCTGTGTATGCTCAGAGTGCACTAAATTTTGGGTGACATTTGTGTGCATATGAATTTGTATAAGATATATATATACATATATAAACTCCTATCCATTTGTTTTATATATATATAATGTATTGGATTGTTGAAAAAGTCATGATGAATTTTTGCATAGAAATACATAGAAAAAAACGCATCGTGACTTTTCTGACAACCCACTGTACTACATACATTTGATGTGATCTATATGTGTACATAGATAGATTTATATGAATACACACACTTATACATCTAGGTGATAAGTATACTATCACACATGGGGAACTTCAGAAAGTTTGTGAAATAATGGAATTAAAGTACAACTTTATTCGGGTGCAAAAAAATTTTAAATGCATAAAGACATGTTTTATAGCACTTATTTTTTTTTATAACTTTTTGAAGACCTCTCGTCTATGTAGGAGAGAATATCCAAATATCCAAATGCCCTATGTGGATAATTATTTTGCTAATTCTAGGGTATAATATAATGAAATCATGCAGTAAGTTTTTCTGTCTGGTTTATTTTATTCAATAAAACATTTTAGAGATATCAGTAGTTAATTTATTCATATATACATTCTGAGAGAGGCTAGAAAGTAATAAAATAGATTTATGCTTAACTTCCAATAAAAACTACCAGATATTTTTCCTGAACAGTTTTACATCCTTATCAGAAATATTTCATTTTTTTCAGATTTTCTCCAATATTAGATGCTTACTATGTATTTTTTTTTATCTTACTCTTTGGGTATTTAGCAAAACAAACGCCAAAAAGGAGGCAAAAATAGTTTTGAAGTGCTAATTGACAAATTAGACTAATTTGTATGTAAAGACCTATGTAAAGACCTACTACAAAAGAAAATGTAAGTATTAATACAAATGACCTAGATTATTGAATAGTAATTTACTAAAAAGATATCTAATTGCTATATGGGACATATGGGAATGTCAAAATTAATCACTAGAGAAACTCAAAGTAAAATTGAAAGGGAAGATATTAATTTGATATTTGTATACACACCTCAGAATAACTAAAATTTAAAAAGCAAATAAAATAATTATTGGAAAGAATGTGAAACAATTTGAACACTATCATGATGTTAGTGGAGATGCAAACTGGTATACCCACTTTGCATCTAATGCTAAAAAGTACATATTCTATGACCTAGCAATTCTCCTAACAGATATTAGGCTGTTGGGAAAGTCATGACACATTTTTTTAATAGAAAAATACATCATGACTTTCCAGATGACCCAAAATATACCAAATAAAAAAGTTCATACAAATCTTTCTAAATACAACTACTAGAAGTTTATAATAACAGTATTTGTAATATCTCTGTCTTGGAAAGTGTACAGGTGGATATTAACAAATAAGTACTTTTTTAAATGATCTTAAAATATCATCTAAGAACTAAGTCATCTACTGCTACACACAAAACACGTGAATCTCACAAATATAATATTCTATTTATGAAGCAGACCAAGCAGTGCATACTCTGATTGCATTACGTACATCTCTAAACAGGTGACAGTAATATAAAGAGACACAAGGCAAAAGGGGTGGTGAATTTGGTGAGGAAGTGTGACTGGTTGATAGCTAAATGCCTTGTGGGTAACTGATTGTGATGGTTAATGTTAGTGCCCACTTGACTATTTGGATCACTAAGCTGGTATATCTCTGAGAGTGTTTTCAGAAGAGAGTAACATTCGCATCAATAGATCAAATACAATCGATTGTCCTCCCTATCTTCATAGTTTGTCTCATGCCATTGGTTGAAGAGCTGAATAAAACAAAAAAGCTGACCCTCCTCTCCAGTACGAGAGAGATTTTCCTTCCTGATGACCTTCAAACTATGACATCACTTTTTCTCCTGTGTTTGGATCTGAACTGAAATATCTGCTTCTATTACATCTTGAGCCTGCCAGCCTTTGGATGGAAATTAAACAGTCAGCTCTCCTGGGTCTCCAGCTTGCCAACTACTCTGCAGACCTTGAAATTTGCCAGCCTCCATAATCATGTGAGCTAATTCCTAATAATCTCTCTCTCTCTCTCTCTTTCTCTTTACGGACACACACACACACACACACACACACACACACACACACACACACACACATATCCTATTGGTTCTGTTTCTCTGGAAAACCCTAACAAATGTGTTGGTCATGTTCTTGTCTTGATCTGAGATTTACTGTGTGGGTTTGTTTGTTCTGAAAATGCATCAGTTTGTATACTTACGGTTTATGCTTTATGCATTCTCAGAAAATGTGAACACAAATATGCACTTTTAGCTCATTCACAAGACGTAGAACTTCACAAGACATAGTACATTTCACATGAGACCTCTACGTTCTTCCCAATCCTGAGCCTCTCGGTATGTGTTACCACTTACCTGTATCTGTTCCCTATCTGCATGTCATAGCTGCTTGGCAACTGTGGGTCTTGAGGACTCTCACATGTTCTAGGTTCACAGTGTCTTTTGTGCATTTTATTTACATTGCTTCTTGTTTTTTGTTTTTGTTTTTGTTTTGTTTTGTTTTCTTTTTAGAGGTTTTTGTTATAGGGTGTGTGCGCGCTCGCCAGACAGATAGAGAGAGACAGAGAGATAGAAAGCGAGAAATCACCCCCCAGGGGGGATGGCCACGCCGCAATCCCTTCTCTTTCATTCTCCTCTCGAGATCTTGGACACGCATACACACGTGCCTGGTGTGAGTTTAAGCCACCGGGTCCAGGACGTGAACCGTTGTCACCTACATGGGAGTCCAGCGACATAGCCATTATGCCAACTGCTGGTCCCTACATTGCTTCTTGTTTTACTCATAGGATCAAAAAATATGTAACAGCTCATATTATTAAATGATTATGCCCAAACGATTTGATTGTAGTAATTTGTGCAATGTTTGACAGTTACTACGATTTCCATGAGAATTTAAAATTTCCCACTGTATTCTTGTGAGTTTGCTACACAGCATCTCAGGATCTTGGCACATGGTTTGGAAAGTCAAGTCTTAGGACTTTCTGTGTGCAGAGCAATAGAATGAGATCTTAGATCTGTGCACACACATAATTGAATAAATATCTAAAATTTTCAAATTTCTATATCTCAAAAATCTATAAATAAATGCATTGTTTCAGTCTATGTGTTCTCATTGAAATACTGACTATAATAAATATATGCAACTTCTTAAGGCCCATTAGGGACCCTTTTTCTCAGAGTTATATTCAGATGAATGTCCATATTGTCAATCTGGGCAAAATTTTACTTACTCATTTATTTAATTGTAGAGGTTTTTGCCTTGGAGAGCATGTGCTCACCAGAGAGAGAGACAGAGACAGAGACAATGAGAGGGAAAGTGAGAAATCACCCTCCAGAGTTGGGGGGGATGACCACACCACAATTCCTTCTCTTCCATTTTCCTCCTAGGATCTTGGGCACTCATGTACATGTAGCCAGTGTGAGTTTCAAGCTACCAGGTCCAGGACTTGATCCATGGTCAACCATGTGGAAGTTCATGGAAGTAAACACTATGCCATCTTCTGGTCCCCAAATAACATTATTATAAATGTAAAATATAGCTTACTAGGCCTAAGGTTCAATACTTTGGTCTAAAAATTTGGAATAAAATGAGAAATATAAAACCATAACCCAGGTTCATAGTAATTGCCAGGGTGATTTAATATTTTTTTATTCTTATGGCACTGTTATTTCCATATGTATGTATAATATTTCTAATGTAAAAAACAGTATTTCAGTTACATTATATATATATTTCTTAGAATTAAACGGCTTTATAAATCAATACACAATTTAAAATTTATTCAATTGTTTTGAAGAAAATGTATTTTACAAAAAGCTTACTTTGAAAAATTAATTGGCAATTTGTAGTAGATTTTATATTTCCTTTCATCATAATTAGTAGTGTTGGCTAAACAAACTGAAATGAGGATATGCAATATTACATCTGCTTTTCTGAATGAAAGGTAAAAATGGTGTTTTACTATAATCAAATCTGTTTTTAAATGTGGTTTAAAAGTACATGTTATGAACACATATATTTTCTTTTTCTTAAGTTACAATATAAGTTATTGAGTTACTCCAAAAATTGTGGGTATAGCTATTAATAAATACTTCTTCAAGCAAAAACACAGTAAGAATTAGGTTCTGTTGTGTGTTGTATTTTTCTTTTCTGTTTTTTTTTTTTAAGAGGTTTTTGCTATGGGGTGCATACACTCGCCAGAAGGAGAGAGAGAGACAGAGAGACAGAAAGTGAGAAATCATCCCCCCAGGGGGATGGCCACGCCGCAATCCCTTCTCCTCCATTCTCCTCTCGGGATTTTGGGCACGCATGCACATGAGCCTGCCATGAGTTTAAGCCACCGGGTCCAGGACTTGAAACATGGGCTACTATATAGGAGTCCAGTGACATAGACATTATGCCAACTGCTGGTCCTAGACTGTTGTATTTTCAAACTACATGTATTTTTATTTTCTTGACAAACTTTCTCATGATAGTAATAATAAATGCTTTATCCAGTAGAAAATCAGAGTTGTCCAGAGAAATACAACTAATAAGAAATATAATATAATGTGTATAGTATATATTATTATATCATATGTAATTATTACATAGCATTAAATATAGTATAAATGTAATATATATTACACATATAATAATATACATGTGCGTTTATAATAATATATAATGATATATGTGTAATATTTAGTGTAATATGCATTATTATGTTATATAAACTAATAAGCAATTGACGGACAAACTTATGAAACTAAGAGGTATGCTGCCTAAAAGCTAGAGGTCCAGGGAAGTTGGTGACATAGTGCCAATCCAAGCCTGAAGGCTCTAGAAGAACCAGGGAAACCCATGAGTCCTGGACAGAGTCTGAAGTTCTGAGAACCAGGAAGGTCACCTGTAAGTCTTCTTCTACACTGAGGAGGAGAGTAGTGTCCCAGCTTATGTAGTCGGGAAGAGAGAAAATTCTTCCCTCCTCTCCTTTTTGTTCTATTCTCTTCTTCAATTGATTGGTGATGTCCTTACCCACAGGTATACAATAGAAACACATTAAGTAATGTATAACGTTGAAAAATAATATTTAGTTGGGTACTGCTCTAGAGACAGATTGATCATTTAGATGTAAAAGTCCTTTATTTAGAGAAACAGCTTGGACCTTCAGATTCTTCACATTTCGTTTATCTCTACAACTTGATTTATGTAAAAGAATACAGTATTCAACTAGTCCAACACTTCCATAGTAAGATGAAAAAAACGATATCTAATAGAACCTGTATATAGTCGTAAAACCTCATAGCTAATAGTTGAAGAAGATATGGAATAGGAGTAAGATCCTCTGATAATTCTTTTATTTCACTCGTAATGTTTTTCAAAATGAGAAATAATGTTATTATGAGTAAAAGAATATCAAACAAAGAAAATTAAGTCAAATTGACTTGAATACTTTAATATTCCCCTTCTCCATTAGCACTTTAAGATCCCTGAGCAAAACCTTTGATAGTAACCTAGAATTACACATGAATTCCATTTTGAATTAAAGTGATAAAGCTTTCGTCTGACTATTAAACATGTTCTCTCAAATTGATTTACATATATCTAGAAATACAGTAAAACTCAATAGAGTAATTTAAGATCTTTCAGAGATAAAAGAGTTGTAACAATTAAAGACGTTTGAGTTTAAAAGAACTAATACATAAAAAATGATGACTGGGGCTTGTGAGTATAAAGAACATCAGTTTTATCTTCTGTAGGCTTTTAAATATTGTACTCAAACCTTTATGATGTTAGAAAAATTTCACGAGAAACATTCTGAATTCTGAGATTAAATGCATCTCTTTTACATTCATAGTTTGTGGTTTATCAATGCTATTATGTTAGGTTGTCAAATAGTCATCCTTTTATTGAAAACCATAAAAAATAAATATAGAAGGAAGTTTAAGACATAAACACATCTCTGTATAAAATGAGCCTTAACAAACAAGAAACACTGAAAGGAAAGTATTCAGATTTAAGTACAAAATAATCTGATCTATGTCCTCATCTGTGAGACTCTACATAAAGGCATCTAGCTATACAGTACAGTTTATTACAGACATTTCTACTTTTCTATAAATATAGTAGTACATAGAGACATATTTCAAAGTGTGTGTGTGTTTCTCTGTATGTGTGTGTGTGTGAAAATATTTAATTCAAGCATTGTATAAATTTCTAGACAGTCCCTTCAAACTAATGTGTAGCAAAATTATTGCCCCAAAATAGTTTATGGTGCTTGATTTATTGCAAAACATGATATTCAGGGAGAAACAGTGCTCATTTAAAAAGTTTTAAATGGTTGCCACTATAATGAGTAAGATATCACTGAAATATATCGTGTTGCATGTAGTCAAACTACACTCACAGCAAATTTATGTCATAAGAAGATCTTTGTTATAAATCCTCTTTCTTCCTCTAAAAGTCCAAATTACACTTATTATTTTCCAAATGTAATTCCTAGTGTGTCTAAGCCTATCTAAAGAGTCAAGGGAGGGACTGGCAGGTGGCATCATGGTGGTTAAGGAGCTGGATTCTCTTATAGCCAATTGTGGTTTGAATCCAGGACCTGGCAACTTGCTTTCTCACTTTCTCTCTTTCTATCAATTTCTGGTCAAACTAAAATATAATAATAACAATAAATAAAATTAAATAATACTTTAAAAAAAGAAGTATAATTGGTCTTTTGGCAAAAGGAGATTTTTCTTTGAATGTAAACAGTATTTCAAACTTCAAACTAGACCTACCTACACTGCTATCGACAGCATGTCCTCTGAATGTAATGTGTGCTTGTTCTTACTTCTTGCATTTATATATTTTTATATATATTATTAATTTTCAGATGAATTTCATATTTTATCTAAAGTCCCCATTATGATGCATATAGAATTTTTTTCAACAAAGATCTTTAGTTGTTTTGTCTGTAAACTGTTTGTTTTTATTTTTCTTTGAAAATGCACTCCCTCTACCACTGACTCTCTACTTACAGTCTCTAGTATCTACACTTATCCTCTCTACTCTCATATCTTCAGAACTTTCCATAGAGAGCAGATATTTGGTATACTTCGAGTGGGGATATACAGTGTATATCTTTCAAAGTCTGGCTCACTTCATTCAGCATTAAATCTTTATCATGCATTTATATTAATGATTTATGAATACACCTAGCACTAGAGAACTTTTTGGAATTATGAAGGGGTTAGGAAAAAGCACAAATAATTAGTAGTTCTGTTTCATCCCTTTATTATCCTTTATCAGAACAATTTTTACCTGAGTTCAGTGGAGATTTATATTACATTATATTTATATTATATTAACAAAGTTATTATCAATAAACTTTATGTTAAATATTTTAATTTGCATATAGATTTTAGTAACACTATTCCAATAAGAGCAGAACAATTATTTTACCAATTTGACTAAACAGGATCCAAATTTGAAAGAAAATAAAAACTTTCAGTGTTATTATTACATGCGTAGAATACAATATTTTGAAAAGTATAAGAAACAAAGCAAAAACTAAGAAAGATAAAAATAAGATAGTCTCAGATGATCAACTACAGTTTGTTTCTAAAGTGTGTTCCAGTGCCAAGGGCAGTTTTATTGAAAGAAGCCTGTTCTTTACTTTTTAATAACATATTTACTGTAGTCTACAGTTTAATAAAAGTTTCTGGAGTTTCAAATCCTTTAAGCATGCTTAGCAGTGACTCAAGAACAAGGTGCACTGGTGGCTAAGATAAGTTTTGATACAAAAATAACACTCTATAGATCTTTTTATTTAGTTATTGACCCACTCCATACTTGCACATTTTCTTATTGCCACAAAGTTAAAGGGCGAAGCTACACTCTCTCTCTTTCTCTCTCTATGTGAATCTGTCTATCTATCTATCTATCTGAGAGAATGACAGATTTTTCATGTTAAATATGAATAATTTTATAAAATAAATCACTTTCTCATATATGGTCCACAGAGCTTGTAATGCTTGATCATCTTGTCCAAATTTATGTTGGCTTTTTGTTAATGTCATAGAATGGATAAGCTTTTGCAATAAGAAGTAAAGCTAAGCTATTAAAATATTAGAATACTTACTAGTGCTCAAACTTCTTGCTTCAGAAATATGACAGATATTAACACTTATTTTAAAAGGTAGTATTTTCCCCTAATGTTTCAGTTTGTCTGTGTTAAACACACATTACTGATTTTCATCCGGAGTTGAGTTCAAACCTATGATAATACAGTAGCAATATATTAAGAGCTGGCACTTTAAAGGTTCAGTATTGAAAGATTAACAGTGAATTATAGCACAGACTGCACATTAAGCTACCATCTTGTGCAACAAATGTTACAGATAATCTGCAACCTAAAATATTAATATCTTATGGCTTTGAAGATTACATTAATTACAGTCACTTTAGGAATGCAATAATTAGACTGTTTTATGGTAGCCACTAAGGTCAGTTTATACAAGTAATTATTCACCTGCTACAAAGGCTTCTTGAATGCATTAATTCATCAGCACTACATGTATATTTTACTACATGTATCTCACAAGCACAAGTTCAATGTGTGCATGTGTGTGTGTGTGTGTGTGTGTGCACTCCCAAGTTGTGCTATTTTAAATGTAGAGCACTAGTAAATGGCATTTCTGTGGGGGGGAGCATTTGGGATAAATGTGAGGAGTGTTCCATCAACACATTTAAGAAATTACTATATTCATTATTATTATATTCACTATTTTATTCACAATAAAGGACAAATTGTTTCTTATTTATTTATTTACTTTTTAGAGAGAGATTTTTGCTGTAGGGCATATGCACTTGCTAGAGAGACAGTCAGTTACAGGGAAACAGAAAATGAGAAATCACCCCCAGGGGTATGGCCACACCACAATCGCTTATCTTCCATTCTCCTCTCAAGATCTCATGTAAAGCTATATATCAGCTGCGCTTGCTATTGGAAATATTTAGACTAATTAAGTTCATTAGCAAATCAATGAAATGGGGGGGGGAAGGCATAGAAATCAACCAAGGATACCAGAGACAATGTGGGAGGAGGGTAGGACATGGCAGAGGGTGAGGGATAGGGAATCAAGGATGGGAAAAAAAAAAAAGTATACAAGACAGAAGAAATGAAAAATTATCTGCTGATAACATGTATGTTGATGTGCTTGATTGAGCAGTGTATTATATACAGTGTATTTCGGATGGAAAATTCATTTGTATGCTGTAATGATGTATAGTGAATTAATGTAAAAAAATAAACAAATTTAAAGAAAAAAAAAAGATCTTTGGTATGCACACACAGCCTCCTAGCATGAGTTTTAAGCAGCCAGATCAAGGTTTCTAATCATGATTGACTACATGGGAGTCCAGTGAAAAAACCATTATGCCATTTGCTGCTCTCAGGACAAATTCTAAAAGAATTATAAATGTACTCTGATTCTATTGTTTTTTTAAATAATTTTACTACCAATTTCAAGGAATAATTACTTGGAAATTCAATAGTCAATTTAGGTCTGAGACCTTAATTCACTGAATTGAAAATAATTAAAAACATCTATGGTATGTCAGGCCATTAAAAGAATGTTTTGGGAGTCAACAGGTGGCATAGTGGTTATGTCACTGGAATGCCATAAATCTGACCACAGTTTGAGTCAGGAGCCCAATGGCTTTAAACTCATACTAGGCATGTGTGCAGGTCTGCCCAAAATCCCAAGAGGAGAATTTAAGAGAAGGAATTGCGATGTGGTCATCCTCCCTGAGGGGTGATTGTTCACTTTCGCTCTGTCTGTCTGTCTCTCTCTGGCAAGAACACATGCCCACTATTCTAATAAATAAATAAATAAATAAATAAATAAATAAATAAATAAATAAAATGTTTTCAATACACATAAGCTAAACAAATATGTTAAAAATTTTCATCTGTACTGCATCTGTCCACACTTTCTACTTCCTCCCTGTCAAGATAACATCTCTATATTTCGTTTCTTTTTCCTTTTTTCTTTTTATTTTTTTAAGGTTTTGCCATAGGACATGAGCAGTTGCCAGAGAGAGACAGATAGAGGAAAAGTGAGAAGTCTTCCAAGATGGGGTGGCCCCATCAGAATCCCTTCTCCTCCATTTTCCACTTAGGATTTTGGGAATCTATACACATGCACCTAGCTTGACTTTCAGACCGCTAGATTCTGGACTTGAATCATAATTGGCCATGTGGGAGTCCTTAAGCACCATGGCATCTGCTGGCCCAGTATCTCTTATTTCAGGCTTAGACGTGGAAACACACCACTATCGAGTACAACTTGTAATGTATATTTACATTGCCTGCCGCTCTCCCCAGCTGATGTCTGCACAGCCTTGCTCATTTTAACTAGGCCCAAGACTCTGACATGAAGTAGGCGTTACTGAAACTACCCTTTTCTTAAACTTGACCTCCTCTGATAGAATATGGTGACTCTTGTGTCCCACAAAGAGTCACCTAAAACATGTACAGAAGAACTACTCAAGGCACAGAGATTTTAGCTGAGAAGGAGAGGAAGAGGCCGTACCAGACGTGCACCTGCTAAGCCCCTCTCATCTTCCATATTTATTAGGGCAAAGGAGGATATTATTTTTAGAGAAAGTTGCTTCTTAGCGAATTACAAAGATAAGGGTATTTCCTGGAACAAGTTGTTTTTGGTACTGATAAGAAGGTCATGGCTAAATGACACCAGAGGCTGGACAGAATACCTTGGAATGTGGAGAACACGTTTATCAGATCACATACCCATCTGAAGGCCTTCGTTTTCGAGCAGGAAGGCAAGAGGGCAGGCATTCTCTCCATTTTCCCTGCAGTCATTCAGAGTTCGTAACTCCAAGGTGTTCTAGAACGTGACATTTCTTTTTCTTTTTTCTTTCTTTCTTTCTTTTTTTTTTCTTTTCTTTGTTAGAGAGAGATTTTTGTAGTAGGGCTCCTGTGCTCACTGGAGATACAGAGAGACAGACAAGAAAGAGAGCTATCACCCCACCCTAGTGGGGATGGCCATGCTGCAATCCCTTCTTGATTCTTCTCTCAGGATATTCTGGGCATTACATGCACACATACCCGATGTGAGTTTGAAGCCACTGGGTCCTGGACTCGAACCATTGTCAACTACATGGGAGTTCAGCAACATAACCATTATACCATCTGCTGGTCCTGAAACCTGCCATTTCTGCTGTTTCCTATCAGTATACACTACTCTTTTACCCATAGCTTACACTGTCTTCCATGAATTTTTTTAACTTGTTCTGGAATGTCACAAATGCTATGCATTTTTCAATATATTTATTTTATTTCTGTTTCATTCTGGTCACGTTTACCCCTCTTTCACATAAAAAAAAATATATTTGATGGGTACTAGCAGTTAGCATAATGACTATGTCACTGAACTCCCATGTAGTCGACCACAGTTCAAGTCCCGGACCCGGTGGCTTAAACTCACGCCAGCACATGTGTGTGCATGCCCAAGATCCCGAGAGGAGAATGGAGGAGAAGGTGATACAGTTTGAAGCCTCTGGAAAATTTATACAATATACAAATTATATATATAGATATATACACACATACATGTATACATATTTATAAGTATATTTATAAGTGGAAAAGAATTCTCACGAAATAATGACGATATGTATCCCTGAATTTAGATATATTTTTTCAGAAATCTTATGTTTTATTTAGGACTTTATGTCCTTTTATACTTGAAAAATTCATAAACTCTAAAATGTTCATTGGTCTCTTTTTCTACTCTGAACGTTTTTGATATCGTGGGTATCAAGTTAGTGTTTCCTCAAATAAGTTACACTAATGGAAATCCATGTCATTCCTTAAAGAAAAGGATACTAAGATTGTAGAAATTGCTGGTTGAACAGAAAAAATAAAATATTAAAATACTGAGAGCTATGGTATGACAAAGAATGTTGCTACAAAAATTAAATGTGATTAGTATCACTTCCTTGGACGGTCCAACTACCTCCTCTTCTTCTAAATAAAGTAGTCTAAAGTAGCTACAAATAAAATATGAAGCAAAAGAGCTGTTAAAGATATGAAGCTGAGACATGTTCTAATTTCCACAAAAACATATCTTACAAAAGAGGGTAACATGAATGCTGTGTGAAAAAGGAAGGTAAAAGGAAAAGAAAAGAAATATTGTAGTCATTCAAAACTGAGGATATTTTGGGAACCAGCAGTTAGCGTAATGGCTGTGTCCTGGACTCCCACATACTCCACCGCGGTTGGAGTCCTGGACCCGGTGGCTTAAAACTTATGCCGGGCGCATGTGCGTGCATGTCCAAGATCCCGAGAGGAGAATGGAGGAGAAGGGATTGTGGCGTGACCATCCCCACTGGGGGGTGATTTCTCGCTTTCTGTCTCTCTGTCTCTTTCTGTCTGTCTGGCGAGCGCATGAGCCCTATAGCGAAAAAAAAAAAAAAGACTGAGGATATTTTCTGACTCAGCGAAAGCACTTTATTAAGGAAAGATTTTTTATTACGGTATGAGTTTGATGATTTGCAAAAAGTTCTGTGTGCAAATAGTTTGTACACTGTATTTAACTATTTGGTAACAGAATTTCTTAATTAAGTAAAGGTAAATCATTTGTTAATTTTAATTTTTTCTTGCAGTGATGCTCAGCTGCAGAATTGCTCCAAATCACATTGTGAGCTTTCACTAATTCACCAGAGGGAAGGATTATCTGATCACTGAAAGTTTTTATTTATTGAGAAAAATTTGTTCCTAATGTCATTCACATTATATGGTTGTTTCTAGAAAAGATTGTGGAGAATTTCTGACGAAATGTAGATTTCTCTAACAACACTTTATAAATGAAAGGAAATAGGATTTCACTTTTAAAACAAATGTTCTTTGGCTACTTTTTTCATAACAGATTATTTTAGAACCTCAGGTTTAAAATATTCGACGAGTGGGGGCAGTAGGTGGCATGGTGGTTAAAGCTCAGGCCTCCCACATTGCTGACTGTGGTTTGAGTTCCAGACCTGGTGGCTCGTTTCCCCACTCTCTCTCTCTCTCTTTCTCGGGACACATGTCCTATAGCAGACTAAAAACCAAATAATAATAATAATGAATAAAATTAAATAAAAATAATACTTCAAGAAAATTCAATGAAAAAATTGTTACCAGATACTTCCACAGATGTGATAATAGTCAGATGAAGGCTGATGGGTTGACATCGGAGAAAAAAATAAGGAGGATTACCCACACATGACTGCATTAAATGAAATTCTCATATGTATTTGGACATGTCTTACATTATAGGTATCATTTACTTAAAATACATTAAATGTATCTATTTTGTCTTCTGTTAATATATAATTGCTTCTCATCATTAGTGCTATATATTTTATATTTAAGAATATACAAAATAACTGCTAACAGGTGTTTTTGCTTTGTTGTTTTCTCCCCCTATCAGTCCGACAGCTCTGACTAAGCCTTCTTCCAGAGATACAATTAGATCACATTAATTCCTAGCTCAATATAATCAATGATGCTCCATTTCCTCAAAATTGAACCTTTACTTCTTAGGATGGGATCTTTTTATAATCTGATCTTAACCTCAATTTCCAAAAACATGCCCTGTCTTTATTTTGTTTATGCTGTGATCTCTAGCAGAATAATCAAACAGGAAAATGTTCACATGTAGTGAATAGTAAATTGTTCGGCTTAGTAAAGCAGTGATTATTCATCCTGAGCTTTGAGAATTCACACCACATGGAGGCAGGTGTGGGAAGGTAAATATTAGACACAGTAGCGCGGTTACATAAGCAGCAGTCCCTGTCTGTCACCTTGATCTTGGAAAAGCGGACAGAGTTAGACTTCTAGCGCATCTTTCCTCTAACTTATATAGTTCTTTATCTACATTTTACCTAGAGCACTAACTGCCTATTTTCTATATGACTATTTACAAACAAAACATTTATGTTTAATACAAAATAAGTTTAAGGGCCAGTCAGCCCCATAGTGCAGTGGTTAGGTGCTGTGATAAGAATACAAGATCCCACAGTCCAACCAGAATTTGAGTCCCAGCTTGTTGGGACTCACATTGGGCTTGTGCTCACATGCCTGGGACCCTAACAGGATGGAAAATTGTAGAAAAGGGGATTCTGGAATAATCAGGTCTTACTGGGGGAAGACATGCTTTCTCTCTCTTTTTTTTTTTTTTTTTTTGAGAGATTTTCATTGTAGGGCGCGTGTGCTCGCCAGACAGACAGAGAGAGACATAGAGACAGAAAGTGAGAAATCACCCCCCAGGGGGGATGGTCACGCCGCAATCCCTTCTCCTCCATTCTCCTCTCGGGATCTTGGGCACGCACGCACACGCGCCCGGCGTGAGTTTTAAGCCACCGGGTCCGGGACACGAATCGCGGTCGACTATGTGGGAGTCCAGCGACATAGCCATTACACTAACTGCTGGTTCCCTCTCTCTTTTTTTTTTAACTCTCTCATGCACACACATGCTCTCTATCATAAATAAAAATAAGTAAAATTTAAAAAATATATATAAATTACTTTTTTTGTATTTCTTTCTTCCAATCATCAATATAGAGTTTACTTACATATAGGAGTGTGGGTAAAGAATGGAACTTCATTAAACTGGAGATATACGGGTTTTCCACTTCATTAAAATTTAATCTGAAAAGTATTTTTCTACTTGCTTAAAAAAACAGCAAGCAGGCTCTTTGTTTTGTTTTCTTTTTCTTTTTCTTTTTTTTTTTTTTTTGGTCTTTTCTTACATAAAATGTAATAAAAAAAATCATCCCTCAAAAATCTAAACCTTGGGCATTGCAACACAGCAGCATAAAATAGTTTCAATATACTGGGTTATCAGAAAAGTCATGACATAACTTTTTCTGTTTTTTTTTTTCCTAGCCAAAAATGTGTCATGACTTTCTGGACAACTCAATAGTATGAAAACTCTAAAACTAACAGGATTGAGCATGACAAACATAAAACTACTAAACAATTATGTAAGTATGCTTTCAAAGCCATGGATATTTCATGGCAAAGAACACTTAAAATATAAATAAAACTCATAGTCAAAGTTGCAAAACTTTCTGAGTTAGTACTCCCTGTTGAGACAGAGTTTAGAAGATGAAAGAAAATTGGGACCAGCAGATGGCATATTTGTTGTGTCACTGGCTGACAGTGGTTCAAATTCCAGACCCATTGGTTTGAAGATCATGCTGGGTGTGCATGCATGTCCAAGGCCTCAGGAGGATCCCTCTGGGGGATGATTTCTCATTTTCCCTCTCACTGTCTCTCTCTCTCTCATTCTCTCTCCATTGAATGCATGAGTAGTCCTATGGCAAAAACTTAAAAAATGGATGAAAAAAAGTATAGAATTTCTACTCCAGTAGTTAAAAATGAAATGACTAAAAATAAAGAGCCTTGTAATATTCCAATACATAAAGTTACCTCGATCCCAATTTTATCACACCGAGTGATAAAAACTAGCCTCAAAGGCCATATACTATACGTTTCCATTCATGTGACATTCTTGAAATGATCAATTTATGAAAATGAAGAACAAATTACTTCCAAGAATTTGAGAGGTATGAAGTGGGCTCTCACGGAAGTGGGTAGCATAGGGGATTCTTGTTATGGAACTGTCCTGTCTATTGACTGTGGTGGTTGTTATACAAATGTCCATCTGATAAAATCAAATAAAACTAAATACACATACATACATACAAATACACATAAAATTGGCTAAGTATGAATAAAGTTGCCAGATTTAAAAAAATACCCCTTTGTGATATTACATACAGTAATGCAAGGTATTATCATTGAGAGAACTGGGTGAAGTATATAGAGGAGCTCTCTGTATTATTTCTTACAACTAGTTGTAAGTCTATGATTATTAGAAAACAGTTTTTAAAGTTTAGTGGAAAGATGAAAACAGCAGTTGGCATAATAGTTATGTCACTAGACTGTCATGTAGTCAACCGTGGCTCGAGTCCCGGACTTGGCAGCTTAAAAATCAAGCTGTGCATGTGTGTCCAAAATCCCAAAAGGAGAATGGAAGAGAAGGGATTGGAGGTGTCCATTCCCCCTGGGGTGTGATTTCTCTCACTTTCTCTCTCTCCCTGTCTCTCCAATGAGTGCATGTACCCTATAGCAAAAATCTCTCTCTCAAAAAAAAAAAAAAAAAAAAAAAACTCTTAAGGGAAAGATAAAGAATATGTTAAAAAGTATTTAAAGGACTAAGCACAAATTTTGAAAATGAAAAATAAATACTTGTTAGATTGATTACAGATTCTGAATCTGAATTTGTCTACTTCCATTTCAAAAAGCCAAATGGAACAATTAGGTAAATCGGAAAAATTCTAAAATAAAATAAGCAAGTTGTTCAAGTTACATATTAATTAAAATTATGTACATACCTAGGCTGCAGGTCCATTATAGTGGCAGTCATAGAACAACAATCCCAAGCTCCGGGCAGCTCCTGAAATCTCTGGTTCCAGGTCCACCCATGTGAACTCAGGGTCTAAACCCAATATTATAGCTCTAGTTTCCAAGCTCACGCCAATTCCCACAGACTTAGCATTGAGACCCAAATCATGTATGCCCCTGTGGACCTAGGCTTTAGGTTGGAACCTGTAGACCCAGAAACCAGGCATGTACCCACATAATCAGTCATAAGAAAACTCGCTTCTTATCAACCTAGTCCCCAGCCCAAACCTCACATACTTCGGTGTGGGTCAATCCACACACTGATGTAGGTATCAGGCCAACTTGTCTGAGGATTCCAGTAGCAAACTTAATTATATAGCCTAACAGCTAGCTGCCAACTTCGGTGCTGGATCAATCCACACCTGTCAGGTATCAGGCCAACTTGTCTGAGGATTCCAGTAGCAAACTTAATTATATAGCCTAACAGCTAGCTGCCAAATATCTCCAGACAGGTTGACTATAAAGAGCTTTCCTGGCTGAACCTAGTTTTTAAAGACTGGAAGTACCTACTTCTTCAAATGCTGAAAAACCAATGCAGAGCCATGGGATCAAAAATAATCAAGGAAACATAACACCATATTAAGCAAAAAAATTTTAAAAGCACTAACCTTAAAGAAATGAAGGTCTATGAATTACCTAACAAAGAATTTAATATAAATATGGTTGTCTTTTAAAAAGCTCACAGAGCTGTGAGACAAGACAGGCAGATTTCTAAATAATATCAGGAAAGCAATACATGATCAAAATGAGAAGTTCAATGAAGATAAACCATAACAGAGGCCTGTCTCGTAGCCTAGTAGTTAAGACTGCCATCTCCCACATGCCGATTGCAGTTAAAACATGGCCTCGACAACTTGAAAAACATGTGTGTACCTGCCCCAAATCCTGACAGGATAAAGGAATAGAGATGAAGGGATTGCAGCAGAAGGACTGTGTTCTAATGAGTGTTCCCTCTCTTTTTTTTTTTTTTTTTTTGTCTCTCTACCTCTCTGGTGATCACAAGTCCCATCTCATAAAACAAACAAACAAACAAAACAAAACAAAACTTAAAAAATTCTAGAGTTGAATAACACAATGAGCAAACTGAAAATTTAATATACAGTTTTGACAACAGAATCAATTAAGCAGACAGGTAATACAATATTATTCAGTGAAACAAAAGAAAAGTAAAAGTAAAAATGTGAAGAAAGTATATGGGACTTATGGGACACCATCAAATGTAAGTGTAAACATGATTAAAGTCCCAGAAAAAAGAAAGGGAAAGAAGCAGAAAGCTTATTTAAAGAAACAATGATAAAAAAATCAACATTTAGAGAAGAAAATGAGCACCCAGATTCATAAAGCCCAAAGAACTCCCCAAAATTAAGCATATACACCAAGATACATTCTAATCATATTTTCAAATGTCAAAGAAAATGGAAAATTTTGAAAGCAGCAAGAGAAAAGCAACCTCTCGAAAACAAAGGAACACATGAAAATGATAAGGAAACCCCATGAGCTAAAAGAAAAGTATTGGTAATTATATGGACAAAAAGAAAAACAAGTACAATATTGATGGTAATATAAGATGGTAAAACCATTATGGAAAACTATATGAAGTTTCCTCCAAAAAATAAAACTACCAACTTTAATAATCACTTTATCAATTTAAACTAAAATATAACTTTTAAAACTAAAAGTAGGACTGGCATATGATCTGGCAAATCCTTTATAGGTATATATCTGAAAGAAATTAAATCGGTCTCTGAAAGAGATATATTTGCTCCCATATTCATTCCAGTATTATTCACAGAAGCGAAGACCTGGAATCACCTTGAGTCCATTATTGGATCACTATATAAGGAAAATAAGATATGAATTATTCAGCCTTAAAAAAAAAATCTGCCACTTGTGACATGAATTAACCTGTTTGACATTACGCTAAGTAAAATAAGTCAGGCTTAGAATCACAAATGCTCCATTAATTCACTTACGTGTGGAATCTAAAAATGTAGAAAATATAGAATTCATAGATGCAGATAATAGTGGTTTCTAGAGGTTGGTGGGAGTTGGGGAAATGAAAGATACTGGTCAAAGAGTAGAAAGTTTCAATTATGCATAATGAATTAGTTCTGCAGATCTAAAGTACACCATAGTGACTATACTTAATAATATTGTAAAGTGTGTAATTCCTGAATGTTCTCACTAAACACACACCAACCGGGTGAGATGATGGATATCGTAATTAGCTTGATTAGGGTGAGAAACTATGCAGCAAAGAAAATTTTAAGATAATCAACTGGTCTGAAACATCTGACATATTCACGTATATCATCTAAAATAAAATTGCATCATGTATATAAACATTCTATAAAGAATCTTTAAATAAGCGTCAATCCATCTCAATAGAAAAAAAACAAAACACAGTAAAACTTTCCTGAAATACAGGAACACTGTGCCACAATAAGTTAACATGAATTAAAACAAATGTATGTAGTAATTACAGTTGCAATAAAATAACCCAAATCAAATAAAGGAACTCAAATAGGTGAATAAGAGAAATCATCACATGTAATAGACAAAAATCATCACAGGTAATAGACAAAAAAAAAAAAAAACAAGAAAAATTTTTGTAGGAAAAAAATTATTTCAAAAATAAAGATCAAGTTAGAAGAACATGAGTGAAAACAGACGCTATGAACAGCTCAATGGGAATTATCAAGTGTAAAATGAGAAAACAGATAAAATGATTTTTTAAAAAATAGAAGAATACCTTAAAAAATGTAGATAGGATGCACAAGAGGATTTCAAAAAAGTCCATGGAAAAATGGACTCAAACACAAGTTCATATTATTGGAAATATAATTTTGAAATACATGCATAGTTTTTTTGTATTATACATTGTTCATGAATGTTTTGAAGATCCCTTATCACCAACATTGATGGCAGCCTAGCCTCCCCATTCTCTTTTGTTCTGTATCATTTCAGTGCGTGTTGGCCACACTTTCAAGTGTCAGCATTTTTTTTTTTTTTTTAGCTTCTGGAACTTTCCTTGTCTATGTATGTGGTAAGCTTTTAAGTTATCTTGAAAGGAAGATTATGATCTATGATTGATATGACTTATCTAAACTTGGTTTCTCCTCCATTGGGATCATTCTAAAGCTCATGTTCTTCACTGGCTTTGAGTTCTTCAGTGGGCTAAGCTCATGTTACCCATTGTGAAAACTGGATAAAATACCTTTATTAACTGCCCTAACTTTCCTGTCTCCTTTGTCCTTCCCTTCTCTACAAACTTTCATTTTCAGAATGGTCTCCCTTTAAAATTATTTGCATTGAATCCTTTCCCAAAGGTCTGTTTCTAGCAAAGTCAAGACTAGAATAGTTGTTAACCTTAGAAAATTTGAGAAGCAATATAGGATTTAAGAATTGAATCACTTACTACACACATAGCAAAAGAGCTTCATTGTCTAGTAAGTGGGGTAGATGGTAATTCCCTTTGTATGCTGTACCATCAAAATAACTTCAACTCTTGCATGTGAAGAATTGAGCTGTACACACATGTGTAAGGGAATCATGGCTTCTGCAATATCTTTAGTAATTGAGTGATATGGAGGCAACATGGAGTCAAGTTATTCCTTACTATGTACCCGTGAAGCACTGATGAAAGAAAATGACAGTCATAGGCCTGCCAGCTGTTAATTCAAATATGATATGAAAGCCAAAGAGCCTTTTCGTTTTGTAAGAAGATTTTAGTACCTTGTATTCACAGGCAAGTCTATGCTGAAATTCATGCTTAAGGGACCAGCAGTTAGCCTAATGGCTATGTCGTTGTACTCTCACATAGGCGACCGCGGTTCGAGTCCCGGACCTGGTGACTCACGCAGGGTATGTGTGTGCGTGTCCAAGATCCCGAGAGGAGAATGGAGGAGAAGGGAATGAGACGTGACCATGCCCCCTAGGGGGTGATTTCTCTCGTTTTCTGTCACTCTGTCTGTCTGGCAAGCGCACGCGCCCTGTAGCAAAAACCTCTCACCCAAAAAAAATAAAAAATAAAAAAAATAAAAAAATAAAATAAATTCATGCTTAAGTCCTAAATGTAAAAGTAAAATTGTGGGGATGGCAGGTGGCATGGTGGATAAGGTGTGGGATCTCACATAGCTCACTCAGTGGTTCAAGTCCTGAACCTGGCAGTTTTAAAATCATGCTGTATGTGTGTGCATTCATGTTCAAAATCTTGGGAGGAGAGATTTCAGGGAGGCCATCCTCCAGGGTATGATTTTTCACTTTTCCTTTCTCTCTGTCTCTCTCTGGCTATTGCATGTGCCCTATATCAACAACCTAAAAAGAAAAAAAGTGCTGCTGAATAGAGATCACATTGCTGTACATGGTTGGATTAGGACCTGAAGACCTGGGGTCATGGTAACTGTACTGATCTACTTGAGAACTCAAAATGCCCAGATTTCCATGGAAATACTCTCCCTTTCTACTTGACAATAGCTTCTTTTTGACTGAGACTATGTAAAGGCCTCCATGAGTCTAGAAGTGTAATATTTGTTGTATTCAAGATCTAAAGTCACTACCACTTATTGATTGTAGATAAATAACAAGAATCAAATTTCAGTGCAGAACTGGTAAGTGTTGTCCCTGATCCACCATGTATGAGATTAAGGACCGAAGTAATTGCAATAGCTTGCTAATAAGGACTTAAAGGTACTAGAGCAAAATGCATGGGAAATGATTTTCATTGCAGTAAAACACAAGGACGGTATGTAGGCCTGGATAAGCAAAGGTTCATTGGCAGTGAAGCTCTCTCCCCTCCAAGTATTTTACACGCTGGCAGGGATATCTGGTACAATGATTATACACATATGGGGTCACGATGCGTTTTTCTATGCAAAAACCCATCATGACTTTTCTTTTCTTTTTTTTTTTTTTTGGAGAGGTTTTTGCTATAGAGCACATTCGCTCGCCCGAAAGACTCAGAGAGACAGAGAGACAAAGCGAGAAATCACCCCCAGGGGGAATGGCCACGCAGCAATCCCTTCTCCTCCATTCTCCTCTCGGGATCTTGGGCACGCACGCACACGTACCCAGCGTGAGTTTTAAGCCACTGGGTCCAGGACGCAAACAGCGGTCGACTACCTGGGAGTCCAGCGACATAGCCATTACGCTAACTGCTGGTCCCCCATCATGACTTTTCTGACAAACCAAAATATATCATTCTGTCATTGCTTTTGATGCAGTACTGAGAAATCAGTTCAGATATGAGTATGTAAAACAGATTTAAATAAGACTAGAGAACCCAACAAAGTACATGTATAGAATCTAAAGCAATAAATAATGCACTAATTAGGGGAATGCCACCATCACTGAAAAGCTCAAGAGTGGTTTTCCTTTGTGTATCATAGTTGATGGTAAGAAAATCTGCTTGTATTTTGATTTAAGGAAAGTTGATCATTTCAGTGATAAAGACAATGGTCTGGAATAGCTGAGACTTGTGGACCTAATAAAACCAGAGACAGACAGACAAAGAGAGAGAGAGAAAGTGAAAAATCTCCCTTAGGGAAGATGGCCACTCTTCAATACTATCTCCTCCCTTCTCCTCTTGGGATTTTGGGCATGCACGCACACACCTAGCATGATTTTCAAGGTTCTGGGCCCGGAACTGAAAACATGGTAGACCATGTGAGAGTCCAGCACCTTAACCACCATGGCATCTGTTGGCCTAGAGCTGACATTTTGATTATATTAATTGTTTCAATTCAAGAAGACAGGATGTCTTTACTTTTTTTTTTGATATCAGACTCAGCGTCTTTTTTTGTTTTTCATAGTTTTCCTTGCTGAGGTCTTTCACCTCTTTGGTTAGGTTTATTCCTAGATATCATACTGATTTTTTGGCTATTGTAAATGTTATTATTTTCTTTAATTCTGTCTCAGCCTAGTCATTGTATAAAAATGCTATAGATTTTTTTTATATATATTTTGTATCCTTTATTTTACTGAATTCATTTATTACTTCTAGGAGTTTTTTGGGTGGCTCCCTTTGGATTTTTTATGTAAGTAATTATATTATTTGTAAGTAGGGATAGATTAGCTTCTTTTTCCCTACCTGAACGCCTTTTTTTTCTTCTCTAGTCTGATTGCATTGGTTGGGACTTAACAACACTGTGTTGAAAAAGAATGGGAAAAGATGGGAAGCCTTGTTTTGCTCCAGTTTTTAGTGCAAAAATTTTCACTTTTCCCTATTTAATATTATGTTAGCAATGGGTTTGTTATAGATAGCATTTATTGTTTTGCATAATGCCCCTTCTATTCTTATTTTGCTGAGAGTCTGTCTGATCACAATGAGATGTTTTCTTTTATCAAATGTTTTTTCTCCAGTTATAGATATAATCATAAGGTTTTCATCTTTTTATTATTAATGTGACGTATTACATTTATTGTTTTCTGCATTATTAACCATCTTTGCATCCCTTGGAATAAAGTCTACCTGGTCATGGTGTATAATCTTTTAATGTGCCATTAGATTCAATGTGCTAATGTCTTGTTGAGAATTTTTCCATCAATAATCATCAGGGATATTGGTTTATAGTTTTCTTTTTTTATTATGTCCTTATCTGGTTTGCGTATAAAAGTGATAGAGGCATCATAAAAAAATGACTTTGGGAGGATTCCTACCTTTTGAATCTTTAGAAATAATTTGAAGACAATTGATGTTAGCTTGGCTTTAAATGTTTTCTATAAATCACCACTGAAGGCATCTGGGCTTTTATTTATTGAGAGACTATTATTGATTCAATGCCATCACTTGTTATTGGTATATTCAGACTTTATATTTCATCCTGATTCAACTCAGGTAACTTGTACATGTCCAAAAAATTTTTCCATCTCCTCTAGGTTTACAAGTTTGTTGGCGTATGGTCACTCATAGAATCCTCTCATACTTTTTTTGTATTTCAGGTTTATTGGTGGTAATAGTACCAGCTTCATTTTGGATTTCATTTATCTGGCTCTTTTCTCTGTTTTTCTTGATTAGTCTAGCTAATGGTTCGTCCATTTTTCTTGTGCTCTAAAAAAAATAGCTTTTCTTTTTGTTGATTTTTGATTGGTTCTTTTATTTCAACTCTAATCTGTACTATTTTTTCCTCCTGTTATTTTTGGAGTTTTATTGTTATCACTTTTTCCAGCTCTTTGAGATGTGATTTATTTATTTGCCACCTTTCTATTGTTTCTTTATTTTATTTTTTTTGGAGAGGTTTTTACTATAGAGCGCGTGTGCTCACCAGAAAGACAGAGAGAGGCAGAGACAGAAAGCAAGAAATCACCCCCTCAGGGGGATGATCACACTGCAATCCTTTCTCCTCCATTCTCCTCTCGAGATCTTGGGCACACACACACAAGACCCCAGCATGAGGTTAAGCCACCAGGTCGGGGACTCGAACTATGGTTGACTACATGGGAGTCCAGTGGCATAGCCATTACGCTAACTGCTGGTCCCTCTATTTCTTTTTCTTGAGAGCACTAATGACTATGAACTTTCCTCTTATGTTGTTTCTGCTGTGTCCCAAAGATTATGGACAATGCTATGATCATTACTGTTGATTTTAATGACTCTTTTGATTTCAGGCTTAATTTCTTCATAGTTTCAAAATCATTCAGGAATAGGATGGTTAACTTCCATGACCTCATCTATTATCAAGAGCTCTTTCTGTGGTCAATTTTGAGTTTAATTCAATTATGGTCAGTGGATATGCTGGATACACTGTCTATGCTTTCATATTTGTAGAGACTTGTTCTGTGGTCTATTATGTGGTCAGTCTTTGAAAATATTTCCTATGGAGACGAGAAAAAAAGTGTATTTTGTCATTGCTGGATGGAATGCTGTATGTATGTCTGTCAGGTACATTTGGTTTACGATATCAATTGGTTCTCGTGTCTCTTTGTTTATTTTTTGTCTAGTTGTCCTGTCCAGTGGCAACAGTGGGCTACTGAGATCACCAACAATTAGTGTGTTGTATTCTATATCTCCCTTTAGATCCAGCAGGCTTTCTTTTTACATATTTGAGTGCCCTGGCATTGGTTGCATAAATATTTATGAATATTATATCTTCTTGGTAAATTAATCTTTTCAGATTATATAGTGTCCCTCTTTGCCTTTTTTTAACACTTTTTATCTTAAAGTCTATGTTGTCTATTAATATCATGACTCCTGCCTTTTTTCATAAAATGACTTTTCCAGCCCTTCTCTTCAGTATATCTTTCTCAGTGTGATGTGTGTTTTGTAAACAACATATAGAGGGTTTATTTATTTATTTATTTATTTTATATGTCCCCCAAGCCAATCTGTGCGTTTTAGTGGGGGAATTTAATCCATTAACATTCAAGGTTATTATTATAATTATTATTTGCAGAGGATTTTGCTATAGGATGCATGCACTTGCCAGAAAGACAGAGAAAGAGAGACAGAAAGTGAGAAGTCACCTTCCAGGGAGAATGGCCACACTGTAATCCCTTCTCCTCCATTCTTCTCGCAAGATCTTGGGTATGCACACACACGTGCCCGGCGTGAGTTTAAGCCATTGGGTCTGGGACTCAAACTGCAGTCGACTACTCTACATGGGAGTCCAGCGACATAGCAATTATGCCAACTACAGGTCCTGTTCAAGGTTATTATTGATTTGTGTGGAGTTATCTCTATCATTTACTCCCCCTCCTCACCTGGGTTGTTTTGTGCTCTCATGTTTCTAGTTATCTCCTTTTATCTTTCCAGATATAATTGTCCCTTATGTATTTCCTGAATGTCTGGCCTACTTTTGGTGAATGATTTCAGCCTTTGTTGTATGTTTTTTTTTTTTTTTTTGCCATACGATGCATGTACTCACTTGAGGGAGACAGAGAGAGAGAGACAATGAGAGAGAAAGTGAATAATCACCCACCCAGGAGGATGGTCGTACCACAATCCCTTCTCCTTCATCATTCTCCTGGAATGTTGGTACACACATACCTGTGTTCAGTACTATTTTCAAGGTGTTATATATGAAATTCAAACCACAGTTGGTCATGTGACAGTTCAGCACTTTAACCACCATGCCAACTGCTGGACTCTTCTTTCAGTTTTTGCTTATCTGGGAATGATTTTATTTTATTATTTTATTATCTTTTTTGGTAGAGATTTTTGCTATAGGGTACGTGTGCTCGCCAGAAAGACAGACAGAAAGCAAGAAATCACCCCAAAGGAGGGATGGTCATGCCACAATCCCTTCTCCTCCATTTTCCTCTTGGGATCCTGAGCATGCACACACATACACCTGGCGCAAGTTTAAGCTACTGTGTTCGGGACTCGAACTATGGTTGACTACGTAGGAGTCCAGTGACATAGCCATTACGCCAACTGCTGGTCCCAGGGAGTGATTTTATTTTTATTTCACATTTGAAAGATAATCTTACCAAGTTTAATATCCTTGAGTGAAATTGTTTTCTTTGAGTGTTTTAAATATGTTTTCTCATTCTTTCTTTGCCTGCATTGTTTCAGTGGAGGAAAGTGTTTTCAGCAAATGGTGCTGGGAGAAATGTATATCCACCTGCAGAAAAATAAAACTGGACACTACCCCTGAACATGAACAGGAATCACTTCAAAATAGATGAAAGATTTAAGTGTATATCCTCTAACCATAAAAACTTAGGGGAAACTTAAAGATATTAGAGGAGGCAAAGATTTCTTTAGTAAAACTCCTGAAGCACAGACAATAATCCCCAAATTAGACAAGTGAGATTATATCAAGCTAAAAACTTCCTCATTGCAAAAGAAACAATAGTTAGAATGAAAAGACAATCCTGCGAGCAAGAGAAAATAGTTGCACATTATTGCTCAAAGAATTGATAACTAAAATATACAGGAAATTCAAGCAGCTCACCCATTAAAATATGCATAAGCTAGGTTTAGAAACTGACAAATTAGCTGAATAGACAACTCTCCAAGGATGACTGATGAGTGACCAAAAGGCATATTTTAAAAAATGATCAAATTTTCTGGTCATACATACACTGCCAAGTGAAAACCACAGTGAAATACCATTTAACACCAGCTAGAATGGCTAAGATAAAAAAATAATAATAATAATAAAGAACGAGTGCTTGTGATGCTGTGGTGAAAGGAAACATTTTTATACTTTTAATGGGAATGCAAATTAGTACGACCTCTGTGAAAACAATATGGAGATTTCTGAAAAATCTACAAATAGAACTACCACATGACCCAGTAATCTCACTACCTGATATTTAACCCAAGGATAGAAAACAGTCAGAAAGGCATTTGCACATCCATGTTTATTGCAGAATTATTCACAACTATGAAGACATAGAATCAAACTAAATATCTAAAATTGATAACTGGGTTGAACGATTGTGGCACATATTTACTATAAAACATAACTTAGCCATTAGAAGCAATGAGATCTTATCATTTGATTCAAACTGGATGGATATAGAAGACTTAATGAGTGAAGTGAGCCAGACTTTGAAAGATATACACTACATATCTCCGCTCAACATGCACCGAGTGTCGGCCCTCTATGGAAAAAATGGACAGACCCAAGTATCTGATAGTGGAGAGGATAAGTGTAGATACCAGAGACTGCAAGAGAGCAGAATGGATGGTAGACAGAGCATGTTAGAGGATGAGGATGAGGGGTAAAGAGAAGAAACATTTAATAGATGAAACAATGTGAAGTCTTCTGTTAGAAAAATATTTTTTTATACAACATGATGAGTAATTTTCTAAGAAATATACATTTAGATAGAAATATAATTCTATAATATTATTATAGTTTATAAGAACTCAATAATTTTAGTTCTCTGTAAAACTGTATGTATATATATACATGCATTTTATATATATATGTATATAATGTGTGTGTGTGTATTCAGATATCTCTTTTCTTTATTTATTTATCTATGTATTTGTGATTTTTCAAGCTGCTGGGCCCTGGACTTGAACAGTAGTTGGCCATGTGGGAATCCAGCACCTTAACCATCACATCACCCACTGGCCCCAGATATCTCTTTATAATATTATTTTCTGTTACTTTTCTGTATACAGATATCACACATATTATACCTAAAAATGTACATTATTATGACTTGTTATAAAAAAATAGAAGTTTCAATAGTTGTTTTGCCATTGAATGGGTGACCCAGGAGATTAATTGTATTCAACTCACTGTGGGGTTGGAGGGCCCGTGTTTCTAGATGCTGCATGCTTTTTGAAATAGTTATATTGTGGCATCACATTCCTGGTCAAGAAAATGCTTGCATCCTCAACACAGGGGAGGAAAGGGAAGAGTCCCTGCTCACTATCCTTTCCTGTGATTGGCTATGGATTGTAAGTTTCCCCTCTCCCCATTTTGTGGTTCTGATGAACTAGAGTTTCTGGTTTTTAGGGAGGGATAATGCGGCTCTCAGAAGACATAAGGTTTTAGTTAAGCTTAAATTAGAAGCCATCCTTCTTCTAATTTTGTGTTTTTCGTACTGATAAAACAGAGGTGAGAGAAATGCTTACCTACGAAGAGATCACTAATGACTATGCATCTTTTAGGATGCATTCAGATGGAAGAAGCACAATCATCACACTAGTACTGGCTCCAGTAAGAAAGGGATTGTGTTTTCTGTAACAAAAGCCTAGAGGTAGGAAGTTGTGGGGTTGTTTTAAGAATTCTATAATATTGTTTCACCGTAACTCTACCAATGGATTTATTTATTTATTTGAGAGATTTTTGCTATAAGACATGTGTGCTTGCCAGAGAAACAGAAAGAGACAGAGAGACAGAAAGTGGCAAATCACACCCCACGGAGGATGGCCATGCCAGAAGCCCTTCTTCTCCATTCTTCTCTTGGGATTTTGAGCAGGCATGCACACACACCCAGTGTGAATTTTTAGCCGCCGGGTCCAGGACTGCCACTGACAGTGACATAATCATTATATCATCTGCCGGGTCCTTCTCAATGGATTTATTTTAGTCACCTTTTTCTCCCTGATGTTTAATAGAGAGACACATTGGGTCTAAATACTGCATCCTTTTTTTCTGACACATGAAGTCATAGAGGGAGCAGGAGAGTAAACACTGTCATTGACAAATCAATAAATATATTCTTCCAAAAAAAAAAGCTAGTAGAGCTCTTGTCGAATATGTGCAACAAAACATACTGTTCAATATGTTCAATGTCAAATAAAATGAATATGTCTATACCCTTGAGTTTATAATACACACTGTAGACATGCTTTGACAAACCACATTGTACCTAACAACAACACATAAAATTATTTGTAAACCAAAAACTCAATAAAAAAATTAAAGTAGAGGGGAAAAAAAAGAAGAGACAAAATCTAGTTCCTATTTTAAGGCAGTATCTTTACACTCCTCAACCTCCCAGACTTCCCTATTTATCTTACAAGTCAGAAAGTTACCATTCCAGGGTGTAATTCCAGTCCTAGTTTCTTTTTTTTTTCTTTCTTTCTTTTTTTTTAATTAAAAAGATTCATTTCTATTTACTCTCCAGGCTTTTCCAGGCTGACTCAGGTGGTTCTCAGGCAGGAGTCTCACATGAACACCTACAGGAAGAGGTGGGCGTGTTGCATTCTCATGTAAAGAGAACAACTACAATGAGCCACAACTGCTGGTTTCCAGGAAGGAGTGTGAGCCCCTAATTACATATTTTGCAATTGTATAGAGAAGTCAGATATATGGATTTGAATGTGAAATCTGATTATATGATGTTGGCACCTATTTCAAGTTTTTTTTAAAAAAAAATATTCTGCAGACCAAACCAAATACATCTGAGGACAAATTAAGTCAGGGAGCTATCTATTATTTTCAGAATGTCGCTAAATGGGGGGAAGTGGGAAAAACGTTCCAAAGAATTTAATCTCTCTCATTTCATTGGGTTTGCCTAATTTATATAATCCTCGCCTGGACCTTAGTTTGGCAATTCTTTCACTGTCCACTCAATTGATAATGATTACTATTTCTATAGCTTTTCGTGTGCATTTCTGCTAGATATCTCTATGAATAAGGCCCTAGTACTGTCACCATTTTTCAGTAAGAAATCTGAGGCTCAGCTACTAAATAACTCGACTTAGATCTGACACCTTGGAAGTGTTAGAAACAAATTGGAAGTTAAAGTTATCCCGATCCCAGCATCCACATTTTCAGCCTTGCATTTATTATACAATGGAGCTTTCCATCCTAGAACTAGGAGATCTGAGAAATTTTAAGGCATCAGACAAGAGGAAGTATTGATTAGTCTAGATAGGGAGATAAGGTAGACAGATTTTCATTAAAATGTAGATTTCCCATGTACCAACTGTGTGCCCTTGAGGAAACTATTTCACCTTCCTGAGGCTCAGTTTCTTCATCTATAAAATGGAGATAGTACTAGTGTCTCCCACAGAAACCAGAGAATGCACATTCCATGAGGTAACCCACATGAATGCTTGCATAGTGCATGGAGTCTAATAAATGGCAGATTAGTCAAACTACTGTTTTTATTTCATTATCTTTATTGTGATTCATCACCCCTCATGTCCAAACCTCTACAGTAAAGACACAAAATCTTAATACTCACTTGGACTTTAAGAACACTTTTACTTTTTCAGAGGTTTTTTTGTTTATTTGTTTTGTTTTGTTTTGTTTTCCTGGTTCTAGACATGCACACTATCTGGAGAGACAGAAAGCAAGAAATCATCCCCCAGGGGTGATGGCCACACTGCAATTCCTTCTCCTGTCAGGATTTTGGGGATGCACACACACGCAACTGGCATGAGTTTTAAGTCACCAGGTCAAGGTTCAAACCATGGTCAACCATATGACAGTCCAGTGACAATACCCTTCTGACATCTGCTGGTCCCTTTCAAAGCCTTTCAACATCCCTTGTTTCATTTGCTCCTCCCAACAACTTGAGGAGGTGGGCAAGATAGAGGACACTTTCTACGACAGATGAGAGAATAAAGGCATAGGGAGGGTCAGCGGATTTCTGAAGTCACGCAGGTACATGTGCTTTCTGCTAAACAAAAGAAGATGAAGAAGAAAAAGAAGCAGCAGCACCAATAAGATATTTTGCAAATACCCTTCATTTCAAAATCACATGCTAAGATTGAATGTCCAAGTGACTCCTGGTTTTTAATTGGAAAACTCAAAAAATAACTTTGGGCAGTTTAAATAAAGATGGCCATAGTTAAGAAAACTAAGATTAATCTGTCATGCCTTCTAAAGTATTAAACATTGCTTTACTAATGAAAAATTGCGATTCTAATAGAAATAGCAAAAACAAAGTAATATACATTTTAAAGGTGCCAGCAGATGGTGTAGTGGTTAAGTGTCCTGGGGGCCCATGTGGCCAATTGTGATTCAAGTCCCAGACCTTGCTACTTGCTTTCTCCCTTTCCCTTTCTCCCTCTCTCTGGCCAAAATAAAATATCAATGATTATTATAAAATATATCAATTTTAAAGTATAATGTTAAAAAATAAGATTTTTATGGGAAAATGAAGCTGGAGTGCCTTTGCTAAAAGATATTTTTGGTTTATTTATACGTTAGGCAATGAAATGGTCATTTTATTAGCTAAGCATCATCATTTTGAAGTAGTACGTGGTTTTGTACCCTGACTATCAAATGTTATTAGATATTTAAAGATAATATTATGCATATATCTGTAATTTATGCAGAGCAAATATCAAAATAAATCTATAATGAATGTTTACAGCATCATCAGATTTGATTTATTTAATATACACTTAAAATGAAAGCTTTTTAATTGCTGCTTCTTCAAGCAGATTAGCTCTTCAAACAAACTAATGGAAGAAGACTTGAGATTTTATTTATACATACATTTTTGAATAATTAACACACCCCTTTTAAGAAATTCCTTGTATAATAGCTCAAGCAATGCCAAAGCAACAAAGTTAGTACCGTTATTAAATGTAAAGTTTCTTGTATGAGTATCTGCATACTTTTGCTCCATAAATAGAAAAATTGCTTCCACCAGCTTCACATCCATATATGCCCTACTTCCAAATACATGGTCAAGTTTTTTCACCATAATATAGAGTGTAGTATAAATTGCCATAAAATAGATCTTAAATGCTCCAATGAAGACTATTAGTTTTACACTATAAGCACTTATGGAAATTTATAAGAAATTACAATGATTGAGCCAGTTTATTCATTTGATCGAAATACATGCAGTGAAAGTAGACTTGTAGGGAAGATAAACATACATAATATAAAAATATTCTAAAAAATGTACTTCTAAAAATAGTCTTTTATCATAATAGTATGGGACTTCAAAAAGTTCACCAAAAAAAGAAATTAAAATATGACCTGGGTTTGGCATAAAACAACCTTTAAGACTAGGCTTAATTTCTTGATACTATGTATTTTTCATGAAAATTAAGACACCTGTCCATATATAGTTGAAGAAGGAGTTGCATCCTGTCTGATATAAACTAACTATACTAAACTTTTTACACTGACTTTCCAGAAAATACATTTCTTATTTCACTTACAGAATGTTCATGATAAAGCCTAGGGTTTATAAATTACTTCCAACATATTTTTAAAAAACATTTTTAAAATAGGATTTTAAGGCTAACTCAAAAGTTTGTTAAACATAGTTGAAAAACTTTTTTCAGCTTATGGGCCTGGTCCTCCATATTATCTCTGATGCAAAATTATAAAAGAGCAAGATCATGTGACCTAGAGAAATCTCAGATTTGGAGCTGCTGAATGTGGTTTGCAGATTTTGTGAAATTTAACATCTCTTTTTAAGTTGGTAGTTCCTTGAAATCTATGTTGTCGCCACTTCCATTTTTTTCTTCCTACCAAAATTCTAGCCATGCTAATAGATCCAATTTCATCCCCAGAGACGGTGTACTGAAATACCAGTTCTTTGCATTTCTACTCTATTTTCCATTTACTTTATTTGTTACTTGCTAATTCACACGTTACAAGGGAGTTTTCACAACTTAAAGGCATTGAAGGAGATGGCCTAATGGATGGCCAACTGCGGGTTGAGGTTCAGACCATACTGCTTGAAAATCATGCTGGGTCCATGTGCGTATTGCCCAAAATCCCAAGAGGAGAATGGAGGAGAAGAGACTGCGGCATGGCCATGCTCCCTGGGGAGTAACTTTTCACTGTCTCTCTCTTTCTTTCTCTCTGTCTGTCTGGCTAGTGCACATGCCCTATAGCGAAAACCAAAATAAATAAATAAAAAGACCTTGAAGAGGAGCTGGCCCTGCATAGTGGTTAAGCTCTGTGTACTGGGAGCTGAATCCAACATGAGTGACCATGGGCCCAACCCCAGTGGAGTGAAAAACATGCTGTGCACGTTTGCATGTGTGCATCCCAGAAATTCTGATGGGGAGGAGAAATAAAGAGGGGACTGCATCATGACCATGCCCCACTGGAGAGTACTTTTTAAATTTTCCTTCTATCTCTAGAAAATATGCATTCCATCTGCAAATATATATAAAAAATAAATAAAATTTCTTGAGGAAAAATAGAACAGAACAGACTTTCATCATTTCTGTGGTAGATTATTTTTCTATTTGGATACCTTTTATTTTACTCTTCTGTCTGATTGTGTTTGCTAGAACTTCTAGTGCTATGTTGAAAAGGAGTGTAGAAAGTGGCAGCCTTGTCTTATTTCATTTTTCAGTAGAAAAGTCTCAACTTTCCCATTCAATATGATGTTAACTATGGTTTTGTCATATATTGTTTTTATTATGTTGAGGAACATCCCTTCTATTTGAACTTGCTAAAGGTCTTAAGCATCAAGGAAATTTGTATCTTATCAAATGGTTTTTTTGCATTGATTGAAATGACCATGTGGTTTTAATCTTTTCTTCTGTTAATGTAATATATTACATTTATTCTTTTGCATATATTGAACCACCTTTGCATCACTGGTATAAAGTCTACCTAGTCATGGTGTATACACTTTTTTAAAGAATTATTTATTTTAAATTTTATTTATCGTTATTATTTTTTAAAAAAATCACCAGAGATAGAGCAGAAAAGTGAGAAAGCAACCCTCTAAGCCTGGGACTAGTACCATGGTTGGCGTATGAGAGCCCATTGCCTCTAATACCATGTCACGTTAGGGTCATGGCATATAACCTTTTTAATGTGTAGTTGAATACAATGTGTTCATATTTTATTGAGAATTTTTGCATCTATATTCATCAAGAATATTGGTCTATAGATTTTTTTTTGTTATGTCTTTGGGAGGGTTGCTTCCTTTTGAATCTTTAGAAAAAGTTTGAGGAAAATTGGGCTAGTTATTTTTAATTTTTGTAGAATTCAAAAGTGACACCATTGCAACCTGGGCTTTTTTTTCATAGGAGATGGTTTATTCTTGATTCAATTTTGTTGCTTTCTGTTTTTCCTAGTCCAATATTAGCAAATTATACATGTCCAGAAAATTTTCTATCTCATCTCTGTTTTTTTTCTCATGGGCACTAGTTGTTATGGATTTCCCTCTTATGACTGTTTTAGCTATGTCCCTTAAGTTATGAAAACTCGTTTGTTTATTATCATTGGGTTCAATGAATCTTTTTAATTCAATCTCAACTTCTTAAGTGGTTGTGAAGTCATTCAGGAATAGGTTGTTAAGTTTTCATGTGTTTGTCTATTTTACAGGCTTCTTTCTGTAGTTGATTTCATATTTGATTCCACAGTGGTCAGAAAAGATCCTGCATATAGTTTACATACATTTGAATTTGTAAAGACTCGTTTTGTGCCCTATCATGTGGTTGATCTTCAAAAACATTAAATGTGGGGTGACAAAAATATATATTTTTTGGTTGTTGGGGGAAATGTCCTATAGATATTTGCTAAGTTCATATGACGGATGGGATCATTTAGATCTTGTATGTTTTTGTTTATTTTTTGTCTGGATGATCTGTTTAGAGGAGACAGTGGGGTATAGAGATCCCCAACAATTATTGTGTTGCATTCTAACTCTCCCTTTGGATCTAATAGTCGATTGTTCATGTATTTAGGTGCCCCATTCTTGGATGTGTATTTATAAGTGTTATATGTTCTTGGTGACTTAGTCCTTTTAGCACTCTGTCATGTCTTTCTTTGTCTCTTGTTACAGTTTTTGTATGAAATCTACTTTGTCTGATACCAGTATTGCAACTCAAGCCTTTTTTTGGTTTCCATTTGCATGAAATATATTTATCCAGCTCTTGACTTTTGTTTTCATTATTTTTGGTTGTCTTGTCTATGTTGGAGAGTTTGTCTTCAAGTTCAGATTATCTTTCTTCTGTAAGGTCCCATTGTCTATTAATGTTTTTGAGGGAGATTTTGATTTCTTGATTTCCAGAAGTTCTGATTCTTTTATAGGATGCTGATTTTTTTATGGAATTCCTCCTTTATATCCTGGAATGATTTTCTTATTTTCTATAATTGTCTGTTTTCTCTTATATCTCATTGGGTTTGTCACAATGAATGTTCGGAATTCTTTTTCTTACATTCTTAATAATTCTTTTGTGTTTTCTATTGTTAGTCTGGGGTTATTGTGTCCCTTGGGGAAGAGTAATTTCCTTGGTTTCTCATACTTCTTCTGTCTCTGTACTTGCTATTGGTCATCTGATGCAGTAGTCACTTCTTCCAAATAAAAATAAATAGATAATTGGAGATGATTTTGTAGTATCTGAGGAGAGGCAATCACCCTTGGAACCCATTTTGTTCTTATTAGAAGGTCATGTCTTTCAGATCAGAGCAGATAAAATTTATAAAGGTGGTTTCAGGAGGTTGGCTCATCAACCAACATTTCAGCTTCTGATAAGCTGGGGGTGGGCTAAAAAAATACTGCACATTGCACGGGCTGGAGGACCTCACAATTGCAGCTGCAATCACAATAAAAGTTTTGCTAAGACAAGAACCCAAGTCTTATGGTGGGTGAGAGGCTCAGGAAGCACAGAGAGTGATGGCATGGTGATACAGCCAATGGGTCTTAAATTCTAACAGCAACTCTTGGGGATCAAAGTAAACTTTTTTTTTTTTTGGAAATGTTCTTGCTGTAGGGCACGTGTGCTCGCCAGAAAGACAGAGAGAGACAGAGAGATAGAAAGCGAGAAATCACCCCCGAGGGGTGATGGCCACACTGCAATCCCTTCTCCTCCATTCTCCTCTTGGACTCTTGGGCACGCATCCACATGCACCTGGTGTGAGTTTAAGCCACCAGGTCCAGGACTCAAAATGCAGTCAACTACATGGGAGTTCAGCGACATAGCCATTGCACTAACTGCTGGTCCTCAAAGTAAACATTTTAAAGTACATTAGCCACTCAATTATTTCAAAGTCAGAAATACTATCTGAGAACTTCTGAATTTAAAATGAAAAATGAACTTTCCTTTTTTTTAATGGACTACAATTCACATGTTTCTTTATGACCTGTTTTTGACCAGTAATATAGACTACTACATTAGGCAACAGATTCACATAATACAAACAATTTCTCTAATTTATTCAGCTAGTATCTGGAGTTTTTCAAAATAAATTTAATTTGGGCTTTTGCAATTTTGATCTTTTTTAGGGATTTAGGTTGGTTTGCTCTTATAAGTAAATTATTTTGAAATAAAATTATTACTCATACAAGTGTACACATAATGAATATACAAGTTAATTTTCACTTACTGAACACAACCATTCAGCCATATAGCATATCAAGTGAGTAAATTGAATATTATCTCCATATCTGAAGCTCCTCACTTAATCATTTTCATTTCTAACTTTAAAGCCAATTGCTTTCCTAATTTCTAACACCATAAATTGGTTTTGTATGTTTTTGAATCCACATGAATATAGAAAGATACGTATTATTTCATATTCAGCTCTATTCTCTCAATATTATATTGGTTAGGTTTATCTTTGTTGAGGTATGAAGAAATATTTGGTTCATTTTCTGTAGTATTCTATACTATGAAAATACCACAATATATTTAACATTTTATTGCTTATATATATTCAGTTGTTCAAAAATTATTACATTACCATAGTAAATGGTATAAATAGATTTTTTAAGTTTCTTTTGTTGCACCAATGTATACAGTTCTATTGAGTTAGAAATAGGTGTGAAATTTCTGTGCAAAGTATTAAAGGTTAAGTATTAAATATTGAAGGTTTTTTTTCTTTCTTTTTTCTTTCTTTCACTCTTTAATTTGCTAGAGGGTGTATGCACTCACTGGAAAGAGAGAAAATAAGAAAGCATGACCCATGGAGAATGGTCGTGATGTAATCTCTTCTCTTCCATTTCTCGTTACTGAATTTTGGCATACACACACACACACACACACACATACACACACACACATATAATGTTTATCAAGCCATCAGGTACAGGACTCAAACTGTGCAGTCAGCCTTGCAGGATCCAGCTGCTTTAATCACCACACCATCAGCTGGCCCAAGGAGGTTTATTTTTTTTAATGTTCTACTATCTAGGATGCATAAGTTAAAATTGTATCACATTTTTGCTAATGTTTGAAATTCTCAAACTTTCTAACTTTAGATATTCTGGCATGTGTCTATTTGTTTGTATGTATAATAACATTTTATTTATTCAGTCTTATTTAAAATAACGATATCAAGATATAAGTTACATATAATACAACGTTCCCATTTTTCTGTTGATATATGGATAAACCTGTTTAATCTCCTTCATAATCAATTTGTTTTTTTTCACATTATTTATTATTTTTTTGTATATACTTTCAATCATATTGTTTGGCTTACAATGAGACCATTTCGATATGTGAACATTTCTCCCCAGACCCATTGATCAAAATATCTTCAACAGATAACACCACACACCCCCATCCCTTCAAACCTCTACCTCTGTATCCCTTCTCCAAATGTCCTTTGTTTAGACCCCACTCCTCCACATGCACCTCATCTGACATTCACACCCATCTCTTGTGTTTGTTCAACCATTAGACAATCAGTTTCAGTCATAGAATGCAGACATACGGTATATGTTAAGTGAGGACATACAATGTCTCTCTTTCATAGCCTGACTTGCCTCACTCAGCAGTACATCTTACATATTCTTCCACTTTCTGTCAAAAGCCAGGGTTCTGTTGGTTTTTATGGCTGAATAATATTCCACAGAGTATATGTGCCACAGTCTTTCAATCCATTCCTCTGTACGGGGGCATTTGGGTTGGTTCCATGACTTAGCAATTGTGAATAGTGCTGCAATAAACATCGATGTGCAAGCACTTTTCCAAAATTTTTTATACATTCTGCAAAACCTATACATTCAAAGTAATAAACTGGGAATATAGGCATAGACACATGCATCTTCCAAGAACAGATAGGTGTGTCTATGCATACATATGTGTAAACACATATGTCCATACACATATATATGCACAAACACACACATATGTGTAATCATGTATATTTAATGTGTGTATACATATTCTTCCCAACTTTTAAAACTTTATCAATGACATATTATATAAGAAGACTTAAAGTTTTAACATAGTCAGTGTAATTTTTCTATATTTTTATTTATGGCTGGTGCTTTACATATCATTGCGACTGTATCAAGTTCAACAAGATTTTTTTCCATAGATGATTAATTTTTTTATTTTGACACTGAGATCTACAAACAATCCAAAATTTAGTATTAGCTGTGTGTGAAACTTGTTGAAAGTAAAGGGTAAAGGATGATTGCTTTTTCATGTTTATTTTACTGATACAATACTGTTTATTAAAAAATACCCTTTACCCAATTCATTTTATTTTAAATTTGTTCAGTATTTTAAAATGAGTATTGAGTTTACTATGTACTATTCCTATATATAATTCATTATTAATGTATACATTTTCATGTTCATTTCATTTCCTATTATTAATTGCAATGATTAATTTTCTTTCTTTCTTTCTTTCTTTCTTTCTTTCTTTCTTTCTTTCTTTCTTTCTTTCTACTTTCTTTTGTTGTTGTTAGAAAGAGATTTTTGCTATAGGGTGTGTGCACTTGCCAGAGAGACAGAAAACAAGAAACCATGCCATGTGTGGGATAGTCATGCCACAATCCTTTCTACTCCATTCTCCTCTTGGGATCTTGGGTACACATGCACACGTGCCTAGTGTGAATTTTAAGTCATTGGGTCCGAGGTTGAACTGCAGTTGACTATGTGGGAATACAGCAATGTATCCATTATGCCATCTGCTGGTCCCATCAATGGCTGATTTTGAAACTAACCAAACATTAATTTTTTGAGATTAAATTTAGTCTGGCTTCATCATTCTTTCAACATCCTGATCATTTCAATGAGATATTTTATTTAGAATATGTGTGCATTTCTTACTAAGATAAGTTGGTTTTTTTTCAGTCTTTAAATAGCTTTCTGATATTAATATTGTTTCGGGGCAAATTGCTAAATATTCTTATTTTCTCCATTTCCTAAGACTATTTAAAAAAGAGGCAATGTTTTTTTTTGAGAGGTTTTTGCTATAGGGCCCGTGCACTCGCCGGAAAGACAGAGAGAGACAGAGAGACAGAAAGAGAGAAATCCCCCCCTAGGGGGCATGGCCACATGCAATCCCTCCTCCTCCATTCTCCTCTCGCGATCTTGGGCACACACACACACACAGTGTGAGTTTAAGCCACCAGGTCCGGGACAAGAACCACATGGGAGTCCAGCGACAGCCATTATGCTAACTGCTGGTTCCAAAATGATGCAATTTCTTATATGCTTGAAAATCACACTGTACCTGTACATATGTACCCACAATCCCCCGAGGAAAATGGGGAGAAGATTGCAGTTTGGCTAACTCCATGGGAGGTAGTTTCTCACTTTCTTACTGTTGCTCTTTGTCTCTCTCGGGGGAGCATATGCACCCTACAGAAATAATCCTAAAGAAAGAAAAAGATGAAGAAATTGGTAAATACCAGGAAACATTTTTTGTGTTTAGAACCATTTACTAGCACATCTCTGTTTTTAACTGCAATCTAGCCTAAGACATCATCACCTGCCATATGTCTTTTATACTTCTTGTTTATCATTATTTCTCTCAGCTGGATTGTTTTTTTTCAGTTCTAATTTTTAGGTTAGTAAATGTTTTCTTTGCTATGTCCAATATGCTAAAAACTCATCTATTGAGATCTTAATTTCAGTATATTTAATAGGTATTGAAATTCATGGTTTCTTTTTTCTTTTCTCTTTTTGTTTGATTTAAGTAATATAGTAAAGTTGTTCATTTGGTTTTCTTTTCTTTTTTTTTTTTCCTTTCTCTTTCTTTTATTTCTTTTTTCCCCAAGAGAGATTTTTGCTATAGGGTGTATATACTCTCTCCAGAGAGATAGAAAATAAGAAATCACTTCCCAGGGAGGATGGCCATGCAGCAATTCCTTCTTCTCTCAGAATTTTAGGCATGCACGCACACACTCAGCATGAGTTTTAACTTACTGAGTCCAGGACTGGATCCATGGTCAGCCATTGGTGGGAAGCTCAGTGCCTTAACCACTAAGTCACCTGCTGGCCATTAGTTTTCTATTTTCTAGGAACACTGTTGTTGTTGTTTTTTGTTTGTTTGTTTTTTTTAAGAGATTTTTGATTTAGAGCATGTGTGCTCACCAGAGAGAGAGAAAGAATGAAAGGGAAAGTGAGAAATCACCCCCCAGGGGGTTGACCATGTCACATTCCCTTCTCCTCCATTCTCTTCTGGGATCTTGGGCACACACTTGTGCCCAGCATGATTTTTAAGCCACTGGGTCTGGGACTTGAACCACAGTCATCCATGTGGGAGTAAAACAGCATAACCTTATGCCATCTACTCACCCTAAGAACATGTTTTTATACTGTTCTTTTAAGTCTATGCACGATGACAAAGATACTGGAGATTTCATTTTGATTTGGTCATTCAACTTTTTTAAAAACTCACCTTTGTCTCTTTCTCTCTCTCCATCTGGGTTCTATTCTGGATGAATGTAGTCTTTTTTGGATGGTAAAAAATAAACATTTATGCATTATGAGTGCATAAATACATGGCTTCAAAAGTTAAGAGATAATTGTCAGGAGGTGATGACTAAAACAGGAAAATGAAAGACTGGCCGGAATTGATAGACATTTGGCAGGAACATTGGGAAGAAGTATTTTTATTTACT
>NW_006203497.1:849220-945643 GCF_000334495.1 Tupaia belangeri chinensis
CAGGAATGAAAATGTCATTGGGTCAAAGATCAACGTTTTGGAGACCAAAGTACTGAATAAATGTCTAAGTCGATTTGGCAATTACCATGATAAACAACAGGAATAATACAGTGAGTCATGTCTTAGAAATTTAAGAATGAATGGGACTTGGCCTGACCATCTGAAAATGAGAGCCCAAATTCAGGACAGCAGTAAGTGCCTAGTTTTTGAAATTGAAATCCTTTTATATAGAGTGGAGGCAGAATGTTATGTACTTAGTATTACACCCATGGAGAGCAAGTAACCAAGTATGGCCTGCATGTAAGAATGGCGTGAAGCAATATCATCATTATTAGTGAGACAGAGAAAGCATGAACACGCATTGCAATACAAACCATATACTCAAGGGAGATTGAGGGTTCTCTGGCAAAGGAAATATTCAAGAATATAAAAATTTACAACGTGAGGTTTTGCCAATGACTAAGTCTTGGGAACAAGATGATTTCAGAAATTGGTATCAGGGAGGGTAAAAGAGAAAGTAGTACAAACTTTCTATATTTGGAAATAGAGAAAAAGATGAATGATGGAAAGTGTGCATTTTTAAAAAAATTGTGTATATTTAAATTGCTTTTATATTAAGTGAGAAAATTCTGTGTCATTTTACTAACTTCTAAAATATTTTTTTTGTAATGAAATGTTTCCCTATGTGAATTTTTATATTGATTTGCATAACTTCTCACAAAATATTAAGATTTTAATTAGCTTATCAAATAAAATTTAAGAAATATTAATGCTTTCATGTTATTAAGCCCCTTAACAAACAATAACATGTTTACTTTTCTTTACTCTGTCAAGTCTTTTCATGTAATATGTTGGTATTTTCCCCCCAAAAAAATTTCTGAATATGGTTTGCCACATCTTATAAGATTCTTTTGTATGTAGTTGTTATTGAATTTGAAAATAGATATGTTTTAAATACCATTTTTGTTAGCATTATTATAATATTTTTATTCTAATGGAAATTACTTACTAATGAAAAGGCATAAAATAGATAAGGTGATTTATGTGAGAAAAATATATTTAATGGCAAGATGAACATTAATAGGGTAGAGTTAGGGTAGTATTTAAATTACTTACAGTGATTTGGGAACGATTCTGTAAGGAAATGAGAATTAAGCTTACCTGAGCTATGCAGTGAATTAATTAAAAAAAAAAGAAATTGGAAAGGTAAGGGGAAAAAAGTAAAAGCAAAACAAAACAAAAAACATGAGACCAAAAGCTTTGAGGTAATAAGAATAAAGGATTTTAATGTGCCTATAACTTGAAACCTGAGAGTAATACAGTGACTAGAAAGATAATCAGAGTCCAGTTTACACATGACAGTCAAGGTCATAGACAGGAACTTGCATTCCATTTGGTGCACAAAGAGAAGTCACTGAAATGCTTTAAGTCAGGGTCCTATACGGTTATTACAATTTCAAGCATAACTATTCCTGGTTCACCCACTAGTGAGGTGGTTAAGTGTTGGGCATAAAAGTCAGATTTCACAGGGCCGACTAGGGACCTAATCCTGGCCCCTGGTGATTTGACAACTCACTGGGCAGCTGTGTGTGTTTGCCCCAAATCCTGACAGAATGAAGAAAATGGAGGATAAGGGATTTCAGCATGATCATGCTCCACTGGGGGCGGGGGGTGACTTTTTTTCCTGTCTGTCTTTCTCTTTCTCTCTCTCTGGTGAGTTATCAGCAATTAAAAAAATAATAATAATAACTTGTGACCAGCTGATGGTATAATGTTTATGTCTCTAGACTCCACAATTTGAGTCCCAGAGTTGTAGGCTTAAAACTCACACCGGGTATGTGTGGGTGTGTGCCCAAAATCCTGAGAGGAGGATGGAGAAGAGATTGCGGTGTGGCCATCCCCCTGAGGAGGTAATTTATTGCTTTCTGTTTCTCTTTCTCTCTGTTTCTCAGCTGAGTGCACACACCCTATAGATAATATCTCTTAAAAATAATAATAATAAATTAATGATTTCTGATATTCAAAGACAAAGCAAATCACTTTTTTTTTTTGGAGAGGTCACATGCCCTCACTGGAGAGGGAAAGAAAGAGAACGAGAAAATGAGAAATCATCCCTCAAGGGTGATGACCATGCTTCAGTCACTTTTTTTCTCTTCTCCTCTCAACATTTTAAACACACACTCACATGCACCTGGCATGTTTTTCAAGTCTCACGGTCTGGGACTGGAACAGCACGTTCAGCAATGTGGAATCCAGTCGCCCTAACCTTCATACCGCTGGCTGTCCCACAGCAAATCATTTTAAGTCCTCAGAGCCTTTCTGGTGACAGTCAAATTTATTTTACTTCCATCTAAATATTTAAGAACGTGGGCTTTGAAGAGGGTCAGAACTTGGCTCAGATAATAAGCCCGTCCTTGGACAAGTGTCTTCATTGCCCTGAACCAGAGTTTTGACGTGGGAGTTACAATTACCACCTCTGGGCAGTGTTCTAACAAGTACATGAGCTGGCTCTTATAACTTAGCATATCACCTATAAAAAGGGGGGAAAGTCAGATTTTTTTTTCTCATAAATAGGACATAATTTTATTTAGTTAATAAAGATAATATTATAAATACTATGAGTTTTCAATTATTGCTATATTTTTCTATATATGTATTTGTGTCAAGACTTGAGAATGAACTAAGATTTTTTTCTTCTGAGTTGCAGATACATAAGCTGGCCTGATCCAACTTAATGAATACTTGTACATGCGACTCTTGGGGCTGAGACAATGAACTTTATTACTTATGGCATAACAGGAAGCCAGAGCTTAACGTTCCCATTCATCTCTCTAGTGATGTTTTGACATATGCATACATTGTGAAATGATTACAAAATGAAGCTAACCAACATATTTAGTTACCTTTTGTAGGTGTATGTGATGACAACAGCTGGGATCTACTTTCTAAGCAAATTTAAAATAAACAAGACAATATTATTAAATGTAGTCACCATACTGTACACTAGGTCTCCAGAACTTATTCATTGTATGACTTAAACATTTTACCCTTTGATCGACACCTCCCCCTTCCCCACATCCCAGCACTGGTAGCCACCGCTGTGCTCTGTCTCTATGAATTCAGCTGTTTGTTTACATTGCACATAGAAGTGAGATCATACAGTATTTGTTTTTCTGTGTCCAGCTTCTTTCACTTAGCATAAAGCCTTCCAGGTCCGGCCTTATTAGAGATGACAGAATTTCCTTTTTTAAAGACTGAATAATATTTCATTGTATGTGCTGACTGAACTTGAACTTAGGTTGTTTCCACTACTACTGGCTACTGTGGATAATACGTCAGTGAATGCAAGAGTGAAACTATCTCTTTAACTTCCTGATTTTATTTCCTTTGTATAAATACCCAGGAATGTGTGTGAACCATCCAGTGGGATGGCTGGATCAGTCCTACTCCTGGGTAGATACAGTTCTAGTTCTAATTCTTAGTTCTACTTTTAATTTTTTGAGAAATCTTGATACTGTTTTCCATAATGGCTATACCAATTTACATTTCCACCAACGGTATACTAGGATTTTCTTTTTTCTCTATATCATCATATTTTTGCTATCTTTTGGTATTTTGATTCTAGCCCTCAAAATAGATGTGAGATGCTATGTCTTGGTGGTTTTGATTGGCATGTCCCTAGTAATTAGTGATGACAAGCATTATTTTATTTTGCTATTAGCTATTTGTGTGTGTGTGTGTGTGTGTGTGTGTGTGTGTGCTTTGAGAAATGTCCATTTTAAAATCTTACCCCTCCATCTTTTTATTAGGATTACATAAATCCCCTCTCTGTTAGTATGCCCTACTTTGGCTATTCATCTGTATTCTTTTATTGAGACAGAGATTTTTGCTGTAAGTTGTGTGTGCTTGCTGGAGAGACAGAGAGAGACAGAAAGTAATAAATTACCCCTAGGGCAGATGGCAATGCCACAGGCCTCTCTCCTCCTTTCTCTTCTCGGGATTTTGGACACACATGCACATGTGACTGGTGTGTTTCAAGCCACCCACTCTGGTACTTGAACCGCAGTAAACTACATGAGAGTACAACGACATAACCATTATGCCATCTGCTGGTCTCCATCTGTCTTCTTTATAATAAAACAGCAAATGTAAACAAGTGTTTCCTTGAGTTCTGTGAGACGTCCTAACAAGTTAAATGGATGGGGTTGGGGGTGCGGGTGTGGTGGAACACCAGTTTCTAGCCAGTTAGTCAGAGTACTGGTGGCCCAGAATAAATGTTAGCATCGAAAGGGAAGGCAGTCTTGTGGGACCACACTCTCACCTGTGAGGTCTGACCTTATCTACAGGCAGATAGATTCAGAATTAAATTAATTGATAAGATACTCAGTTGAGATAGGCTAGAGAATTGCTTGGTGTATGGAGAACACCCACAAATCTGATCACAGAAGTGTCCTATGTTGAGTATGAGAATAGAAATAAAAAAAAAAGGATTGTGTATTTTCTTTTTTGCAACCAACAAGTTAGGTAACCTACAAGAAATGGCTCTATTCAAACCAAAACATATAAGGACATTGAAACAGTAACCAAAACATGTCCCAGAAAATAAAAGTCCAGGGCTAGATCACTTCACTGGAGAATTCTACCAAACACTTAATGAATTAATGCCAATCCTTCTCAAACTCTAAAAAACTGAACACAAGGAAACAATTTTGAGCCCATTTTATGAAACCAGCCTTACTCTGACATCAAAGCTAGATAAGGACACTATAAAATAAGAAAATACTGGCTGATAGTCATGATGATCACAGACACAAAAATCCTTTATAATTCTAGCAACCCTCATTTAATTGTACACTGAAAGGATGATGCACCATGGTCACCCGGAATTTACTCTTAGGATGCTACGATGGTTCAATGTATTCAAATCAATAAGTGTGTATAACACCTTGAAGTACAAAAATCATAATAACTATCGCAATTGACAGAAAATGCATTTGATAAAACTCAACACCCTTCTGTGGTTAAAAAACAAAACCTCTCAACAAATTAGAGATAGAAGAAACATGCCTCAATTTATCAAGGAGCCCAGGATCTTTAATAACAGATGCAAACAAACTTGCCCTTTGCACCCAAGATAGACATTTTTGTTTTGGTGGACAGTAAATAAACCTACTTTTTGCTTAATAAGAAGTCATTGCATCTCTAAATTTAATGCTGTTTACAAATGTCTTTGAAAAGACAGTTAGACCCCTCTTACAAGATATAAAGACATCTGAGAGAGCTATGAAGAACTGCCTTAAAAATTGGCATTGATTACATTTCTCCACAAATAATATATGACCCTGTATGTTAATTTCATATTGCTTCATGGACATTTACAGTTCTTTTTTCTTAAAGTTTTGGAATTTTGTTTCTGCATGTTTTGAAGCAAAAGAATGTATTACTTTTCTTGTATTGTTTCCATCTAGAATATTTAATTATTAATAAAATATATCTTTCTATTTACATTGCCTTATATAATTTATGGGAATTTAGAAATCCTCTTATTGCCCCTTTTTTTTCTTGACCTGGTGGCTTAAACTCACGTCGGGTGCGTGTGCGTGAGTGCCCAAGATCCCGAGAAGAGAATGGAGGAGAAGGGATTGTGGCGTGGCCATCCCCCCTGAGGGGTGATTTCTCGCTTTCTATCTCTCTGTCTCTCTCTGTCTATCTGGGGAGCGCACGCACCCTATTGCAAGAACCTCTACAAAAAAACAAAAAAAATCTGTATCAATTTCAAGCTTTTTTGCACCAGAGTAAATTCATAATTTAATCTCACTTTTCACAAACTTTTGGAAATCCCTTCATAAACATAGAATATACTTAAGACTTAAATAGTACTAAATATATCTATCCATACAAAACAATATATATATCATATATATAACTATAAAACAATATTTATTATAAATATGTTTATTAAATATATGATAAAATATATCTAATATACCTATCTATATATTTGTATCTTAATATACTTATATTTCAATCATTTATGGTTGTCAGAAAAGTCATGACTCCTTTTTGCACAGAAAAACAGAGAAAAAAATATGTCATGACTTTTCCAACAAACTAATATTAAAATTAATATTTGGATAAAATAGATTAGAAAAAAGTATTTAATGAAATTAATTAGATCAGTTTGATTTTATTTTGAATGCAGATGCTAGATAATTTAAAATTAATATATTTCTTTTAGTTTTTTTCCTATTGGGTAATACTTTTGTAGTATGTTCTGAGTGTTAACCATGGAATAGAATGCACTTCAACTATTTTCAGTCTCTTTAACCTTTACTTAAGATTATAGCCCCAGAGAGGAAACCATCTCATTTGCCTTTCATGAGAGCCATAAACACTCCTTGACAACAGACAGAGATTACACATGAAATAAATTATGACGAAATGGTAAGAAGTCTTCAAAAGAAAACCAGAAATTGTTTGGAAAGAAAATATATGCTTGGGATCCAGAAAAAAACACTAAAAAATATGTTTCTGGGCATATGTACATGTATTCACACATATACACAATCATGTGCTGCTTAACAACGGAAATATCCCTGGCATTTGGTAGAAAGTGGACTAAAATGGAAGATTTACTGGTAAGTGAAGCAAGCCAGGCTAAGAAAGAATGACATTGTATGTCTCCACTTAATATATAATGACTCATGGGCACCAGCAGTTAGCATAATGGCTATGTCGCTGGACTCCCACGTAGTCGCCCGCGGTTTGCGTCCCGGACCCGGTGGCTCGAAACTCACGCCAGGCGCTTGTGCGTGCGTGCCCAAGATCCCGAGAGGAGAATGGAGGAGAAGGGATTGCGGCGTGACCATCCCCCCTGGGGGGTGATTTCTCGCTTTCTGTCTCTATGTCTCTCTCTGTCTGTCTGGCGAACGCATGAGCCCTATAGCAAAAACCTCTCAAAAAAAAAATATATATATATATATAAAATGACTCTTCTCACTCTCTGGTGGAAACTGAAAGATTAAAAGATACAGAAGCATGGAAAATAGTTACAGACACTGGAGAAAATGTGGGAAGAGGGTGGGAGATGGAGGAGACTAAAAGGAAAGGAATCAAAGTGAAAAACAGGTAAGACATTTGAAGGACACAGAAATGGAGGGTTGTCTGTTGATGATAATGTGTATGATACCTTCAACTAGACTGGTGGGGAGTGTGTTCATGCTGGGTAAATTCATTTTATACGCTGTGGTGATGTTTAGTAATTGAATGTATAAAATAAATTAAAATTTTAAAATATATTAAGCATGCTGACCCACGTGATTATGAGATCACGGCATTGTCCCACAACTGTTTTTTTAACACATACTCAGTCGCAGAATCAGTTACTATTGATCTGGTGCGATTCAAACCTTTAACAAACACTTGTCTTCCCTCTTCTACTTTGTGACTTTCACATTTATAAATGCCTTGAAATCTGGGGCCAGCAGGTGGCATGGTAGTTGGGGTGCTGGACTTCAACATGGCAGATTGTGGTTCAAGTCTAGACCAGGTATCTTGTTTTTTCATGTTCTCTTTCTCTGTCTCCTCTGGTGAGCACACATGCCCTGTAGAAAATGAAAAACAATGTAATAATAATAAATAAAATTAAATAAATACTTCTAAAAAAAGGCCTGAGAAAAAGAGAAGATATTTTGAAAAATGTTAAGTGATTTTGTTGTATGTGCATGATAGATTACTTACACAAAGCTAGCTTATTACAAACCTGCACTATACGTGTTAGCCTATATGCTTCTTACGGAACTGCTGTCCTTTATGTGGTATATATATATATTTTTTGGAGAGATTTTCACTGTAGGGCGCATGCGCTCACCAGACAGACAGAGAGAGACATAGAGACAGAAAGCGAGAAATCACCCCCCAGGGGAGATGGTCACGCCGCAATCCCTTCTCCTCCATTCTCCTCTCGGGATCTTGGGCACGCACGCACACGCGCCCGGTGTGAGTTTAAAGCCACCGGGTCTGGGACATGGACCGCGGTCGACTACGTGGGAGTCCAGCGACATAGCCATTACGCTAACTGCTGGTTCCCGTTTTATGTGGTATATTAACTGAAATGTTGTTATGAGGCTTGACCATAGATACATAAATATGCATATATATGATTATTGATATAAAGGAAAACTACTTTAATTTCTAAACAGCACACTTATTATTTTTCTCTGGAAAATAGAATAAGAATATTTTATGTCACAATTAAAATTTAAGGAAACAAATAGCTTTAAAAGTACCAAAAATTTGAAAATGCTTTGTATGTAATAGTATATATACAAATAATATCCATGCCAAACAGTATATTTTCTTTAAAATATATGTAGAGACTTATGCAAGTTATATAACATCCACAATTCATGCTGTATGTTAGACATATAGAGAGAATAAAAGGAAGAAAGCAAGCTGCCAGGTCCGAGGCCTGAACCACGTTCAGTCATGTAGGAGTCAGCACCTTAATCACTATGCCAACAGCTGGCCCCTACGATATTGCTTTAAATGTTATACAACACACATATTTGCTATACAACACATTATACAACATATTATCTATATGTTATACAACACATGTCTGTATAATGTAAACATACATGTGCAAATGTAACATATTTAGTCATTATGTACTTTAACCTTGGACAGAAAATCACATTGTATATCCACAACTATGTATAAACAAAATAAGAATGTTAATAACATATATATTAATATTTGTTTTGAATTTCTGGTAATTTTATAGTTAAGTTTTTCCAGTCTAACTTGATTTTAAATTATTTGTGGAAAGGAACAATAGCTTATTCAGTTGTACATTGTACCCCAACAAAGCAGTAAATGTGCTTTGTAGAAAACTGGTATCAAAGGGTTCACTGAGTTTTTAGTTTTTTGATGGTATCTGCACAGAATGTGTGTATGTTACAGAGGTAGCACAAGGACCTACCAATCTGAGGCAACTTGGAAAGAGACCAGTTTTGTATCCTGAGTTCCACGACTGCACACAGGCTGTATGGACATATGCTCACAATTCTGGCATGCTGAGAATGGGGGTCACCTGCCACACAAGGACCTTGTTTGGAAGTGCATTTCTCTCTGCTTCATATGGAAGAAATGAATAAATAAACTTTAAAAAACACATCATTTGTAACTGGAGCAAAATACAAATGAACACTTGGAACATTAAGAAACTAATATGTAAATTCAAATATATTTATTAAAAGAAATGCAATTGATTCTATGTGTTGAATCAAACATAATTTGAGAAATAGGAATGCAATCAATACCAAGTCATGGCTCATAAAATTGCCTCATTTTAAAGAAAATAATATTTATCTTTGTGCAATTAAGTAAAAACATAAAATTAAAACAAAGGAAAAACAGACTAGCTTGTAAAACTACTTATCAGTGATAGTCTATAGTATTAAAAAAAAGAGTAATTTTTTTATCCAATCTGCAGTGTCACACAAATAATGACGCTACATGGAAGACCTGTTGCTTGGTTTGCATTTATTTTTCCAGGCCAGTCTGAATATGCCAGTACAATTGCATCACCTATAATCCTAGCTAATCGGGAGGCTGGGGCAGAAGAACTGTGACATGGCAACACCTTGTCAAAAATATCTATCACTGTCTCTCTCTCCCTCTCTTTCTCCCTCTTACCCTCCTATAATAGAAAACATAAAAACTAAATAATTTTTATGAGTTGCTAATAAATGAAATGAGAAAATATAGATTGAAAAAGAAGGAACATCTCATGAAATGAGTATAGATAATTAACAAGTTCATTTTTTACCGTTTTTGCCATAGGGTGCATGTGTTCGCTAGAGAGAGACAGAGAGAGGGAAAGTGAGAAATCACTCTCCTCCTCCCCCCACCCCCCAGGAAGGATGGCCATGCCGCAGTCCCTTCTCCTCCATTCTCCTGGGATTTCGGGCATGCACGCACACATACCCAGCATGATTCTTTTAAACTGACAGGTCTGGGATTCAAGCTACAGTTGATCATGTGAGAGTCCGGTGCTTTATCCTCCATGCTACCTGCTGGTCCAACACGTTAATTATTAAAATCAAACACAAATAAGAAATTACACTAAAGTGAAAGCAAAGGACTTCAGTAGAAAGACATAAATAATTAAGTTCAAAATATGCATTAAAGACAGAAAAAATAGCCTGTATTTATTAGGCATTTCAGTGCAATACATATGTGTGTGTGTATATACATGCACACATATATACACATACACATTGATTTATATATGGGGGTGTGTGTATGTGTATCTATGTTGTATATTACACCATTTTATGTTGCTTTTAGAATATGATGAGAATGACACATATGTAATTAGGTAATTCACCCCATGACTAACAGCTTCTAAGTAATGGTAATAGGACTTAAATACAGGCAGCCTAGCTTCAAGAACTTAGTGCTCTAACTGGTGAAAACTGGTGCTCTTAATAGGTCCAAAGTTCCTCTGAGGAAAGTGTTAAATTAAATGGTTGTTGTCATATGACTCCATTGTTGGTTTTCATCATCAGCCATACATGTATCTATATGTGGTATTATCGGCAATTACCCATGTAAACTTGGTAAATCTACTTGATTCTTTAAGCCTTTGTTTAAACTTCTTTAAAATAGAAAAATAAGAATACTGCATTCAGATTAGGCATGAAATAAGATCATTTACATATGAGAGGAAATCACAGTTTGTGAAAAAATACAATTGAAAGATAATATTATAAAATATAAACTTTATTCCTTACCATAAGCTTTATCAACTTCAAAATTGCTTTGATGAGACCAGGCATTCATTCTATCCCCCCAAATCTGAGAGTTCTGGGAATTTTACCATGTCAATATAGTCTTTTTTATATTATTAGCTGAAGAAAAATAAATGCTCTTTGAAGATCTTTTAAGATCAGGAAAAATATAAACTTAGAAACTGCTTATTTATTTGGGACATTGTACTCATAAACTTTTCCAGGAATGTAAGGTGTATGTCTGATAATTTTCCATTGAAACTCTTATAAAATTGCCTATAATGGTTGAGAGAGGAATGCGCAGGAGCATTGCAGAAACATTGCTGAGATGAAGAAAAACTAGCAAAGCTTTCCAAGGCATTTTTCTGCAAAAACTTACGTTAAATCTCTCAAAACACTCAAAACAAGCAGATGGTATTATTCTTTGGTCCTTCTGAAAGTCAACAAGCAAAATGCCTTCAACATCCTCAAAAGTTGTTCCCATGACCTGTGCTCTTGATCCATTCACTTTCCTTTATGGGACCACTTCCACCTCTTTCTAGCCATTGTTTTGCGCTTCCTCTCCAGGATTCACAAAGCATTATGTCATTTCCTGCTAAAATCCGTTGAAGAAATCCTTCAGCATCTTGATTTCACTTATCTAAAATTTCCACTGAAAGCTCTGTTCTTATCTGCAGTTGATCAGGACCTAGATGGTTTTTTACACATCAAGCAGAAAGTTTGCACATTGTAATTTCCGAGTCAGAATAGCGTAAGCTCTAAAAATTCAAAGTATGTGGGGAGGACTGTTCTTTCTGCTTTTACTCATTGGTTGGTACTGCTCTTAAAACCAAACAAGATTCCTCTTTTCCTCCAAATCGATGCAGACATTCTGACACTGTGGGTGCTACCTTGGCCCTCTTCTCATTCCTTCTTAAGAAAAGTTGTCTAGGGACCAGCAGATGGTGTAATGGTCATGTCACTGGACTCCCATGTAGTCGACTACAGTTCCAGTCCTGGACCTGGCGACTTAAAACTCATGCCAGGTGCGTGTGGTCCAAGATCCAGAGAAGAGAATGGAGGAAAGGGAATTACAGCATGGCCATCCCCTAGGGTGTGATTTCTTGCTTTCTGTGTGTCTCTCTCTCTGTCTCTCTGACAAGCACATGAGCTCTATTGCAAAACTCTTAAAAAAAATGTTGTCTATTTATAGCAAAAATCTCTCTCTAAAAAATAAACAAAGAAAAATTGTCTAGATGGGGTCAGCAGCAGGTGGTATAGTACTTGAGGCTACTGAACTTCCACATACTCAACTGCCTATCAAGTCCCAGACTCAGACTCAGGCCAGGTGCATATGGATGTGTGCCCAGAATCTGTGAGGAGAATAGAAGAGAAGGGATTGTGGTGTGGCCATCCCCATCTGGAGGTGTGAATTCATACTTTATGTATCCCTGGCTCTCTCTTTCTCACTGCAAGCACGTGTGCCCTATAGCAAAAATCTCTCTTAAAAAAAGTTGTCTATTTAAAACTGCTTATTTCTTTGGGATAATGTCCCCATAAACTTTTCCTCAAGCATAAATGATTTTTGCCATTCTTCCACTGAAGTGTAACCAGAAATTAGATGTTTGCTCTTGATTCAATTTAAGCAGAATTTATGTTGCTCTGATAGGGGCTTTTTAAATCCTGATATTGGGACCAGTAGTAGCTATAATGGCTATGTCACTGGACTCCCATGTAGTCTAGCGTGATTTGAGTCCCAGACCCAGAAGCTTAAACTCACTCTGGGCACATGTGTGTGTGTGCCCAAGATCTTGAGAGGAGAATGGAGGAGAAGGGATTGCAGCGTGCCCAACCCCCCTGGGGAGTAATTTCTCACTTTCTCTCTCTCTTTCTGGCGAACATACACACCCTATAGTAAAAACCTCTAAAAAAACTCCTGATACCATATTCTTCTTAGCATCTCAAATTAGATCTGTTTAGACATATATAACAAGTTTGTACCAATTTATTTTAAGGCAAAAAAATTCTATGTATAGTGCTTTTACCATATACATTTTCTATGATCTGGTCATAAATCCCTTGTATAATTCTAAACAGCATTTGCATCAAATAATGTATATTATGATTCAGGAATAGAAAACATCACATAATGCATTATGGGATTGAGGTGTAATTTTTAATCAAGGAAATTAACATGGCAAAAGTCAACACAACAATGAGGAGATTCTCTTCTCTCTGGCTGACGAGTGGTCTGTGTGACCTGGACGCAGTATGGTATTAAGCTCCAGGAGAGGGACCCTATGCTGTACAATTTTACACAAACATAAACATTACACCAGCATAAACTGGTCTGCAGTGAATAAACTCAAGAAACTGGTGAAAACATCAAATTTAGATGGCCATCTCTGCCAAGGATTTTCTGAAAATACCAAATTTAAATAACTGAAATTTTGAAAAATAAGGCTTAGGACAAGAGGAATCCTGATTCAAGAGTAGTTGAATCCAAGTAACCATTCTCACTGTAAAAGGAAGTCTCCCCCAAATTCAGCCCATTAGTTTCTGGGTAAAGTGAGTCTCTCTCTCTCTCTCTCTCTCTCTCTTTGTTTGCAACTTTTTATTTATAGTAAAGGGCATCAATCAAGCAATGCACAGATACACAAAATGGGGAACAAGAACGTCACACACTCCTCAGGTCAGTCACTTGTCAATAGATAGTCACCATAATCTAGGCTCACCAAATAACAGAGGCTGACAGTGCAAATGTCCATGTACTCATGTTGAAGATGACCCGGGAAATCATGGACCTTCAAATTCTACAGAGATCTGTACCCCGACTCTGTCTCTAAGCAAACCTGCAACCCTAAGCAAGCCTTCTAAACTCACTGAGCTAGTTTTCCATTAAATGACAATATCTTCCTGTCACAGTTGTTAGGAGGATTCATATGGACAACAATAATAAAGGTGACTAATTGCTGCCACTTATTGAACATTGTCTATATGACGAAGTGAGTCTCTTTGTTTAGCCACTGTACCTCTTTCCCCAAACTTCACAAATCTGAGTTTATTGTTTTATTGCTATTGTTTTATTATTTCAATGTAATTTACATTGTCATCATCAAATAGTTGGTTTTTCATTTCCTTCTTTTTCTTACCATAGGGCACATCCACTTACTGGAGAGAGATAAAGAGAGAGAAAGTGAAAAATCATCCCCCGGGGGTGAAGGGTGTTGGCCACACTGTAATCCCTTCTCCTCCTCCTCCATTTTCCTTTTGGGATCTTGGGCACACGAGCACACACTCTGGGCTTGATTTTCAAGCCACTGGGTCCAGAACTTGAACTGTGGTTTACCACGTGAAAATCCAGTGCCTTAACCACTATACCACCCGGTGGCCCAGTGTTATTTGTAATTGATAATAATCGTACATATTTAAAGGTGCGATGTGTTTTTCTTTTTTAGTAGAAGAATACAATATGTAATGATTTCATCAAAGTAATTTGGCAAAATCATCATCTCAACCATTTGTCATTACTTTGTGTTGGGAACATACAAAATCCTCTTCTTTAAGTACTCTCAGATATACGATGAATTCTTGTTAACTATGGTTACTCTAGTATACTTTACAACACTAGAACTTGTTCTTCTTGTATGTCTGTAATTTTTTTTTCTGTTAACCAAAACCACTGTAACTCCCCTTCTTCTAATTTCTAACCTCAAATAGTCATTGTCCTACTCTCTCCCTCCATGAGGTCATCCTTTTTAGTTTCCATATAAGAGCAGAAAATGCGGTATTTCTCTTTCTGTGCCTGGTTTGTTTGTTTGTTTGTTTGTTTGTTTGTTTATTTATTGGAGAGGTTTTTTTTTTTGCTATAGGGCACATGCGCTAGCCAGAAAGACAAAGCGAGACAGAAAGACAGAAAGCAAGCAATCACCCACCCGTGGGGATGGCCATACCACAATCCCTTCTCCTCCATTCTTTTCTCAAGATTTTGGACACACATGCACATGCGCCTGGCATGACTTTAAGCCACCAAGTCCGGGACTCGAACTGCATTCGACTACATGGAAGTCCAGCAACATAGCCATTACACCAACTGCTGGTCCCTAATTATTTTATTTACTTTTTAAAAAAATTTGTTTTTACTATTTTTTAATTTGACTGAAGAGAGATGAGGGTGAGTGAGAAAACCAGCTTCCAGGCCAGGGATTCAAACTGCAGTTGGCCATGAGGGAGTCCAGAGCCCCAGTCATCATGCCACCTGCTGGCCCTGTGCCTGGTTGATTTAATTTAACATAATGTCCTTCAGGTTCACCAATGATACCTCAAAGGAAAGAATTTCAATGTTTTTTTTTTTTTTGAGAGATTTTCACTGTAGGGCGCATGCTCTCGCCAGACAGACAGAGAGAGACATAGAGACAGAAAGCGAGAAATCACCCCCCAGGGGGGATGGTCCCGCCGCAATCCCTTCTCCTCCATTCTCCTCTCGGGATCTTGGGCACGCACGCACACGCGCCCGGCGTGAGTTTTAAGCCACCGGGTCCGGGACACGAACCGCGGTCGACTACGTGGGAGTCCAGCGATATAGCCATTACGCTAACTGCTGGTTCCAGAATTTCATTGTTCTTAATAACTGGTTAATATCCCACTGTGAAAGCACACTGCATTTTCTTTACCCGTTCATCTGATGATGGACACTTAAATGGACTCCATATATTTGCCGTTGTGTAGAGTGCACAGTGAACACTGGGTGCAGACATTTCTGTGACACGCAGACTTCTTTTCCTTGAATATAGGTCTAGTAGTGCAATCGCTGAATCATACAGCAGTGGTATTTTTTGTTTTCTGAGGAGTCACCATACTTACATAGTTGTTCTTGGTTCCATTTATTGTATTCTTTGATCTTCACAGATGCCTCTGCATAGAGGCACAATGTTTGATTTAATGATGAAATAGTGTAGATGATAATGCCTGGATCATATTTATCCTTGAGGTACTTCCTGTCTCTGTCTGGAGCTAGAATTTTAATTGTTGGAACCACCCATCCTTGAATATATACTACCATAGCCAGTGTAATTTTAATTTTGACCTTACTATTTTCTTAATTAGAGTCTGTAATAACCATCACAAGGTAGTAATCTTAAGGGTAAAGGAAACCATGTTCAGGGAGTCATGACAGGCAGTATAAATTTTAGAAAAATTGCTGGTAAGATGCTAGAGTAGAGAACAGTGATTCATCAACTGGATATTTTTCTTTCCAGAGATTTTGCTCCGTTTAAGAAAACAACTTTCAGTCATCAATTGTGATTCTCAATACTACTTCAAGATTTTTGGAAATATTGAAAATGGTGTACTAGATTCTGGAAATTGGGAGAACTTTAGTCTTTATTTACAGTGCTGCTGTGCCCATCTTTTTCTTATTCTTAGGTGTTTCTTTTGGTAGTTAAGAATAGAAGGTCAAGATTAGTACTAGATTTCATTTAAAGCAGGAGTGTAGAAAATTATTTCCAATTAAGGCACATCAAATTAATTTAAAATACTACTTTTCTCCAGCTCTTCTCATTTAAGAATGAAATATGGCACTTGAAATTGAGCCAAGAAGATGAGGCCCAAAGATTACTTTTTGTACAGTCACTAGTATGTGAGTCTGACAAAATGATCTGCACAATGCATAGCTCTTTTGATGCTCCAGGCAAACCTATCACATTTACCACAAGTATTCACCCATAGCTAAAGATTTCCAACGTAAATAAAATCTCCCGGTTTCATTTTTCAGTATGCAAGAATCTATACAGTTAGAAATGTTTTCTATTAAATTAAAGGCTCACAGCTCTACTATAATAAATCTTAAGTTCGCATTCCTAAAGAGAAGTAATTAAATGGATCATATAAGAGATCTTCAGAAAGTTCATGGGAATGCATGTTATGAAAAAAAGAAAGAAAACTATATATGGTTTTCAAATATTTTTGTGCCAAAATAAACCTTTACACACTTTTAACAACCTGTCTGAAAAGGATTTAATATGAAATACTAAGAAATATAACACATCAGTTTCAAAAGAATCCCTATCGGACGATCACGAACTCTGCTAAAATTGAAACTAGAACAAACACTAAACTTACTGTGAAGGTTGGGTGAAAGAAAGGTAAAATTATTTATGCTTTAGGAAAAGTTCACGGGGATAATCTTCTCTTCTCCAAAATGAGCAGTTTACATAAAGATAACTTGTTTTAAAAAATTATAAGATGACATTGAAGATGACTCCTGTAGTAGCAGATTATCCACATCAATTTGTGACAAAAATTAACCTTGTTCATGTCCCAATAACAATAACAACCCAAAAGTAACAGCAGAAGCAATAGCCAATACCACAGACAGCCGATTGTTTAAGCTTACACAATTCTGTCTGAAAAATTACAGTTGGGCCAGGTTTCTGCTCAATTCATTCTGAAACTGTTGTGCCAACATCAGCTGCAGACAAGAGTAGAGTTTTCAATGGAAATTTTTCTTATTTCTTGCTTTTTTTTTTAAGAGAGATTTTTGCTGTAGGGTGCATATGCTCACTGGAGAGACAGAGACAGAAAGTGAGACATTACTTCCCAGTCAGATGGCCATGCCACAATCCCATCTCCATTGACCTCTTAGGATTTGGGCATGAATCTTGAGCTTCTGGGTCTAGGAACTGAATGACCATCAGCTACATGGGAGTCCAGTGATGCAACTGTTCTGTCAACTGCTGGTCCCTCAATGGAAATTTTTTAAAAGTTTAGAGCCAGCAGCTGGCATAGTGTTTAAAGACAGTGCTGGACTGACACTTGGTTGATATGATTCAAGTCTCAGACATGGCTAACTGAAACTCACTCCAGCTCTTAGTGTGTGGATGCCCAATATCCTGAAAGGAGAATGGATAAGAAGGGATTACAACATGGCCATCACCCTGGGGTGGTGGGTAATTTCTCTCTTTTGGTCTCTCTGTCTCTTTGGTGAGTGCACATGCCTCATAGCAAAATTCTCTCTAAAAATTTTTTTTAAAAAAGAATCAAAATCCTGATTCATTTATTTGAAGAGTTACCATAGGAGATGACACCTGATATTCCAGTGTGTCCTGAAGACAAAGCACAGAGTAATGGTTTCCATGAGGTTGACGTGCTCCAGTCTAAGCAATAGCAGACCAGTCAAGAGCAAAGGTCATAGCCACATTTCTGAGGGATGCTGAAATCATTGACTTGCTGGAGGGCAAATGACAGTAGCATCTGCTTATTCTAAGAGTATTTTCGGAGAGTTTGCCAAAGCTTTTGCAGAAATGTTCTTGAGAAAGCTTTACCAGACAGTTCTTTTCTACCACAGCTATGTTCCTGCTCATTCCTCTCAACAAAGACAGGTACTTTTGTGAATGTTTCCATGGACATTCAATAGGAACCCACCTCACTGTGCTGGTTTGGTTTCTTCTTACTTCTTTTAGTTTTCTCTTTCTTTTTGAGAGATTTTCACTATAGGGCGTGTGCGCTCGCCAGACAGAGAGAGACATTAGAGACAGAAAGCGAGAAATCACCCCCCAGGGGGAATGGTCACGCCGCAATCCCTTCTCCTCCATTATCCTCTCGGGATCTTGGGCACGCATGCACACGTGCCCGGCATGAGTTTTAAGCCACCGGGTCCGGGACGCGAACCGCGGTCGACTACGTGGGAGTCCAGCAACATAGCAATTACGCTAACTGCTGGTTCACACTTCTTTTAGTTTTCTATCCACAATTTTTTTGAAGTACTCAACAATCCTATCAAAAAGCTGAAATGCAGGTTGAATAAAGATGTCGTGAAATGTAAAAATGCATTATGGAAAATAATACAGCATATATTTAAAATAATAAAATTGAATATATGAATATATGGTAGTAGTGGTAATGAGAATCAATTTAAAAGTAAATTTTTAGAGAGCAACAGGTGATGTTGAGGTTAAGGCATTGGATTCCCACTGGAAACTCAATTCCACAGTTTGAGTACCAGACCTGGCAGCTTGCAAATCATGCCAAGTGTGTGTACATGTGTGCCCAAGATCCCAAGAGGAGAATGAAGGAAGAGGGAGAGTGGTGTGACCATACCTCCTTGGGGAGGGGGTGATTTCTCACTTTCCCTCTGTCTTTCTCTGTATGTACCGTATGGCAAAAGCCTGTGATCCTGTTGACTGGGACTGGATATTGATCATGGCATGAGGACTACTGGGGTTGCCTGTCTTTGTTTCTCTTTCTCTTTTTTTTTTTTGTTTCACTCTCTTGCACAGGTAAAAAATTAAACTAAAAAAAACCCTAGTTTGGATGTACTTTGTCAAATATGAAGCTTTAAACTTAATTGGCATATTGCAAGGTATGCAATTAATACAAAATACAACACAAACAAATTAGTTTTCTATAAATCAATTACTAAAGAAATTGATCTGTCTAGTTTAAAAAGCCTCTCAGAAAAAAAAAGCAAAATGTTTCATGTACCTAGGTTCAAATAGCCAATAGTATCAAGACTATTATAAATCAAGTAAGGAAAAAAAACCTGAAATGATAGCAACTGAAATGTTGTATCAAATATTTAGATAATATCTGGAAATCTCTCCCATTATAGATATACCTAAGGTAATGAGAGATGGCAATGATTTGTTTTGACATATAAAGCATACAGCTATGATAAAACTCATGTGCTTATATTTCACGGTGAAGATAGCTTTCAGTATAAAGCTTAGTTACTTGTAGTGCTATTTGTTTTAAAGTGATTTGTATAATTAAAAGATTTTTTAAATCTGAAAACAAATAAGAAATGAGGTGAACAATTACTAGTGGATTCAAACAACTAACGCAGACAATTTTGAGTAATTTTTAATAGTTTTTAAGAAAATTAAGTCAAGTATTATCTCACTTCAAATCTGGCTTTGATTTGAAAAAATGATAATGACTACTTTAATAAGTGACAAAAAAGTCCTGTTATGAAATGAAATAATACATTCATTTATTAGTCTTAGATAAGAAATGATCTTAATCAGAATGTTTAGAATCAAACATTACCAAAACCTCAAAAACAATAATTTATGTAAATATGATTTACATAAAGAAAATTTAAAAAAAAATTAAATTAGGAAATTCAAAATGATGTTACCAAAACCTCAAAAACAATAATTTGTGTAAATATGATTTACATAAAGAAAATTAAAAAAAAAATTAAATTAGGAAATTCAAAATGAACAATCTTCCTTTGCTGAAATATCATTATGATTTTTAAGTTGGTCATTAAAAACAAAAGAAAATATCATACCAGTTCCTGCACAACAGGAATAAGTGTCCAGACCCAGGACAGAGATCATCTTGGAATCTGCACACACTAATCTTCAGCTCCAGGTGAGCCCCTCTTTCTTTCCTGCCCTACCATTCTTCCCTGTTTCTGCACAGCAGAAGTGAGTGTGCAGACTGAGGCCAGAGACTTCCTTGGAACCACCACTCTCTCCCATTTTTCACAGACTTTATAGTTTTCTGAAGCACATGGCATGCTTTCTTTTTCTGTTAAAACCCTGTAGCTCAGACCCAGGTACATCTGTTCTCTAGAATCTGGGAGGCGTCTGAAGTAACCTGTCCCAACAACAAAAGTGCAGGTTTCAGGGTGAACGTCAGGAAGACAGGACTATAAATAGATCATGGATCATATCCTCCTGCATGCCTTTAAATGTTCAAAATTAACTCTTAGAAATTAGGAAGAAACATATAACCTATCAGATGACCAGAAACCACTGCACAGGAAGAAGAAATATGAGAAAGCAAGAAAATATCTCTCCTTCAGGGGAAAATAACAATTCCTCATCATTTACAGATAACGCAGTGGAACTCGTGGAAATATCAGATAAGCAATTCAGAATATTCATAGCAACAAAATTTAACAAGATACAAGAGAAAACTCAAGAAGGTGCAAGAGAAAAGAGACAACAGCTACAGAAGATGAGGAAGTCTCCGCAATTTGAAAGAAGAAATAGATACCATAAGAAAGAAAAAGAGCTGTTAGGGATGAAGGTTGTAATCCAGGAAATTAAAATCTCCCTTGAAAGTATTAAAAACAGATTAGATCATGCAGATGATCAAATCTCAGCTGTAGAAGACAAAACCTCTGACCTGGAGGTAGGGGTGGGGAGTTGAAAGGATAGAGAAAATAACCAAAAAAAAAAAAAAAAAAAAAAAAAAAAAAAAAAAAAATGAAGATAATATATGAGAAATACTAGATTCAATTAAACTTCCTAAATTCTGAATAATTGGTATCCTGGAAGGTGAATCAATTAATAAGGGCACTGAATATCTATTCCATGAATTCCTGGAAAAAACTTTAAAAGCTGGAGAAACATTAAAACATCCATACCCAAGAAATACAAAAGACTCCAAATAGAATCAACCCTTCTCCATGGCACATCATATTCAGACGGGCCAAAACAGAAGAGCAAGATACTATAATTAGTCAGAGAGAAATGTCAAGTTACTCACAAAGGATATTCCATCAGGCTAACATCAAACCTCTGATCAGAACCAATGCAAATAAGAAAAGAATGGGAAAATATATTCACAGTGTTAAATGAAAAGCAATTTCAACTAAGAATTCAATACCCAGCAAAATTATCCTTCATATGGGAAGAAAAGATAAAAATATTCTCAGATAAATAAAACCTGAAAGAATTTACCAACACCAGGCCAGCTCCTCAAGAAGGGAGTGCTATCCCAGAAAAAACTAAAGATAGACACATGGAAATAAGAGGAAAAAAAAAAAAAAAGAAAGAGAGAAAATGGCCAATTTAGTAGCAGGGACAAATAGGCTTTATTCCAGAGATGCAAGGGTGGTTCATCATATGCAAAAACATAAATGTAATACACCATATCAAGAGAAAGAAAGATTAAAAACCATATGATCATTTCAATAGATGCATAAAAAAAATTTGACAAAATACAACATCTTAAAAAACTTTGACAAAATACAACATCTCTTAATGATTAAAACTTTCAGCAAAATTGTCATAGAAGGATCATTTCTTAGTATAATAAAAGCCATCAATGGAAAATCTATAGTTAGCATTATACTAAATGGGGAAAAGCTGAAAGATTTCCCACTGAAAACTGGTACAAGAAAACACTGTCCAGTTTCTCCACACTTTTTCAATATACAATACGAAGTCCTAGCCTAGTCCTCAGACAAGAGAATGGCATAAAAGGAATTCAAATAGAGAAAGAGGAACTGAAATTATCTTTATTTGCAAATGACATGATTGTATACATAGAAGACAAAAAATATCCATGAAAAAACTTCTCTAAGTAATAAATGAATACAGTAAAGTGGCAGGATACAAAATTAACTTACAAAAATCTATATCATTTCTATATTCAAACAACAGACAGAGGCAGAACTGAAGAAAGTTCCATACCATACCACACCATAGAAAAGTATAAGATACCCAAGAATAAATCAAGTCAAGGAAGCCAAATACCTCTACAAGCAAAGCTATGAAACTCTTTAAAAAAGAAATCGAAAATGAAAAAAAAAAAAAATAGTGGAAGGACATCCTTTGTTCCTGAATAGGAGAATTAATAAAATCAAAATGGCAATTCTACCCAAATCAATCTGCATATTTAATGCAATCCTTATAAAATTACAAGAGACATTATTCACAGATCTAGAAAAGACAATCATAAAATTTGTTTGGAATCATAAAAATCCCTGGATTGCCAAAACAATCTTGGATTGCCAAAACATTCCTGTACAAGAAGAGTTGAGTGGGTGGCATCTTAGTCCCTGACCCTAAAATATATTACAAAGCTGTGATAGTCATAACAGCGTGATTTTGACACAGAAACAGATATGTGGACCAATGGAACAGAGTAGAAACCCCAGAAATAAACCCCAGAACAGACAGCCAAGTGATTTTTGACAAAGGGTATCAGTCAATCCAGTAAAAAAGGGAAAATCTCTTTAGCAAATGGTACTGGAAAAACTGGGTATCCATCTGCATAAAAGATGAATCTGAATCTCTATCTCTCATCATTAACAAAAATCGACTCAACAAGATGAATCTGAATATCTCTCATTATTAACAAAAATCAACTCAAAATGGATCAAAGATCTATATCTTAGATCTCAAATTATGAAATTAGTGGTGGAAAACACTTGGGAACCCTGGAAGACATTAGAGTAGGAAAAGACTTCTTAAATAAAATCACGAAAGTACAGGCAATAATCTCAAAAAACAGACAAAAAGGGATTACATCAGATCAAGAAACTTCTGCACCGCAAAAGACACAGTAATTAGTTTGAATTGACAATGCTCAGAATAGGGAAATATCCTGTAAACTATGCATCAGATAAGGGTCTGGTAACCAGAATACACAGGAAACTCAAGTGGCTTTCCCCCCAAAAAATGACTAACCCCATTAAAAGATGGAAAAAGGAGCTGAAAAAACAACTCTCTAAGGAAGTCTTATGAATAGCCAGAAAGCATATGAAAATAGCACATCATCCGTCATCATAAGGAAGATGCATATCAAAACCACAAAGAGTTACCACTTAACCCCAGTCAAAATGACAAAGTTTAAAAAACAATAAATTGTAAGTGCTAGTGGTATGTGATGATAAGAACTCTCTTACACTGCTGGTGGGAATGTAAATTGATCCAGCCACTGTAGAGAATAATGTGGAGATACCTCAAAGATCTGCAAGTGGAACTTTCATATGATCCAACAATTCCACTCTTGAGTATTTAACCAAAGGATGGACAGGAGAACGCTCAGTCAGAAGACGGTTTGCATGCAACCAACCCAAATGTCTATGAACAGATGAATGATTGGAAAAGTGTGGCACATATACTCTATGGAACACTACTCAGCCAAAAAAAAAAAATCCTGGCAAGGATAGAAAGTGGATGAATAAGGAAGATTTACTGCTGAGTGAAGCAAGTCAGGCCATGAAAGAGGACTATTGTATGTCTCCAGATAACATATAACAACCGTCTGCACTCTATGGTGGAAACTGAGCGATTGGAAGACATAGTAGCATTGAAAATGTTTATAGATTCTGGAGACAGTATGGGAGGAGGGTGGGAAAAGGGGGAGGGTGTAAGGAAAGAAATTAAGGAGGAAAATAGAAAAGACAGGATATTTGTGGGACACAGAAATAGGTTATGATCTGTTGATGACAATGTGTTTTGTATTTTCAACTGGACTAGTGTGAAGTGTTTTCACATTGGGTAAATTTAACTTACAAGCAAAGTGACGTATAGTGATTAAGTGTATAAATTAAAAAATGATAATAACAATAATAAGAAAAACACACTGAGCTTGTGTGTGTGCACATGCCCCAAATTCTGACAGAACGGGGAAGTGAAGAAGGGAATATGGTAAGAACTTTCTCCCTCTCCCTCTTACTGTCTCTGTCTGTCTCTCTCTCTCTCTCACTGGTAGTGCACACACCCTCTGGCTTATCAAAACAAAATAGGTAAGTTCATTGAAGGATGTTAGAGAAGAGTGAGATCCAGTTCACCATATCAAAGACTTAATATGAAATCAACAACTTAATATGGAGTCACTGGAGTCCTTTTAATAAAGATGTTATTCTCTACTGTGAAAACAAAAACAAAAACACTCCCAAAATGAAAACAAAACGAAATAAAATAAAGAAAACAGCATGTAGAAGTTTTTAAGGAGGTAGAAATATAAAAAGAGTGGAGCCAGCACGGCATGGTGGTTAAAGGTGCTGAATTCCCAGATGGCCAACTGTGGTTCGAGTCCTGGACCTGGTGACTTGCTTTCTCAGTTTCCTTTTTTTCTCTTTGTTTCTGTCTGGTCAAATTAATAATAATAATAATAATAAAATAATAATAACAACAAATGGAATTAAATAAGTGATTCTTTTAAAAAAGAGTCAAGTGATAGCTTAATACAGAAGAAATTATAGGATGGATAATAGAATTACATCAAGAAATAGAAGTAGTAAAACAGAGCAAGATGAAAACAAGTCCCTTCATTTGTAAGTAAAAGAGATTTACTCAGAGCTAATAAAGCTCATGCTTCAAGGCTGTTCATTTGCATAAGTCTCTTCCCAGGCTCATAACCTATTTTGTACTTGTAATTTGGCAGTCTGGAGCATGACAGATTGCAAAATGTAAGCTTGATAAGTAAACTGAGTCTGTCCATGGACATCAATGTGTATGTGTGTTTATATACTTAGAAAAAAAGAAGACAGACAGAAGGTCAGAGATGAGAGAGGCAGGGTTAGAAAACAGGGCAGAGCATGATTATCCTGATTGTATATACTTTTTTATTTTGAAAAAAATATATATATATTTCTTTTAATTTCAGAAGACATGTGTACTCCCCAGAGAGACAGAGAGATAGAAAAAGAGCAAGCAGGGAGATGAAAGTACTCCTAAATTGCGTATGATCATGCCACAATCCCTCCTCCTCCATGTCTCCATTCTGTCAGGATTTGGGGCACACACACACATGTGTGCTCAACTTGTTTCTCAAGTGTAAGATTTGAACTGCAGTTAATTGAATTGGAATATGGGTCCCTTAACCACTAGGCTGCAAGGTCACCCTCTGATTGTAGACATTTCAGTCTTGTTGCTACTTTTCATGATTCTTGCTGTTTAATTAATTAATTAATTAATTAAAAGTGAAACTAAATTATTATGTGACCCAGCCTTCTTGTTCATTTCTTTTTCTCTTCAGCGAGACTATCCTTACCCATTTTACTTCCATGTTCATGTTTATTTTGTCAAAGTAAGCATATGAAATACTGAGATATGACTTAAAGTGAGTTTTATTTTAATTTGTTAGTTAAAAGAAAGAATTATTTGACTTTTTGAAAATCTGGAAAGATGAGTAAAAGAAACAGTTTACAGCTAACCATTTATGCAGGTTGTTCTATATATGTTATTCACTTGTCAAAGCCTTCTTGGATTGATATTAATGAGGTTTGTTACCTCTGCACTTGTGTTAATTAGTTTGATAATTTCTCTTTTTTCTAAGACATTTTGAATAATCTCTTAGGGTATAACCTCACTCTTGGTTCTAAAATGCAGTAACTTGTTTGACGTTTAAAAATAGTCACAAAAAAACCTGACTAATGAAATACAAGGAAAAGAGGTATATTGCAGGTATCTCTTTCCGCGCTTAGGGGAAATTTTTCCTGGCTTTTTGAAATGACTATATGAAAATGCTACTCATTATTTGTCTTAAATGTATACATATACAACTATAACAAATAGATCTAAGCTATAAATAAAATGAAGTACTTAAAAGGAAAAAATATTATGCTCAGCGACACTGTCTTAAGACAAATATTTTAAGTAGTTCTTTTTCATTATAAGTGAATGGTATAGATTAAAGTTATTGAGGTCTAGGAATCAAAAAGTCACAAGCAAAACATGTAAGTTTGTTTTCCCTCTAGTGTGCTTACAAGTTTTTGTGGCATTTTGCCTTTATTTGCTAGTATGTAAACAGTCAGGGTTTAATTCAAGAAGAAAAGATAAATACTAAAGTAGTTCATGGAGGAAATCCATTCCATTTCATTACTCCAGGTTAAAATGACAATTCGTAAATAATGATATATTTATTCTTATATATCAAATAGTGTAAAAAAATGGGAGGTCACAGAATATTAAAAAAAAAAACGATCACTTATATTTCATCCAATAATGCTGTTTCTTGACACACAATGTGTCCTATACCACTTTGCAATCTTTGTCATTTTCCAGATAAGCCATGTATGTTCTCTGATATAGGGGATCTCTGTGAGCTTTTCCCTCAGTACTAAATGCTTTCCCACACATTGTTATATTAGGGTCTGTCATCCTTTATTTGCCAGCTAAACTACTACTTCATCATTTGAATATTTTATCAATAGGTCTGGTTGTTGACAGTACTCTGGAAGAAAGAAAAAAAGAAAAGAAAAACAAAAAGAGAGAGAGAGGAAAGAAAGACAAAAGAAAAAAGAGAGAGGAAAGAAAGAAAAAGGAAATAAAGTCAAAACAGAAAGAAAGAAAAAGAAAGAAGGAAAAAGGAATAAAGACCAAAAGAAAGAAAAAGAAGAAAAAAAAAAAAGAGAAGAAGAAGTCCCAGTGATTCCACACTCCGATCTCAGGTACCTGTGAGTATGATAAGAATACACCTCTGAATAACATTTTATGTTATGCCATAGTTCACATTAAAATAGGGAGATTATCCTAATGAGAAAGACTGGAATCCCATGAGCTATTTTAAAAACTTGGGGTTTTCTCCAGCTAGTTCATGAAAGAGGGAGTCCAAACCGGAATTCCATGAGCTATTTTAAAAACTTTGGGTTTTCTCCAGCTAGTTCACGAAAGAGGGAGTCAGAAGTAGTTTAAGCAAGAGAAATATCCCACCTAGTTTCTAGAGTTAAAAGTAAAGGAAGCCACCTGCTGCAGAATGGGGGTGCACATTGGGAATGTCAGCTTGATGTGCCGAGAGACCCTTGGCCGACAGCCAGCAAGAAAACTGACACGCTAGTTCACCTGCAAGGAAAAATCCCTGCCAATAATCGGAATGAATTTAGAAGGGAATTCATCCCTCAGGCTTCTAAATAAGAGCCTGCCTCTGCCAATATCTTGATTTTGGCCTTTGAGTCCCTAAGCAGAGAAACTGGCAAATCCATCCAGACTTCAGACATATAGAATTGTGACATAATAAATGGATATTGTTTTAAACTTCTAAAACTTCTAAATGTGTAGCAAATTGTTACACAGCAATAGAAAACTAAGGCCCCCCTCGCCTGAAAATTAAAAAAAGAAAAAATATCTTCAAACCTTCCTTTCAATGGCATATAGGTGTGCTTCACCCCATATATAAATCGTATTTCCTTTCTCTCTCCCTCAGTAGAGAGTTTCAGAGTACAGGGGATATAATTTTCTCATATTTCCATGTACATATACCTTTTTAGTTCTTTTTTTAATCTTTTTTTTTTTTTTTTGAGAGGTTTTTCCCATAGGGCACATGCGCTCGCCAGACAGAGACAGACAGAAAGTGAGAAATCATCCCCCAGGGGGGATGGCCACTCCACAATCCCTTCTCCTCCATTCTCCTCTCGGGATCTTGGACACGCACGCACATGCACCCGGCGTGAGTTTTAAGCCACTCGGTTCAAGACGCGAACCGTGGTCGACTACATGGGAGTCCAGCGACATAGCCATTACGCTAACTGCTGGTCCCACCTTTCTAGTTCTTGACAGGACAGGGAAATGGAGGAGAAGGAATCACAGCATGACCAGGCCCCATCAGTGGAGTGTTTTCTCCCTCTCTCTCTGGCAAGTGCTTGTACCCTCTTCCAATTTTTAAAAACTATAATACTAAATATCAAGACATTAGCTGAAAGTACATGTTTAATTTTGAACATTTTAATAAATTTAAAAATGTTGAAATTATTTTTTAACTTCTTCCATAGTCAGTGTTACTGCCAACAGAAAAACCTTAATTACAGTCCCAAAGGGACACATGGTTATAGTCTCCAAATGGCTGAAGAGAATTCTTTTACCTAATGTACCAAATCTTACCAAAAATATGAATGATAAATACCCGTTTTCTAAACGTCACATCAAAATACTTCATATTCAGCACACGTATTCTCGTGTTCCATTTAGTTTGGTTTCAATGAAGTAGCGTTCATGTTTTTCCAACATAAAACTACAACTAGCCTTGAGAAATTGTAAAGGTTAGCTGTTATTTGTATTCTAAGGTGAAAAAATTTCAAGAACTCTTTTTAATATTATCATTTCTTAGTGATGTTTCTAGTCTGATTCAAAATAGTCATTTACTGTTACAGTTTTCTGTATTGCACTTTTTATGCTACTGTCTCAAATTTAATGCTAAAAACTAGAAATCATCATAAAACTTTGATACATGATAATAAATTGCTAAATGTGATAAGCCTTATTAATAAAATTACAAAGTACACTTGCCAAGAAAAAACTACATTTGGCACTTGATGTGTATAAAATACTTGTTTCAAATCTTTGCACATTTAGAGCAGAATTCTCACATTGCTGACAATTGCTCAAAATGAAAATATTTGTATCCATTACAAAACATACTTGATATAATACTTTCATGGTTATCAACTTTAAAGACCATCATTACACATTTATATTCTAGCATCATAAAAGTATTTACATTAACAACAGTGAGAACTTGAGTCCATTTATAAAATGCTTCTGAATTATTGTTCGAGATTGAAATAAATATTAAATGATTTCAAAATGCTAAATAAAATACTGGGAAATGAAGCTTTCGAATTGCCTCTATGTATTAACAACTACAATCTGAGAATATAGCAATCTGTTATCAGGTTTTTTTTCCAATGTTAGCAAATCCAAGTATTTCTACAGAACAAACTGCCCTTTGGTCTTCTGCATTTCCCAATTTCCCAATTTTGTTTTCTGTTTTCCAAAGTCCTATAAATTTCCTCTTCTAAGACTGGTATCGTACTAGATTAGTATTTTCAAAATTAAGAATTAGAAAAACTCTTCCATAGTTGTTTGACAAGTTGAGCAGCAGTATAAGTTCACAGTGAGCAGAGGGTCTGCAGCTGGCCTGCTTCAGTATCCAGGTGAGCTGTATTTACCCCTGTCTATGCTGGCTTGGGCAAGATACCAAGTAGTTTTAAGCCTGGGTTTTTACAAATTTTAAATGGGCATGTTAATATAAGTTATCTGATAGGCTTGTCGTGAGATTTAAATAAGGATTAATGTACACAAACCTTTCAGTACATTATGACATGGCCAATAGTTCAAATCCCAGGCCTAGTTGCTTGAGAAACACTGCAAAGATGTATATATGCATTCCCCAGTTCTTAACAGGACAGGGAAATGGAGAGAAGGAATCACAGCATTATCGCACCCCGTAAGTGGAGTGCTTTCTCCTTCTCTCTCTGGCTAGTGCTTGTAGCCTCTTCCAATTTTTAAAACTCTAATTAATATTAAATATCAGATCATCTTAACTCACAAAAAAGTAGAGAATAAAAGCACATTTACATGTGAATATTAATTTGAAAGAAGTACTGAAATAATTTTGTTAAAATATTATCTATAGCTTTGATAAGTATACATACTGCAGAGAATATTAAGAAACAGCGTGATCATTTTACATCTATACTGTTCTTTATGCCTACTTTCATTCTAAAGAAAACTGGTGAATTAATCATCCCAAAGTCATATTTTGGAGAATTGTTTTAAGATTTGATTAAAAGATCATCTACTTCAGAATCACTTGGGATCAAATGAAAAAAAATGTGTATGTGAGGTATCTTCAAAACACACATTATGAGAAAAACTATGCATAAATTTTGAACTTTTTGCACTAAAATAAACTTATCTTAACTTGCTGGTGTCTGCAAGGATCTAGTCTAAGGCACTGAGAATATTAGGATCTCAGTGTGAGAAGAGCCCATAATCACAGCAACATGAATTCTGCTAAACTTGGAGTAGGAACAAACGTCGAATTTATGCTAATGCTAAATGGAAGCATAGTAAAATAATTAACGTGTTCCAAAAAGTTTATGGGGACAATACCCTAAAGAAACAGCAGCTTACAATGGGTAAGTCCTTTTAAGAAAAGATGAGATGATGTAAAAGATGACACCCAGAGCAGCAGCACATTCACATTAATTAGCGAGTATTCTAGTTGAAGAGAGCTGACAATTAATAGTTAACTCAACAGCTAGCACCATAGACATCTAAACTGATTCAGTTTACATAATTATACTGAAAAATTAACGCTGAACAAACTTTCTGCTCAATGAGTGCCCAAACCATTGTGCTCAGATCATCTATAGACAAGAGCATAGCTGTCAATGGAAACTTGAAACACCTGCTATCAAGATTCTGAAACATTTTGTTGAAGAATTGTAAAAGCAGTTGACATATGGCCTTGTTAGTGCCATTCTGAAGACAAAACACAATCAAAACTATGAATATCAAGAGGAAGACAATGTCCAGTAAAAGCAAAATCAGATTGTCAAGGGCAAAAGTCATGACGACAATTTTTTGGGATGCTCAAGACATTTTGCTTCTTGGCTTTTTGGAAGGCCAAAGAATAATGATAACTTCTTATTATAAGAATGTTCTGGGAAATTTAGCCATAGCTTTGGAAGAAAAATACCTCAAAATGTTTTCTCAGAGTTACTCTTCACCGTGACCACATTCCTGTCCATGCCTCTTATCAAACCAGGGAAAATCTGCAAAAATTTCAATAGGAAAATCACTAGGCAACCCACCCCACAGTCCTGTTTTGGCTTCTGCTGACCTACTTTTAAGATTTCTAATCTTAAAAAAAATCTTTAAATGATATTCATTTTTCATCAGCTAATAATGTAAAAAAAATAAAGAAAGAAAATAAAGAAAAAATCTGCAATGCCATGCTTAAATTCCTAGGACACTCAGTTTTTTAGAAATAAATTAAACCACTGGTATCGTTGCTTACAAAAGTACCTTGACCTTGATGAATCTTATCTTAAGAAATAAAATTCATACATACATGCATGCATATATAATTATATTCATATACTGTTTTCTATAAATTCCATTTTCAGCAAACATTTTGTAGTGCCTTTATTTCTGCCTTCCAGATATTAAAAATAATACTCTTCTGTGGTTTTTTGAAAGACTACAATTTAGTATGTCTAAAGTGTGATTCTTTTTTTTACATTCTAAATTATGAAAATCACTATAATGAACTCTAATAATAATTGAAAATACTATCACAATGCTATAGAGTAGTAATAGAATATTCCAATTCTGAGAATTGAATGAAGTAATTGATGTATGTAAATGGTTTACCATAGCACTCGGTCATTTGTGGTTACTCGCAAATAAGCTCCTATATATTGAGTTATCAGAAAAGTCATGATGCATTTTTTTTTTATGTTTTTCTATGCAAAAATGTATCATGACTTTTCTGACAACCCAATAGTTTTCTCGACAGTAACTATCTTTTGGAATGATTGAGATAAAAAGCAAGTTCTTAATTATAGAATCATAATGAAATAATAAATGTTGTTTAGGTCAAATTCAAAGAATTATATATAATTCTTTACTTTGATTGAGGAGACTAAAAAGCTTACATGAAAAACCCATTTTAATCATGCATTAAAATGTAGAGCTAAAACCATGACTATAACAGAGGATATTCTCTATTCCTTAACAGGCTGCAAGGGTGACCCTATTTTTTTTTAAGTAGTCATGTCATGAAAGAGAGATTCAGAAAAAGAGAGAAAGACAGAGCCAGGAAGACAGACTTCAGTAGGATGTGTATGTCGTGGTCCATCCCCAATCTCTACTGGTCAGGGCCACGGGCATGTACCCAGTGTGCATCCCTGTGTGAGGGAGGTCCAGGGAAACGAACATGAAACCAATTCCTGTACAGCACTGCTGAAAGACCATTGTGCGCCTCCTCAGAATATGATTTCTATATTCAAATGTCAAGTCTGAACTGGACTGATTTGCAGAATATTGGGAAGAATTTAAATGAAATTATTATACAGAGAATAGATGATGGCACAAGAGCAAAACACAACGGCCTGAAAGTCAGACCCCATGGGAAGGTTGTTAGCTGTTATCTAGAAACATTCCTGAGTATGCTGGGGACATGTGTACCCATGCTCTGGGCTGGCTGAGGTGGTAAGGGATCACAGAATAAAGACCCTGGGAGGCGTTAGTGATCTCTCTTGGTCTCTGTCTTTCCTTCTTAAATTCATGAAATAAATGTAAAAACTGTTAACAAATAAAATTACTATACAAATTAAATTCTAAATAGTTCAGTCAGCAGAGCATTTATTAAGAAGGGAAATATCAATGAACTGGATACAGAATATAAATAAAGCAATCTTTGTTGTACTTATGATTTTAAAAATGAGGTATTCAGGGACCAGCAGTTGGCGTAATGGCTGTGTGGCTGAACTCCTATGTAGTCAACTGCAGTTCAAGTCCCGGACCCGATGGCTTAAACTCATGCCAGGCACATGTGTGTGAGAATGGAGGAGAAGGGACTGCAGCATAGCCATACCCCCCCACCAACACAGGAGGTGATTTCTCGCTTTCTGTCTCTCTGTCTCTCTCTGTCTTTCTGGGGAGCACACGTGCCCTATAGCAAAAATCTCTCCAAAAAACAAAAACAAACAAACAAAATCTCTTCTTTTTTTCCCTGGTGTTGTTGAGTTTAATTTCTTCCTACTATTGAATTGGATATGTAAACTGACATTGGATATTAGCATAGCAATTAGATATGCTATAATTTACTTGTCATCAAGTATAAGTTTACAAGTAATTTATCTAGTTCCTCTAAAGAAATACCTATAATAAAAGAGGAATCTCTATAAAAAAATAAAAGAGAAATAGAGCCAATGCCACTGAAATATTGCTTACATTCACAAGAGTATTATATTAAAATGCACTGTGTTGTCAGAGGAGCCCAATTGTCTTCTTTAATTTAAACTCTTACTATGTAAACACATAGTTAGGAGTATGTTAATTTTGTATGTCAATAGGAATAATCTAGTATTGTAATTAGAAAGACTATGGAATGTCTGTAGAAATAATCAATTACTATTTCTGTCACTTATAATAAAGGTGTATAATCTCATGTTCTGTGTAGTAAGTGTAGGAAACCCCCAAATTGTTTCAGATTATGGAGGCAAAGGAAAAAAAAAAAGCTATCTGTCCAGTTCTGTAAACTCTGGCTCTTATTTCTCACTTTGAGAAAAGGTTGGAATGTTCCGGAAGCTGTCCTGTGGCACACATCATTCTCTGATACCCAGAGTCCTCAGATAAAGCGGTGAGATTCCCATCAATCACGCCATGTGGCAGCAATAACAATGCCAGTGGAACAGAGCGTTGTTACAAGATTAGGGCCTCCTGCTTTGAGAGCAAACATCCCGGCTTTACCTCATTTATTTTTCATAACTTGCCTGCATTTGACTCAGCATTTAGGAAGCAGTAGGAGACTATTTTCTGATACTAGTCAATGTCATTTAAGTAATATATTTAGAGATCAAAAAAGTGCATAATAATGCCAATTTATCTTTAAGATTCTAAAATACTAAAGTCTGTGAAGAGCTTAATAAATTAGGAGCAGTCTGAGAAATTATGAAACTGACTTTGATTAATCACTCTTATTTATGCATTTGACGATTACTCTTAAATCCACAGTAATTCATCTTACTCATGAAATATGTTTAGATTTAGTTTCCTTCCTGCTATGAACCCCTAGGAAAAACCCAGTGTTTGCCACGTCATCTTACCTATTTTCTCAAGAAGCACGCAACTACAGAGAAGATACAAGGCAGTAAACAAAACCATAAAGATTATTTAAGACCTTCCAAAGGTGAATCTGCTGGCAAACGTGATTGAAAACTTCATTAGTCAAGACTACACAAAAAACAGAAACTACGGAAAGTACTTCCAGCAGAAAATGATTAAACTCAGGAACTTGGGTGCCTATTCGATATTTGGTACGGAACATTGGAAATGACACAAGGGGCTTTTAGCCGCCCCCCCCCGCCCCCGCAGTATCATCATTACCCAGAGGTCAGTCAAAGCTCCCGGTTGCACATACCACACTCCCATAGGAGAATATGCAGACCAGCTCTGGTATCAGTCATTTTCAAGGAGTTCTGTCTTTCTGAAGAATATAAAAGGTGCTCTCAGCCATTCTACTGTCCAATTTTTACGCAAGTTCACCTAATTGACAAATCTTCATTTAAACCTAGGATCCTAGCTACAATTTATTCAGACCTGTTTTCTCTTAACTCTGTTGTTTTCTGATTGAATAAAAGTGGAATGAAATAGAGAGAAACAATCCCAGTTCTCATACGAAGATTGAGTAGAGTATCTAGAAAGCTGTGCTGTCTGTGAAGGTTGAAGGGGACACAGTGAACATGTCACTCCAGAGTTCTCTTACCTCTAAGTGATTCCCCAGGAACTCACTTTCCCGGCTGTGACTGTGTGCTCCATTTCTTTTTCTTTTTTCTTTTCTTTTTTTTTTTTTATTTTATTATTTCCTCACAGGTAGGCTCAAAATTTTGGCAAATTGGGACAGTATTATCAAAACTAATAACTTCATAAAATCTTAATGGAAAACACATGAGTCAAAATTAGAAGACTCATGTAGCATCTTGACTTTGCACTAACTCACTCTTATACCCAAGCAGGTAACTTGATCTTACGATTCAATTCATCTTAGTGAACCACTAGTTTCTACCAGCAGCTGGAGGAATATTGGAGAGATTAAAATATTATCCAAGAGTCTCTACTCTTAAGAAATGACTAGCTAAAGGACAGCCTGGAGAATGTGATTGATGATTGTATCAATGGCAACACAAGCTGGTAAGGATGAAAAATTCAATCTGAGATTTTGGGAAGGCTCTCAAGTGGGGGTTACGTTCTCAGAAAGGTCACAGAGACATTTAAGGGAGAACAAATGACATAGATGAAAAGACCAGTAACATGTAAGGGCACGAAATCTCTCTCTTACGTGAATACTTTCCTCCTATTTCTTAAGCATGGCTCACTTTTACTCATTAAGTCATGTGATTCAAAAAAATTCTACAATGAGACATTCCTTAATGTCCAGTTTATGTCTTCATGTTAAAATTGTTGAAAACATCTTTTTTTTCTTCTGTTCAAGCACTCAGTTCAATTTTATGTTTCAGTGCCTGGCTCATTTTTTAGACTGTAAAGTCTTGAGTGGCATAGATGGTATTTCCGTTTACCGAATGCCCACACTTTGCTTCACTCTGAGCTTAAGAAACAGTTGTTAATGAAATATATGAATGGGTGAGTGAGGTTGTTATTCTGGATGGCGAGAGAATAAGAAACAGAAGGATGAGGTAGTAGTAGGAAATACAAATGAAAAGGTAGGTTGCGAAAATGTTCTAAAGGGCCTCGTAAAACAAGGTCAGGACTTCAGACTTTAGTAGGCCAAAAAGACTGGCAAGAGTGTTTAGCAATAAGACGTGATTCCATGTGATATATTTATAACTAGGTAACTAGTAAGAAATGTATTGATTTATTAATTGCTTTGCATGTTCAAATTAAGGACACTGGTCCTTAATTTGAGTTGGTGGCAGTTCCAGCATCTAGAAAAATACAGTAAACTACTTTTGGAAGAGAATTTCTAAGTTTTGAGGAAAAAATGGCTGTAGTGAATTTTTTCTTTTCAGACCAATTTAAAGCAAGTACCTGCCCATTATTCTTGAAGAAAAGTGAGATGTCACTGTGAATCTGAATTTAGAGGGTGAAAATTGAGATATATTATTGTACTTTCTTGAGAAACATATATGTTTGTCTTTTGTCCATCTGTGTCCTTGAAGAATTAGAGAGATATTTTTCATAACTATCCATTAGGCCGGATATCCTTGGATGCAACTGCAGTAAATAACAGTATTTAAGATGTAATAATCTAGACTTTGGGAAATGCATTTCCTGTTACCCTAATTACTTTGTTTTGATCTTTTGAGGTTAACCCCTTGATGAATGTGGATTACCTCCTCTGGACAACGCAGGTTTCCTTACGAGTAATCCTTTGGCTGTAGAATGTAGACGAATGATCTGGAAATCCAGAAAAAAGACTTTTCTTTGAGAAAAAGTCTTAATAACAAGCTTGATTTGTCACTGTAAAAGTAATGAGACAGTCTGAAATGGTTTTACGCAGAAGAGTGAACTGACATGTTTGGGCTGTTGAGGGATGAGTAAGCAGACTGTGGGAGACACACACGTTGGATTGGAGATTACAACAGTAGCTCAGATGAGAATTTTTGATGACTCCTGAATGATGGTGGCCACAATGTTAATAAAAAAAAAAATGGTATAATTCAGGGCCAGCAGGTGGCATGGTAGTTAAGGCACTGGATCCCACATGGTCAACTGCATGCTTCCAATACTGGACCCAGTGACTTGAAAATCATTCCTGACATCTGTGCATACACGCCGAAAAACCCAAGAGGAGAACGGAGAAGAGATTGCAGCATGGCCGTCCTCCCTAAGGGGATGATTTTTCACCCCCCTCCCCCCATTTCTCTCTGGCAAGAGCATATGCTCTACAGGAAAAAGTGAAAAAAAGATTTAGAAGTTGTAAACTTTACTGACATTAACCCTGCTATGTGTGAATGAAGGTATACGTGAATACACATAGTTAAAGAGGTTAGAATTCATACATTTTGTTCCTTTTGTAACCATAGTATTTAGATAGGCATCAATCAATTTATACGTATTTATTAAATGCCTGTAACAATTTTAGTGCATATTCCTTTTAGCTTATAATATATTTCCTTTTTTATTATTTCTTTGTAAGCTATTCTTTATTCATTAAATTGCTGTGTTATAAGTGTTTTTTTCTCAGCCCGCATCCTCTTATAACTGGAAATTATCTTCCCTGGAAATCTCAAAAATATCAATAAATTCAACAACCACCCAAGTGCCTATAGGTTATAAAAACCTATGTGTTCCACCCAGTTTTCTTTTCTGCATTCCTAATACTTATATCTAAACAGCTATTAATGTTTCACCCTTTAAGTTGGCAACCCTATATTTGCTGCAAAAAATTTCTTTCATCATACTCTGCAAACTGACAGGCCAAATTCCATGTGTTCAATCACTCTGAACTCCTCCATGACTTACTGACAGGTTAGGCCAACAGGAGCTTTGGGGGAGTCTGAGAGAGGCAGAAGAGAGAACTCAGGGTATCTTTTTCTGCAAATGTGTCAGACTATGTATTCCTCCTGCTGGGAAAGGTTTGCCTGTAGCTGAGTTCATTAAGTTCAAAGCTCCTGCGGGGCAGCCTCATGCCTGGGACTGAATCTCCAGCTGGGCATTAGCCATGCCCCTCTGCCCTTGACCCAGAGGTCAGGAGATGGCAATGACTCCTTTGGCTTTCTATTCCCTGCGTGGGCCACCCTCCCTTGTTAGTCCCATTAATCTCGTCCATAACTTTGCGAATAATTCCTTAACTAGATATTTTCAACTGTTTCTTAGAGGTATTAGTGAGTTTTCCTGTAGAGAACCAGATAGTAAATATTTTAGGTTTGTGCCAAGAGTCCATACTGAGCATAATATAGGAACTGTTATACCAAGCAATAAACAAGCTTTGGTATTTTGGACAATATTAAAAATATGATAATAATAGCAGGACTTTTTTATAGTAAAGTTCTACTAACAAGAGAGTGGGATTTGTTTCTTGTGAGAGAATGAGATAACATATTGCTGACGTGGATTTTATAGTTAATATTTTTACAAGTTTTTGCCTTAGTATGTGTGCACTCACCAGAGAGAGACAGAGACAGTGAGAGAGAAAGTGAGAAATCATCCCCCAGAGAGGAGAGCCACACCATATTTCTTTCTTTTCCATTCTCCTCCCAGGACCTTGGGTGCAGGTGCTCATGTCCCTGGCATGATTTTCAGATCTGGAGCTCAAACCACAGTGAGTCATGTGGGAGTCCAGTCATGTGACCATTATGCCATCTGCTGACCCCAATAGTTAATAGTTAATATTTCTTATTATCAAATAAAATGGAACTGTCTATGCATATATTGTTCATTTACAAATGCTAAAAAGGCATAATTTACTAAAATTTGTAACCATATAATGTATATAATTAACACAATATATTAATTAACTTATTAAATATACTAACTATATTAATATATTTAACTAGGATCCAGCTCCCTTAACCACTAGTCCACGGAGCTGGCTCCAAATAATGAAGTTTTAAATTTCACCTTTTATTAGTCAAAACCAAAGATCAAAGATCAAAATAAAATATTCACTATTTTACTTAAGTTCTGTATTCAATTACATGTATTCTTGAACAATGTTATTGAATTGATTGTATATGCTTTCAGGTTCTCATGTTGATAAGTTATATAATTTGAAAATGGTACGAGTGTGTGTGAGTGTGTGTGTACGTGTGTGCATCTTCATGTCTATTTGTGCTTGTATGTGAATGTATATGAGTAACATCATTATTTGAATAACAGAAAATGAGCTTCAGTTATTCAATTAAATCATTTCATATATTTTTAGCTAGATTTAGTCGGGATTCACCAAACATCTTGTGAGAGTCCAACATTCGGTTTAAACTTTTCCTATTTATCAATGAGAAAGAAATATTTAAGCAAGAGATAATGCAAACTTATTTTTCAATACTGATTATTTCCTCTATCCAGGGAGGAAAGAAGATGTCATAGCATGTCTACTTAGCTGTGCAAGGTGACAGGTCTCCTGGTTAATGCACTCACACACTAACAGTACTTGCCTGCTGGAGTATTCTGTGGCGTCCTTTCAGTGAGAAGTATCCGGTCTGAAATTATTTATAGTAGCCTGGAGCATACAGATTTGTGGAGCTTAACTCTCCGGAAATATCAAAGTGCTACATAACTATGTGTTCATAAGATGCAGAAGTTGCATGACCAGATTGCTCTCCTGTTAAGTAAGGTACAATAGATGCACACATTAGATTACAAACAAGTAGTCATGTCCACAGGACATCTGAACATAGCAAAGAAGGGCCTGCAGAAATGGGCTGGTGGAGCCTGCTTTCTTCCTGCTTCACTAAGACCTTGTAATTACTTGAATGCTTGGGAAATAATAAGACCACTTATTTGAGTGAGTCTTATTTAAAGATTTATGTTTTTTGTTTGTTTATCATTCATCCTACATGATCTCTAGATATAAAAGGTATACTCTTAGGACCAGCAGATGGTGTATTGCTTACGTCGCTGACTCCCACACAGTTGACCGTGGTTTGAGTCACAGACTCAGAGACTTAAACTCATGCCGGTGCATGTGCATGTATCCCCAAGATCTTCCTAAGAGGAGAATGGAGGAGAAGGAATTGCAGGGTGGTCATCCCCCCTAGGGGATGATTTCTGCTATCTGCCTCTTTGTTTCTCTCTCTCTCTCCCTCTCACCAACTTTTTCCCTAGCTAATGCGATGTTAACATTCCAGCAAGTACATACACCATACAACAAAAATCTCTCTTTAAAAAAAAAAAAAGTATATTCTGACCTGCCAATTGATTTTGTTATTCTTTATTAATAAGAGTGGTATCTTATAACATGAGGGTAAAGAAATTATTCAGGCTAAGTATATTTATTTATATATGTATCAATACAGCTTACATCTTTGTGTGTATCTGTATATAATTATGTCTGCTTTGAATGGGTGTAGATAGATATTAGGTCATTGGGAAAGTCACGACATATTTTTCTATGCAAAAATGCACCACGACTTTCCCGGCAACCCAAAAGAGAGATACATGCATGTGTAATATGTTTATATTATATTTTATTGGTATATATGTATTCTATCAGTAAACATGAAATTTAAAGTAGATTTAAGAGGCAAACCTTGTTTAACAATGTGCTGGTAATTGAAGGAAATTTCTATAGACATTACAGATATTGAACCTCAAAATGAAGTGTTGTAGGAACAGTTTTGGAGTCTAAGACAAGTTACCAACGTTTTCCTTTTGCTAATGGGATGTTAACAAAGAAAACCATAACCTAGAAGGTAACTGAGGCAAAAAGTGCTTTACCTTAAGAAGGAATTGGTGTAAAGTTTTCTGAGAACTTGATCAGAGATATATGATTATATTGGTGGGCCAGCAGGTGGCACAGTGTTTAAGACGCTGAATTCCCACATGGCCATATGTGGTTCAAGTCCAGGAAAGGGCAGCTTGAAAATCACAACAAATATATACATAAATAAATGATTGTTTACAAAAAAATTACATTGAGATAGACATTTTAAGTGAAAGGTACGTGATTACATTTCCTAATAGACAGCATTTTGTGCACTTCACATGCCTGTTCACTTCCAAGGGTCCTTGGAAACAGTGTTAACAAAATGAGTGTCAGTGATTAATCATTTCAGTCTTTCAACTATCCAACTTTTTGATTTTGCTATATGAAAAGGAACCTGGACTTGGCAAAGAACATTCTTTTGAGACCCTTAGTTTTTTTGTTTCTTTCTTTGTTTTTTAAGTTGGCACCGGCTACCAGTTATTTTAATAGATTTCTTTCTAGATTTCCATAGTACCAACTTGCTGAAGAATGTCGACAAAATTAAGAGACAAATAACGACACAACTTTGTGTGTGTGTTTTTGTGTGTTATGCGATTTGTTTTTAATTTTTAAGGCCAGCAAAGGAGTTAATAACTTAACCATACTTAGACAGTGACATCTCTTTAGAGTAGTACGTTTGTCACCTTGATCTAGATTTGATAGAATAAAGAATCAAAAATTTTGAAAATCTATATACATATAGGTAAATGAGAATTTTGTTGAAACATTGCATGTGCCTAACAATCCTTCTGTACTGATCACAGAAAAGTAGTAATACCTTAAAACTTGTGATTCCCCTAAAACTCAGCAAGTCTTTAAATGGTGTTGCTCCCAAAACACTGCTACCTAATTGTCACTTGTGGATTATTGTTGGTGACGGTGAACGGTTTATTAGTGGTATACAAGGACTTAAATGCAGAATTTAAAAATATATATTTTAAAAACTTCTACAGCAACTTGATATTTGTGCAAAATCTACAATTGGATCAGTTCACTGTCTGATCGCATAAGATACATAAAGTTAATGCGGTGTCAAAGTTGTAGATGAGGGGACCAGTAGTTAGCGTAATGGCTATGTCTCTGGACTCCCACATAGTCAACTGCAGTTCGTGTCCCGGACCTGGTGACTTAAAACTCAGGCCAGGCGCGTGTGTGTGCGTGCCCAAGATCCCAAGAGGAGAATGGAGGAAAAGGGATTGCGGCATGGCCATTCCCCTGGAGGGGTGATTTCTCGCTTTCTGTTCCTCTGTCTCTCTCTGTCTGGCGAGCGCACGTGCCCTATCGCAAAAAACCTCTCCAAAAAAACAAAAAGTTGTAGATGAGATTGGAAGGGACATTTTATAATTTGTGATGCTTACTTCCTTTGTAAAAGAAAAAAAAAAAACCATAAAATATATACAATCCCAAAATAATTTTTTGGTCTAAAGATACTTAAACTTAACTATAATTTTAGTTGCTGATGAAAAATAAAGATATATATGGAAAATGTAACATTAATTAATTATTTTGAAGAAAAATTGAAGGGAATATTCTACACTTCCTACAATCCTTTAAAAATTCCATTTCCATCAAGGTATCTCTCGGAGACTAACTTATCTACTATAAAGTTTAGTACCCTAAAATAGATACACATATTTTTAGTTCAATCTAAATAAAATAACTTCACAAATAACCCATGAATTTTAAATGTTTAAACATACAGCATTAATTCAAAGTATACAGGTAGGTGTTTAATGAAAAATCACTTTTCCTTTTTTGTATATTAATAGTGTATTTATACACTATGATAAACATGTATAGTTTTTTATAATTCTTTTTGATTATGCTGTTTATTCTGTTAATTATGTTAATATAATACTATGTTGGATGTAAAATTGAAAACTGTGCTTGCACTGTTGAATACTTCTCATTTTTATTTCCTTTTATAATTTAATATTATTTCATTTTTATTTTCACTTCCAAATGGGAAGTGAAAGAAAAAAAGGAAATCTAAATTTATCATGAAATATAGATTGAGAAGCTCTGTCCTCAAGTATTGTTTGAAACTACTTGAACCAAGGCAAAAAATACTCCCTTGACGTCATCTAAAAACAAAGATCGGGTCTAAGAATAAAATGATTATCAAAGTGGTGACTCATCTCCTACACATGCGCGATGCACACTAATTACTTCTCTGCTTCATATTTTAGTGACTCCATCACCTATCATTGATCTGAATATGTTGTTTTCTCATTAAGAAAAATAACACAGATAATTTGCAGGGCAGTCTATGACTGTGTGTTATAACTGAATATAAATACTACATCTCCAAGAATTTAAATTTTCCATAAAGGTTTTTGAATATTGTGTTTTAAAGAATGTCCCTGTAGATGAAAAAAAAATCATGTATTTGGGAAAAAATTTCAAGCAGAAAATTGCCCCTTATTGGCAAATATGTAAAATAGGTGATAGAAATTACCATCAAGTCTAGATATTTCTAATATACAGGAACCCAGCTAATTCAATGACTGTCAAATACTGTGTATTGCAACATTTCTGACTCAGCTTTTTTTAGTGTAACGTTAATGAAATGATCAGGGTTACTGAGGACTATGATCAGTGCAAATTATTTTCTATGTGCATTAATTTCTCATTTTTATTTCTTCAGAGACATACTATATTACTAATTTAGCTGCTGAAAGCATAGAAATGGCATTTATAAATTGGTAGACAATCTGAAGATAAATAATCCATCATATCTTGATAGATAACTTAAACTTTAATTACTCAGATAAAGCCACTTTCATTAAAAAACATGTTATATATTATACAACCAAATCCCTTCATTAAATTCTATTAACACAATTAATAAGCAATCACCCAGTGCATTGCTCTCTTTATCACTGGTTTACTTTGAATTATTAAACAAACCTCAGAGTAGAGGGCCCCACATGAATTTCAAATATCATCTATTTATTTAACCAATAAATACTGCACGTAACACCTTTTCCATGCATGTGAAAAAAATTCCAGTATTTGTTTGTCTTTCAAGGACAATAGAGTCTCCTAGATTTAAATTCAACAAGTGAAATGTGCAAAGGAACAGACAAAGTACATTCAGATGCCAACGGTGTGGTAACTTTCACCTTCTCCTGAGACCCCGCGCGTCCTGGAAAGAGAAACTAAAACTTTGTGATTTTCTGTTACGTCATTGCCATTTATTATGGCTCAGAGTCAGGGTCTGCACAAGTTACTTTTCACCCTTGGCATTTGGTAGTTGGATAAATTTTAAAGATACAAGAAAAAGAATAGGACTGGAATAATTATGTTCTCAAATTTTACTCAAGTCCAACTTTAAAATCTAGAGGTTCTTATAGTTCTCATTCTTCTCATTGATATTTACACCTTTAAAATGTCAGCATTCCTCATGAAGATCTGAATGGCTACATCAGGCTGTAATAAGGGTGCTGAGCGGTCCAAGGCAGTCGTGTTTGTGTGTGTGTATTTGTGTGTTAGTAGCTTATTTTATCAGTCTGGAGATGCTCTGACAAACCAAGAGCTGATTGTTTTACAGTTGAAAAAAAAATGCTAAAATAACTAAATCAGGGGACAAATTATAATTTCCATTTTTTCATTTTTCTTCACTTTCAGAGAAAAGAAAAATAATTTCCCATCACCTTTGGTGTTCACCTTTGACAAGCTTTGCCCCATCCTGTATTTTTTGTCTAGGATTCAGGTGACTTTAACAGGGCACTCTATTGTATGACAGTTTTCAGTTGCACACACCAGTAAGACTGGATTAATGATTTAGAATATGAAAATGATTTAGCTAAAACTAAATTAGCCAATTACAATCAGTTGCGTATTTACAGGTAAACGCAAATTTGACCACCAGGTAAAGCTAAAAATTGATCCACACTCACATAGACTCATGTCTGCCGTATGAACACGAAAAGACAGGTATGTGTCTGTTGTATAATGCTGACATCTCCTAACCTCAAGACAACACAATGCATTTGAAAAGTTTTATGTTGACTTCAATATGAAAGAATTACTGTATGTAAATTTAGTTCTATTTAAGTAAAATAAATATCAATTTAGGAACTTCCCTCTTTGCCTTACATAGCAAGAAATCCAAAGGTAATACAGAAGGCAGAAACTGACTATATCAAAAACCTAAAACAAAACCAAAAAAAAAATTACACAAAAGTTTCAATAAAAGTCTATTTTTTAAAGATTTATTTTTATTGCTATTCTCCTATTTCATGGGTTCCAAGGATGAGACATTTTCCTTAACTAATGGTAGCTTGGTTTGAAGATGAACACTCAGTTTTATTATGAGTAATATTATGTCCTTCATCCTTAAATCCTTGAATATTCTACTATTCCAGGGGAGCAGACTATGGTGCAGCAGTAAAACATGGTGCCCTGCATGAAAAGGCTGACGTATGTGGAAAGTTTCAGACTCTCCCCAAGAGACTTCCCTATTATGTGTGCACATGTTCATGACCTGGGACTGGCTGAAGTTGATGGAGACTGAAAATTTCAGCACCCTTTGGCGGCATTGTTTGTCTGTCTCTCTTGCTCATGGAGGAAATAATGAAGTAAACTTTTAAAAAATCCTACTATTTCAAGAGATAGAAAGTAGGAGCTGCTGCCCACTTGTGTTATCATACTGCCCCTCACCCACCCAGAAGCAACAGGGAAGCAAAGATGCCAGCCTTCGCTCATCAGCAAGGACCCCTGCCCAACCTACAGGCAGGGAGGAGCGGGCGGACCACATGTGTTGTGCCACGTTATATCTTACCTGTCCATCTGAATCACCAACCACAGTGGGATTAGAAAGACTTGGCTAAAAAATAACCAACTCTGAACACAGTGAGATTCTGGAGGATTTCTCTCCCCACAACTCACTTATCCACAGCAGCAAAAGGAGAGAAACTCTCCCTGTAATTCTAAACCCTAAATCCCACTGGGGAGTCCACATTCCCACCCATAGTAGTAAGCACAGAGCTTACTTATATGGCGAAGTGCAGGAGCACACAGCCACAGAAATGTACTTCCAAGACGAAGGAAGAAGTGAGTATATCACCAGATGACTAAAAATCATAACAGAATCCCAAGAAATAGGAGAAAACCAGGAAATAACTGTCCAGAAAGAAACATAATAAATCCTAACAACAATGGATAAAACAAGAGATTACAGAAATGTCAGAAAAAGAAGTCAGAGTATGCATTGTAGCAAAACTCAATGAGATTCAAGAGAACACAGACTACCAATCCCAGGAGATGGAAAAATCCTTCCATGACTTGAAGGAAGAATTAAGAGATAAACATCCTGAAAAAGAATACGATGCAGTAAATCAAAATCTCCCTCAACAGAATACAGCACACAGAAGAAATAATTTCGGACCTTTAAGACAAAACCTTCAATTTAGTCCAAATAACCAAAAAAGAAAGAGTAACCATTAAAAATGAGGACAATATACAGGAAATTGTATATACTGTAAGTGGCCAAATAGTTGCACAATAGATATTCCGGAAGGTAAAGAGACAGATAAAAGCATGGGAAATCTTTTTCATGATTCATTAGCTGAAAACTTTTCAAATTTAGAGAGACTTATAGACATCCAAATTCAGGAAGCACAAAATAACACCAAATAGATAAACATAAGAAGATCCTCACCAAGGCATTTTATGACCTAAATTAGTAAAAATCAAAGACAATGACAATATTATAAATTGGTAAGAGACATGACAAATAACTCATGAAAGTTACCCATTAGATCAACAGTGGACTTCTCCACTGAAACAATGTAGGCAAGGAAATAATAGGAAGACCTATTTAAAACGCAGAAAGAATAACAACTTCAGCCAAGAGTATTATACCAGGCAAGATGATTCGTCATATGAAAAGTATAAATTGGTAAGAGACATGACAAATTACTCATGAAAGTTACCCATTAGATGAACAGTGGACTTCTCCACTGAAACAATATAGGCAAGGAAATAATAGGAAGACCTATTTAAAACTCGGAAAGAATAACAACTTCAGCCAAGAGTATTGTACCAGGCAAGATGATTCGTCATATGAAAAGTAGGAATAAAATCATTTCCAGATAAACAAATACTGAAAGAACTAGCCCAAACTAATTTAGGTTTTCAGGAAATACTTCAGGAATACTACAGCCGGAAGCCAAAAGGAAGGTAAATAAAAGAAAGAGAAGACAAAATCGTTTGGAAAAATAAGAGTGACAAAATGAAAGAAATAAGTATACCCTGGGGCCTTTGGGTGGTGTAGCAGTTAAGATACTGGACTCCCACATGGCAAATCTCAGTTTGAGCCCTGGACCTGGAGGTTTGCTTTCTCACTTTCTTTCTCTCTAGTCAAATTAAAAACAATAATTATAATGATAATAGCAATAAGTAAAATTAAATAAAATAATTCTTTTTTCCAAAACTATTTTATTTATCTTTATTTATTTATTTTATTTGACCAGAGAGAGTCAAACTGTGTGTGAGAGAGAGAAAGAGAGAAAAAGCGAGCTGCCAGGTCCAGGACTTGAACTGCAGTTAGCCATGTGGGAGTCCAGTGCCTTTAACCACCATTTCACCTGCTGGCCCCTAAATAAAATAATTCTTAAAAAAAGTAAAAGAAATTAGTCTACCTTTTATACATGTACCTATTAATAACAACTGAGTGTCAGGATTGAATTCCTCAACAAAAAGGATAAAAATTCAGATTTAACTACTTTACACATAAGCAGGTTTAAGTACAAATTCTATAATTATTTGATAAACAGTTGTTTCCATGGGTTTCATATTGCATTTATGTAGTTATTATTATACCTATTACTCATTGTGTAAAGCTAGATAACACAGGAGTCTTTCTTTGGAATGAATTTAAAGAGAGAAAAATCAAGAACTTTGTCGGGGGGCCAGCAGGCAGAGTAGTGGTTAAAGGTACTGGACTCCCACATGGCTGACCACGGTTCAAGTCTCGGACCTGTGGCTTGCTTTCTCTCTCTCCCTTTCTGATCAAATTAAAATGAATAGATAAATAAATAAAGATAAATAAAATAATAAAACCTCTTAAAAAGAGAACTTTGTCAAGCTATAAATCACCAAATCACTGAATTCAACATGTCTTCCCTTGTAAATGTCTCTTTCCAATTTTATTTTACTTTTGTTTTATTGAGGACTCTCACTTCTTTATGCATAATACAGTACTATGGTCTTAAAAGAACTATAGTGAGTGATTATAAGATTTCTTTTTCTACCTCTCCTTAATGAACTATTGTTATGTACAATTTTATTGTCTTTAATTTGATAAATTATTAATTCCATAGATCTTTTCAGATTATAAATTCTTATCTCCATAATCTTCTACAGGGAAATTATAAATTCTTTCACTGGCTATGTTAGAATTATCTTTGATTTCAAAAATTCATCGTAATTAACTTATGAGACATTTTTTTTTTTTGGAGAGATTTTTTTTTCTATATAGGGTACATTGCTCACCAGACTGACAGAGAGAGACAGAGAGACAGAAAGCGAGAAATCACCCCCCAGGGGGGATGGTCACGCCGCAATCCCTTCTCCTCCATTCTCCTCTCGGGATCTTGGGCATGCACGCAAACGCGCCCGGCGTGAGTTTTAAGCCACCAGGTCCAGGATGCAAACTGCGGTCAACTACGTGGGAGTCCAGCGACATAGCCATTATGCTAACTGCTAGTTCCTGAGACTTTTTGTTGTCTACCTTTTTCACTTTGTTTTTCTTTAGAACTGTATTTCAAGTTAATAACATAATTGACAATTCAATGTATAATTTTAAAATATCCAGTAGAGTGAATTTTGAGTGTTCACAACATAATGTAATGCCAAATGCTGAAGGTGCTGAATGTGTTTATATCCTCAATTTATTTATTATGCATCATGTGCATACTTTTAAAAACATTCCCTATGACATTTTAAGATAAATAAATAAATAAATGCATAAATTATTGGTGGAAGAATAAAAAAACTCTACTCTTTTATTTTTCTATCTTCTCAGTGTATCTCAGTCAAGTGACTGTTTCCCAATCATAGTAATCTTGGTCAAGTATACCTTGATTATGTTTCCAAACTGTATTTTACAATCCAACTTAGTAGATTTTATGTAGAAAAGTTTTTGTAACAACCCCTTTTGTGCAAGATTCAGTACTAACAGAGCATTTTAAGTCTCATGCCTAGTCTATGTGTGAGAATACAAAGTCAGAGAAGTCATGTAACTTTTTGTGTGTTTGTAGTTGAGGGTGCCTGCATTCTCCCGAGAAAGACAGGGAGACAGAGAGGGAGGGAGAAAGCACTCCCTACTATGGGGCATGCTCATGCTGCAGTCCCTTCCTCTCAATCTCTCCTTCCTTTCGGGATTTTAGACACACGTGCACATATTCCTGGAATGTCGCCCATGTCTCAAAGACCACAACTCTGTCTACCCACTGGGTCATGTGGGATGGTTGCCTTAACCACCAGGCCATGGTCTGGCTCATGTCATGCAATTTTTAAAGTGTCAAAGCTAGAAATTGAAGCTTTTTACTTATTCACTATGCTAGAGTGTCTGGATTTCTTTTCTGATATGTGAATGACATTGAATATGATAGTAAAATAGTTCTACCAGGTAAGAATTAATAAACCAACATTTTTTCCTCAAAAATTCTGTACAGTGTGAAAATTAAATGGTTATTTTAGCTGTTAATAAGACTTGTAAATAAATTCACATGAAAAACAATAGCATAATAACTTTTTGAGCTTTTTGAAACTTTCTATGATGATATCAAATATAAGTATTTCAGTATATTCTAGCAAAGCTGCATATAAATTCTTGCTTTAAAATATATGCTATCGAGCCAGCTGATGGCATGGTGGTTAAGGTGGCTGGATTCCACATGGTGAACTGCGTGGATTGAGACCTGAACCTGGCATGTTGAGAAAGATGCCCTGAATATATGAGTGTATGGCCAACTTAAGAAGTTTAGAGAAATGGAGGGAAAGGAATTATGGTGTGTCCATCCCTGAATGGGAATGATTCCTCATTTTCTTTTGCTCTTTCTGTCGCTCTCTGGCAAGTGCATAGGCATTCTGGCAAATTTAAAATGAATGACTTAAAAAAAACGTGTAATAGTTATTATTTTCATCATCAAAACAATTCTTTTGAAGATTTTTGCTTCTAGCCAAGATGGAATTAAGTTATACAGGATTCAGCCTCATATTGAAAATAACCAAAAACTGAAGACCAAAAAAAAAAAAAAAAAAAAACAAAAAAAAAAAAAAAAGGAAAAAATCCTCTAATTATGGAAAGAAATGAAAGAAACAAAGTAAGTACTGTGAGCCTCCTAAATATTCAGATCAGCTAAATGAGTGAATTTGAGCAAGATAATTAAAACATCTTTGGGCCTCAGTTCTCTTGTCTATAAAGTAGTTTATAAATATAATGAGTCTATTATTCTCTTTTATGAGATATATATATATATATATATATTTGTTATTTCCATTTTGCAAGGTGTGTGCACTTACCACAAAAAGACAGAGAGACACAAAGAGAAGGTTAAAAAGCACCCTCGGGGATATAATTATGTCACAGTTCCTTCCTCACTTCTGCCCCCTTCAGGAATGTTGGGCTCACACGCATGCACAAGGTGTTTTTCTCAAGTCTTGGGTCCAGCACTCAAACTCAGCAGTTGGCCAAGTAAGATCCAACTGCCTTAACTACTTACACTACAGGATGCTCCAATCCTATTTCTAAATATTTTTGTTTTTAAACAGAAATATAAACCTAGCCATGGTATAGTATGCTGCTAGATCCTGCATTTTATTTACACACACACACACACACACACACACACACAGAAATATATCTTTTAAATTTTTATGCAAGGATGATAAAAAGTAAAACTAATTTATATAAAATTTTAAAAATAATCCTTTATAAAATATATTTTATGGTTATTCCCTCTAGAAACTCAAGGCTTCATTTTACTGAGGATTAACTGGATTTCTGATTGAAGGGAGTTTTATTGCATATATTCTCTACATCTAATGGGCTATTCATCATAATAAATATTTTCCCTAATTATCAAAACTATTCAAAACTAAAATGTAGTATATTCTATTAACTTCACATTCTTTGTTCTTATCTACAGCAAAAAGAAAAGCAAATGCATTTTAGAAAATGTCCCATCTCAATGATTAAAGAATCTTAACATGTTAAATATGTACCCTAAAAGTATTAATGCTGTGTTAAAAATCAGGCAGTGAGTAGTTGTTTTTCCCGAGTTTACTGGGGGAATAGCATACCGAATATATACCCATGTATGTCTCTTACAAGACACTGGATGTTTGAACTGTTAAACTGAGAACAATTATCATGATTCATGTAAGCTGAAGTTATTTTCATTGTTTTTGAAAAATGCCAAAAGGTTTTGATCTGGATATTCTTCAAGAACCACAAAATAAAACTTTACTTTTCCTTTCTTTCAAAATGTGAACACCTGTCAGAGGAAAACATTTCTCTTTATTGCTATGTCACCATTTGTCTGAGTCAAGTCTTAAATTGGGACTTGAACTTTTGAACTGAACACCAACAAAAAACGAGCAGTCATATAAGTAAGTTTAGATAGTTATTGGGAACCTAGAAGAAAATATGAAGTTACGATTCAGGTTGTTTAGATTGGTGCTTCTAAGGGCCCCCAAATTTGGAGGTGTCTGTCCATGATGTTTACTGATTCAAAAAAACAGGCTCAGTAGTCCAGCAGAGAAAGACATGAATGTACTTCCTGGGGAAGCTCCACTGACAATTGTGTGAAGAGTGGTCCACGTGTCAGCGAATATAGGCTCACGTTGTATACACCAAGAACCAAGCATGCACGAGTCAAGTAAAGACATTCATTGTTCAGGAGTTTCAATAAATGACCAGATTATCAATCAGTAGAATCAGCAGAGCACAGTTAGGTTAGTTTCTGGGGTTTATGGCCTCTAGTCTCCTGATGTTTCCTGGGGAAAGGTGTGAGGCATACCTCCAGGGCAGCCCTGCTCCTGGGCCATTTCCATGAGATAAGAGGAACGGTCACAGGGGCTCAGGAAGTCCAGGTGTACCAGCACCTGGGCCTCAGAGGAGCAGGGCAAAGTGGGAGGGCAGATGAGAGCGCAATGTGTGGAGTTTACTCTCACTACGCTAAAGTATGTCATGTTTCCAGCGTATTGACACTACAACTGGAAATGCTCTTTCATCTAGTAGATAGTTGATCCCTGGGGAATGAATGAGCTCTAGTAAGTCTTACAATGTTCCTCTTTCATACCTAATAAAAGCATTTACCTAAACAAGCTGAAAGGCTAATAACTAAATTCTAACAAAAATGTAAATTATAATTTCATATATATTAATTTAAGCATATAATTATTATGTATATTATACATAGATGCATATACAGTATATGTAATATAATATATAATAAATGTATATGTCAATATTGAGCCTGTAATCTACAAGCTTCTAGAATAAAATAAGATTTTCCCACTAAATTTCTTTCCTTTTTTTTTTGGTTTTGAGAGGTTTTTGCTATAGGGCACGTGCACTCGCCAGACAGAGAGAGACAGAGAGACAGAAAGCGAGAAATCATCCCCCAGGGAGGATGGTCACGCTGCAATCCCTTCTCCTCCATTCTCCTCTCGGGATCTTGGGCATGCACGCACACGCACCCGGCGTGAGTTTTAAGCCACCGGGTCCGGGACGCGAACCATGGTCTACTACATGGGAGTCCAGCGACATAGCCATTATGCTAACTGCTGGTCCCTTCCCACTAATTTTCAAATTTAGTAATGATAGAATGACTGGCAATAGAAAAATGCTCTCCATAACAGGGAAATTCTCCACAGTAAGAAGCATTTTGGTGTAAAATTAAAATGTGGATGTTTAATTATGACAGTGTTATAAAAGACCGTGTGTTTGATATTAATTCACAGAAGGCTGAAAGGTGGCAATGAACAGATTTCTTTTTTTATGATTATTTCATTCATTCATTCATTCATTTTAATTTAACCAGAGAGACAGAGAGAGAGAGAGAGAGAGAGAGAGAGAGAGACTGAGAAAGGAAGTCACCAGGTCCAGGACTCAAACCATGGTCAGCTATGTGGGAGTGTCCAGTGCCTCATCCACCATGCCATCTGCTGGTCCTCAGATTTCTTTTTAAAACTGCACATTCAGGAACCAGCAGTTGGCATAATGGCTATGTTGCTGGACTCCTACATAGTCAACCACGGTTTGCATCCCGGACCCGGTGGCTTAAAACTCACACCAGGCGCGTGTGTGTGCATGCCCAAGATCCCGAGAGGAGAATGGAGGAGAAGGGATTGCAGCGTGGCCATCCCCTCTGGGGGGTGATTTCTTGCTTTCTGTCTCTATGTCTCTCTCTGCCTGTCTGGCGAGCGCATGCGCCCTATAGCAAAACCTCTCAAAAAAAATAAAAAATAAAAAACAACAACAACAACAAAAAAACCACATTCTTTCATGGCTTTTCTGTACAAATTTATATATACATATCTGTATGTGTTTTGATTGTGTGTTTTGATTGTTTTAGAGAGATATTTTTATTATAGCATGACTGCACTCACTAAAGACACAGTGCGAGACAGAGAGACAGAAAGCGAGAAATCATCCCCAGGATGAATGGCCACCCACAATTCCTTCCCTAGATTATCTTTCAGGAGTTTGGATATGTATGTACATGCACCTGGCATGAGTTTCAAGCCACTGCGTCCGGGGCACAAACCAGGGTCGGCCATGTGGGTGTCCAGTGCCTTAACCACTATGCCACCTGCTGGCCCCACAATATATATTTTAATGGATAAGGAATGACTTAATTTCATGAGTATATGTAATAGTAACTGATTATTATATAAAATATGATATTGTCTGTCACTCATGGAAGACATTTTCAAAAAGAAAAACAGTCCAAGGGCCGGCCCGATGGCATAGTGGTTAGGGCTGGATCCCACATGGCTGTCTGGATGGCTCCGGTTCCAGAACAGCAGCTTGAAAAGCTCATGAAGCATGTGTGCGTGTGTGCTCAAAGTACCCAGAAAAGGGAGGAAGGGAGGAGTGACTGCAGTGTGATTATCTTCCTTGGGGGTTGTTTTATCACTTTCCTTCTCACTCTCTGTCTCTTGTCTCTGTCTCAGGAAGTGCATGTGCTTGCCGGCAAAATTTTAAAAAATAAAATAAAATTTGGGGGCCAGCAGGTGGTGTGGTGGGTTAAGGGCGCTGGACTCCCACATGACCAACATAGTCTGAGTCCTGACCTGGCTGCTTGCTTTCTCACATTCCCGCTCTCTAGCTCTCACTTTGTCCCTCTCTGGTAACATTTAAATAAATAAATAAAGTTAAATAAAAACCTAAAATAATTATTTACAAAAATAAATAAAAATAAAATCAAATTTTTTAAAAAATACTTAAACTTTAAATAAAACTGAGTTTTAATTTATTATTTATTTATTCCATGAATGAGAGACAGCAACTCCCCTAATAGGGCTTCATCTCCTAAGCGATCAAAACCTCACTTTCCAAATTCTTGCTTGAACTAAGCAAAGTACATGTCACGCCTACAAACTATGACAAATAGTACGTTCTCTGGTTATTTCCAAATATATGCCTCAGCTTAATAGACACCATTTACTCTTAAAACAAAAACCTGGTCCAGGTCTACATCCTTCAATTGTTCTCAAAGCGTAAGAAAACAGTGAGAACAGGGTGATACTTATCTGGTCTTGGAGAGTTACTTGTTAGGGTGACTCCCTGTCATCAGATACTTGGCAATAGAGGTGAAGGTGAAACAGGAAATAAAAATTTGGTAGACAGATACAAGTATAGTGACACTCTACCAATCTCCTCCTACCAAAGCAGCTGCACGTGATTGGAGAAAGGATGGGCTTGCTGAGAGAAAACAAATGCAAGAGTCAAATGGAGCGATCAGATTATCCAGAGAATTTGGAGGTAAAACGTCGAAATATTAATCATGGGACCCCTTAGCACAGCACAGGTGCTCAACAGAGGAGGCCAGGTCCCACATAACCCCTCAGCTTTCAAGTATCAGCCCTGGTGGTTGGAAACAACAGTCCAAGTGAAAGGCTACCCAGGACTCTGATGGGGTGGATGGATGCACAGCTGCCCACGACTCTGACGGGGCGGGAGCACAGCTGCCCCGGATTTTGATGGGGTGGAGACTCAGAGGGAAAAAGATTGCAATGTGACCAGCACTCAGTGAGGAGGGAGGTGCTTCCTCTTTTTCTTTCCTTCTTTCCCTCTCTTCTCATGTGCACGTGAGATGCCACCCTCTAGTATTAAAAAAAAAAAAAAAAAAAAAAAAAAGTGTGTACTAGGATTTTGGAGCTTTTATTCATCAATAATAGTAGAATGGGAGCCTGGAGAGCCATATTTGAATATTATGTCTGCTAATCTAAGAAATCAAGTCTTCATAAATAAGAATAAAGAAGATATCATAGAAAGTTAAAAAAATGAAATATGTGAGAGATGTTTTATCATATACATACTATATATTATGTATGTAAAACATTGTATTTCTTGCTTAGCTCCAGTATTTTGAAAATCTTGCTATCTCATCATTTCATCTTGTTTATTCTTGAAATTAAGATATGCTTGCTAAAATATAGATGAAGGAGAAGTACAAGAAGAAAAAAAGAAAACAAGGAAAGGTGAGAGAAAAATATAAACAGAGCCAAGAAAAGATACAGAGGAAAATACATAGATAGTTCAAACATGGATTTTAACCACTGTAAGAGTTCATTTAAAACTAAACTTAACCAGGGTCAGGAGCTGGTGTGGAGGTTAAGGCAGCTGGAACCTATATGGCCAACTGCATGGTTCAAGTCCCTGACCTGGCATCTTAAAAAACATGCTGGAGGGACCAGCAGTTAGCGTAATAGCTATGTCGCTGGACTCCCACGTAGTCGACCGCGGTTCGAGTCCCGGACCCGGTGGCTTAAACTCACGCCGGGCGCGTGTGCGTGCTTGCCCAAGATCCCGGGAGGAGAATGGAGGAGAAGGGATTGTGGCGTGGCCATCCCCCCTGGGGGGTGATTTCCTGCTTTCTATCTCTCTGTCTCTCTCTGTCTGTCTGGCGAGCGCACGCGCCCTATAGCAAAAACCTCTCAAAAAAAAAAAAAAAAAAACCATGCTGGACATGTGAGTATGCAAGCCTTAAATCCTGAGAAGAGACTGGAGGAGAAGAAATGATGGCATGTCTATGCCCCTGGGCAGTGATTGCTCATGTTCCTTCTCTCTCTGTTTCTGTATCTTTCTCTGGAGAGTGCACACACACTATTCCAAACAAAGAAATCTAATAAATAAATAGATAAATAAACTACATGCAAAATAGTGTAATCAATAAATTATTATATGTGTTCAAATTCTGTTTAAATCTTTATAGCTTTTTATTTTTAATTTTCAAAATTTAACTAACTAACTTTGCAAGTTGGAATATTCTGAAAGATATCCATACATTCATGTTTATAATCAATAGAACTAACTTTTCACACACATCTTCTCTACTACCTCATAAAAATTATTATAAAATATTAGGGTACATACATTGTATTTAATCATAGCTATCTATATTAGGTTTGCTTTTTAGGTTTTTACTATAAGGCACATGCATTCACTGAAGAGGGAAAAGAGCTAGAGATAAGAGAGGGAAAGTGAGAAATTGCCCCCTGGGGAGATGGCTATACCTCAGTTCCTTCTCTTGCACTCTCTTGGATTCGGACATGCACACATATACAGCCGGCATGATTTTCAAGCCATTGAGTCCAGGACTAAGACCACAGTTGGCCAAGTGGGCATCCAGCACCTCAACCACATGCCACTTGCTGGTTCACATTTTGTAAAGTTTTAAAATCAGCCTTAGTGTGAATTGTTTCATTTGTGAAGGGGGAATATAAACACTAACCCAAGGACATTATAAACTCAAATAGAGGGCCAGCAGGTGGTGTAGTGTTTGAGGCACTGGAATCCCACATGGTTAACAGTAGTTCAAGTCCTGGATCTGGTGACTTGCTTTCTCATTTTTTTTTTTCTCTCTCTCTCTCTCTTTCCAGTGAGTACATGTTCCCTATAGCAAATTTAAAATAATAATAAAATAACTAAATAAATAATTTTAAATAAATAAATAAATAAATGAGTAATGTATGATGGTCTAATGTATATTAGGAAACCAATAATATTACTTATCTTTCTTGTTCATATTTTGCCTACTGATGATTCTACTTTAAGATAAATTTTAAAGTTAATATGATCATAAATCCTTTGTTTAAGTGAAAATATTGTAAAACATTTCCTGGGATTGATTTTAAATAGTATGAGGCAAATTTACATGAATCATTTGAGGTTGAAAAAAGACAAGCCCTTTGGAGCACTTCTGTAAGGGAAGTTACTTCTCACACTTATTTTCTTAGTAACAATTTATTTCAAAATTTGCTACACGATTCAATGAAGCTCACTCAATCAGAGGATTTACAATTCATTTGGCTAACATTGTGCAAATCTTGCATACAACTTTGTATAGTAAATGTTATGATATTTGCTACATCTTATTTAGTGACAATCAATAATTCTTATTATGAGACTTACAGGCCTGTTATTTACTAACAAGCTGTAATTCTTATTGTTTTCACTTTTTCTTTTCTTTTTCTTCTTTTTTTTTTGAGAGGTGTTTGCTATAGGGCGTATGGGCTCGCCAGAAAGACAGAAAGAGACAGAGAGACCGAAAGTGAGAAATCAACCCCCGGGGGGATAGCCATGCCACAATCCCTTCTCTTCCATTTTCCTTTCGGGATCTAGGGCACACACATACACACACACACACACACCCCTGGCGTGAGTTTAAGCCAGTGGGCCTGGGACTCGAACCGCAGTCGACTACATGGGAGTCCAGAGACATAGCCATTATGCCAACTGCTGGTTTCTGCTTTCTCTATTGAGCTTTGTTAAATATGCACTTATTTAGTGCAAATGAAATCTCATAGACTAATAAAGGCTAAATATTCTTAAGAGAATACACATCTATATTTTAGACTACTTAATTCTTATAATATTGGAGTAAATCCCTCATAATATAGTGGAAAACACTAAAAAAAAAATACAGGATTGAACTCACTGGATGGATTTTGTAAGCCTTCTGTTCACATCAGCTGAGAATTGAATCTGGTAGAAATCATTTCACAAAATAGTCACTTATGTAGGCACAGTTTTTGTTATGAAAGGTATTCTTCTTACATATTGCATATTGGAAGTTAAAATGAGAATCCAAAGGGGAAAATTCGCTTTTATAACAAACATTCATTTTTAAGAAAATATATGTCAAACTTAAGAAAACACAGTCAAGTTTGTGTTGATTGTATTTCTAAAAAATAACTCTAAGAATAAGCATTTTTATTAACATAGAAGAAAAAATAGTATTTAAAACAACAGCAGCATTAGAGCGAACATTTCTGGGTCAGTTAGACAGGATGAAAAGATAGGGCCAGCAGGTGACTTAACGGTTGCGTTGCTGGATTCCCACGTACTCAAAGGGGGTTCGAGTTGCAGACCTGGCAGCTTCAACTCATGCCAGAAACTTGTGCGTGCATGCCCAAGGTCAAGAAGGTAAACAGAATAAACTCTACTAGGAGTTCTAGCCAAGATTTAGAGTCTGTTTTGACCTTTGTCTAGATGTCTAGACTTAGATAAGTTCATATCATTAAGATTCAATTTTCTCATATGTAAAAAAAATAATAATAGAATACATTTCAGTTTATTTTTCTGAAGATTAAATGTGTTTTGTGAAGATTAACCTCTTAGAATAGTGTCTATGTTTTATTACAGACACTATAGTAGTTGTACATAAAGTTAGTGAATTAAACACATATATTAAAAGGGAAATTGGGAACCAGCAGTTAGCGTAATGGCTATGTCGCTGAACTCCCACATAGTCGACCGCGGTTCGCGTCCCAGACCCGGTGGCTTAAAACTCACGCCGGGCGCGTGTGCGTGCGTGCCCAAGATCCCGAGAGGAAAATGGAGGAGAAGGATTGCGGCATGACCATCCCCCCTGGGGGGTGATTTCTCGCTTTCTGTCTCTATGTCTCTCTCAGTCTGTCTGGCAAGCGCACGTGCACTATAATGAAAACCTCTCCAAAAAAAAAAAGGAAAATTAATTTTAGGGTCAAAATATGATTTATGAAAGATTCTTGAAAGCTTACATTATTTATAAGGTAAGAGAATAATGAAGAAAGCACAAGATAAGTAATTCAATAAACAGTAAATCCATGTAAGAAATAGGGGGAGGCAATTAACAAGGTAACCAAAAATTCCAGAGTTACCTGAAGGCCTAAAGAATTACTAATCTAGTGGAGGAACTCAGGAGACATGTCTGGAACACAAAAACCAAGGAAGCCCAAATTACCAAGACTCTTCACTTGTACACGGTTCAGGCAGAAGCCTAGAGAATTTCACATCAAAATGTTGTATTATTTTTGGTAAGACTATCTGTTCAAATATCACGATACACTCTCTCCCTCAAAGGTAGAGCTATCTGTAATCCCAATAAACTGAAGTTAGTATATTCTGTTTTTTGTTGTTGATGTTTTTTGTTTTTTGTTTGTTTTTGTTTTGTTTTGTTTTGTTTTGTTTTGAGAGGCTTTTGATCTATGGCAGGTACATTTACCTGAAAGACAGAGAGACAGAAAGTGAGAAATCACCCCCCAGTGGGGATAGCTATGCTGCAATCCCTTCTCCTCCATTCTCTTCTCAGGATTTTAGGTATTCACACACACATGCCCAGTGTGAGTTTAAGCCACTAGGTCTAGGACTCGAACCGTGGACAACTACATGGGGGTCAGGCGACATAGCTATTACGCCAACTGCTGGTCCCTGAAGTTAAGTATATTCTCAAATCAAGTTGATTTAGCCATGACCTAAAATTTTCTGTGATAAATGCAAAGCCATCCAAAATGAAGTGAAATAAGATCTGTAATAGAGAGTAAATTAAAATAAAAAGGGGTTAACTAATTGTTTAAATAAATTACTTATGCAGTTTTAAAAAGTTCATATGACCAAATAAAGATATTATTAGAGACCATCTTAAATTCTTGGAAGTGAATCAGTTAACTAATTCTAGCAACTGCAAGAGGTTGAAATTTCACTGACTTCAAGGTAAAATTCCCTGTTTTAAAAGTTTTAATTTTATCCATAAAATATTAATAGTATAGAGGATAAATGGACCTTCCAAAAGTTGTGGAAAATGCATGTTATGAAAAAAAGCTATAGGGGGGAACCAGCAGTTAGCGTAATGGCTATGTCACTGGACTCCCACGTAGTCGACCGCGGTTCGCGTCCCGGACCTGGTGGCTTAAAACACACGCCAGGCGCATGTGTGTGTGTGCCCAAGATCCCAAGAGGAAAATGGAGGAGAAAGGATTGCGGCGTGACCATCCTCCCTGGAGAGTGATTTCTCGCTTTCTGTCTCTCTGTCTCTCTCTGTCTGGCTAGCGCATATGCCCTATAGTGAAAAAAAAAAAAAACTCTCAAAAAAAAAAAAGCTATAGATTTTAAGATTTTTTTTTGTATCAATATAAACTCATAATGTATCTCATTTTCCATGAACTTTTTGAAGTCCTCTCAAGTATAAGCTGACAGCAGTAAAGAGATTTTAAGTGTGGAGTGACAATAGTCCTGAGCATTTCTGTGTTATAACACTAAGTTATAAACCTCAATAGCCATCACATATAAAATGCAATGCCTTAAACTTAGAAATCACTTAAGAAATGTGTGTTGCTTCATTTAATGTGAGGATGAACTATACATTAGAAGGTCACAAAAACTATGCCTTGTAACTGTATTTATTCTTCATGGAAATGGACAGGTTTAAAGGTCAGAGATTGCTGGTTTGAATTTGTTCTTGCATTTGTTTCTGTTGGTAAAGGCATTCTCATAAACACTAGGTTCTTATTGTTTTCCAATAAAGATCTTCTTTAAGGCTGACAAAAAAAAAAAAGAAAATGAAAAGGAAAAGAAATGTGTGCTGAAATTGGCAATCATTTTAAACTCCCATAACTGAAGTTTACTCTACTAGAAAAAAAAATTACGTAAGTCTATTGATGTGAAAAATAGTTTAGACACCAAATGTGTGTTGCTTCATTTAATGTGAGGATGAACTATACATTAGAAGGTCACAAAAACTATGCCTTGTAACTGTATTTATTCTTCATGGAAATGGACAGGTTTAAAGGTCAGAGATTGCTGGTTTGAATTTGTTCTTGCATTTGTTTCTGTTGGTAAAGGCATTCTCATAAACACTAGGTTCTTATTGTTTTCCAATAAAGATCTTCTTTAAGGCTGACAAAAAAAAAAAAGAAAATGAAAAGGAAAAGAAATGTGTGCTGAAATTGGCAATCATTTTAAACTCCCATAACTGAAGTTTACTCTACTAGAAAAAAAAATTACGTAAGTCTATTGATGTGAAAAATAGTTTAGACACCAATTAATATACTTAAAATCCAGTTTTTTAATTATAGTAATTTTCCTTGGAGATATATCAAATTAAACTTTACAAACATAGTAAATTTTTCTAAAACGTAATTCCCACTGAACTATGAAACTTATAAAACTTACAGATGTAGACTCTGTAAGTTTTTTTTTTTTTTGAAAAGTTTTTGCTATAGGACGCATGTGCTCACCAGAAAGACAGAGAGAGACAGAGAGACAGAAAGCAAGAAATCACCCCCCAAGGGGGATGGCCATGCCACAATCCCTTCTCCTCCATTCTCCTCTAGGGATCTTGGGCACGCACGCACACGTGTCCAGTATGAGTTTAAGCCACTGGGTCTGGGACTTGAACCGTGGTTGACTACATGGGAGTCAGGCAACATAGCCATTATGCCAACTGCTGGTCCCAACTCCGTAATCTTTTATACCATTTAGTTGAAACAAAAATAACTATCATTGGTTATTTCCCACTTGAATATTTAAGAACAGTATATGGTTACTCAAATAATAATTTAAGAAAATATTTATCTTTATCATTTCTTAACTTTGAGTTCTGATATTACTTCCCTTAACTATCAATGTAGAAATAAGTAAAAGAGAATAAGTCATTTAAAGTTTAAAATGAGACCCTACAAATCCTTTTTTGATTTGGCTCATTATATTCAAAGGTTGATTCTTTCTTTCATCTAATTTGTTTATCAAACATTTATAGTTTCTACTTTGCACAAGATATGCAACACCAAGAATTAAATAACTAGTATCATGAATCATTTTCAAATATTACGTTATGAGCATATTATAACAGTACTTCTGAAAGAAAACAAATCCAAATATAAAGTACAGGAACAATAATAAACAAAATGTATAAATGGAATAATAATAACAAAAGGGAGAATTTTAAATTAAAAGTAGAGGACAAATAAAACAATGGAACAATATTTTTAAAATTCTAAAAGAAGAAAAGAAAACTGTGTGTCTGATTTCGCTATCTATCCTAAATTTTCTAGTAAAACAACAAAGATGTGAAAAGGGGTTTTCAAAAAGTTCATGAAAATGCATACAATGAGAAAACTATGCTTTTAACTTTTTTGCACTAAAATAAACTCACACGTTAATTTTACTCAAGATTCTTGAAGTCTTCTCATATTCCCAGACAAACTGAGATAATTTTTTGTCAAGAACACAGAAATACAAGAAAATATAAAGGAAGTTATTTAGTCTGAAGTAAAATAATACCACATAAAACAAAAGAAGCAAAAGAGAATAAAAAGTATCCTAGAGATAAAATGTTTGTATAAATTATTGAGAAAGAATTTTTTTTTAAGAAATATTTGTTATGGGGCACGTGCACTAGCCCGAGACAGAAAGACAGAAAACGAGAAATCCCCCCTGCCACGGGGGACGACCATGACACAATCTTTTCTCCTCCACTCTTTTCTCAGGATCTCGGGCATACACGTGCCTGGCGTGAGTTTTAAGCTGTCAGGTCCAGGACTTGAACTGTGGTTGACTACCTGGGAGTTCAGCAACATAACCATTATACCCAATCTGCTGGTCCCAAAAACTCTTTAAAGAAGAAAGGTTGATCTTTTATCCCTGGTTTGTAGAAGAAACAATAAAAGACAAAAAAGATCAGAAAGATACAAAGTAGAGGAGATGAAATTATATGGTTCTAAGTTGTTATGTTTTAAAGTACTCTTTTTGAAGGGAATTATAAAGAAACTACAGATTTTATTGATATTAAAGTATTATGTGAATATATTTAAAATATAAGTTAAAAATGAAATATTATAAATACATACAATTTACCCAAAATAATAGGAAAGGATGGATGAAAAAAGAACAAATGAGAGACCAGCAGATGGTGTAATGGCTATGTCGCTGGACTCCCATGTAGTCGACCACGGTTTGAGTCCCAGATCCAGTACCTTAAACTCACTCCGGGCGTGTGTGCGTGCATGCCCAAGATCCCGAGAGGAGAATGGAGGAGAAGGGATTGCAGCATGGCCATCCCCCTTGGGGGGTGATTTCTCGCCTTCTATCTCTCTGTCTGTCTGACAAGCGCACGTGCCCTAGAGAAAAAACCTCTTTAAAAAAAAAGAAAAAAAGATAGAATTTTTTTTTTCTAATAAAAGCAGTACGAGACGTAAACTCAACATTATCAATAGTTAAAACATATATTTATATGTACTAAATGCATCATTTGAAAGTCAGAAATTGTCAGGCTAGATTTAAAAAATGAAGACACTGACACGGTGGACAAGTGGTATTTGTGCTGGAAGCCACTTGGCTGACTGCATGCTCAGATCTGGCATCGGTCTGGAAGCTGCCAGGTGAGCAAACCAGATTCTGACGAGGTGGAGAGCTGAGGAGAAAGAATTGTGAGTTCTCAAGGCTCTATTGCCTGTCTCTCTATCTTTCTCTTACTCTCTATCTTGCTGTCAGTCCATCTCTCACTCTCTTGTGTGCTTTGCCTCATAAAGTAAATAAAACAAATAAACCTTAAAAAATAACTATAGTATAGTATGTGGTGTTTAATAGGTAATATACTTTAATTATGAAGTTATTGAAATAAAAATAAGGAAGAAAATGATATAATAAACACTGGCATTAAAAGCTGGCATAATTAGGACCAGCAGTTGGTGTAATGGCTATGTCGCTGGACTCCCATGTAGTCAACCATGCTTCGAGTTCCAGATCTGGTTGCTTGAACTCACATTGGGAGCATGTGTGTGGGTTCCCAAGATCCAGAGAGAATGGAGGAGAAGGGATAGCTGTGTGGCCATCCCCCTAAGGGGGTGATTTCTCCCTTACTATCTCTCTGTCTCTCTCTGTCTTTCTGGAAAACACATGCAACCTACAGCAAAAACCCCTCAAAAAAAAAAAAAAAAAAAGCTCACATAACTATTTTAATATCAAACAAAATAGTTTTTTCTGATTCCATTCCAGAGAAAAGATTCCTAGAAAGGGAGAAAGACATGCCATAATGATAAAAGGATGAATCAACCAGAGAAACATGATAATTTGATTTGTACGGTTAATATTGGCATGATCAAACACATGTAATAACTATTGATGGGACTTAGAGGAGAATTAGAAAACTTTACAATAATAGAATATTTTATTTAATGTTTAATCTTGGTGTGAAATATTGAATGCCTAAGAGGGGAAAAATAACTAACAAATATTCTGAAAAAATAATGCAGGGATATACAGTTCAAAGTAGTAAGTATGATGAAAGAATTAATGAAATTTCCAAGAGTAATAATTATTGATAGAAAATACAAAATTCAGAAGAAAAATCATATTGAGAAAGGTTAATGAATGAGGTTTTCAAACAATGGGTATGAGAGAGTAAAGAAAACATCTGCTTAATAATCAAACTGATTAACTTGTAACTTTGCATCCTCTCTTTTCATCTCTCTGAAATGACGTTGATAATAGCTGCAGGTGGAGGAAGAACAAGAAATGCATTTGTGCCTCAAGTGAAAATGCATTGCATTAACAATCATCAGCATGGTTTATCTTAAATATTTGGTATTTATGAAACATCACAGACCACTGATTTTAAATTATTAAACAGTTCAATATTACAATTTTAAGTTGATATAATTGATAGTAAAATAATTTGTGTAAGCAAGAGAGACAACAGTGCTTTGTCTCTAAGATGTCTTATTGATCATATACACATTAAAAAATGTGTTACAATTTATGTATATAGTATTTAATAAGTTTAATTCTTACTTTTATTTTGGTTTTATATTGATAATTCAATGTTAATGTCATCTAGAATACTCAAGAGCATTAAGAATTATGGCAGATGTCTCAGTATAGGTACATAAAACAAAGAACTAGAAATTCAGTGTAATTTCTCCCTTAAAAACTACTTTGAGCTTACTGTCACACTAAAAAGCTGAAAGGACATTATAGTCAAAAGATGGAAGATGGTTTCAGCTTAAAACTGAGACAAATCCATTTTAAATCTACCCTTTATCTGGTATGGGAGCTCTTCCTCAGAATTTGTTGCTGCAGTTGGATGTGGTTGTAAAATACGACCACTGATTATTTTCCGTAATGAAGGGGTAGGTATGGTAAAATGTCAAACTTTAAAAAGATACATTATTTTTCATACTGTTTTGGTCTTTAAAATGGAGATATTATGCTAGCATTAAACATTGTAAAGATTCTACAGCAATGATAAGTTCAGGCTATTCAACATACTAAATTTGTCACTTGCGCAAGCTCTTCGAAATCTTAGGAAACGATGTTTACCTTTTAGAATCTCCTTCCATTTCAAGAATGTGAGCATCTTTTTTCCTTTTATAGCTTGTGCACACTGGTGTAGTAAAGAAGTTTTATATTTATTGCACTTATCCTAGCCCTATACACTGAAAAGTGAGGATTTGTTCTGTGATTTGTTCATGGTTACATCGTTCACTATTCTTTTCCCCTAGAATCCTTGACTCAGGAAGAATGTTTTGAAAGCCAATAGTTCTCCTTAGATGGCGTGTATAACAACTCAAACGCACATGAAATTTCTTTTGTTCATTTTATATAGAAATGCTTGCTTTGCTGCATAGCTATCTGATTTTTGTAATTTCTGATCTTATTCTGGTTCATATCATTATTCACATATAATCTTAGTAAAGAAAAGAAATGTCTTTGTGTAGAGAGCTCATAGATATTTTTATTAGCTTAGGTAATAAGGTTTAATATTGATATATAACTAATAGTACCCCCGTAGACCACTAAATAACATCCATTCTCCTCTGTGGGTAAAATCTCATTCTGTTTCTATCACATCTCACTTAATCCCCTCATCACTTACTCACTAGTGCAAACTCAACAAAAAGTGGTAAAAGAAATCACTTTTTAATACTCCCTGGAATACTCATGAACTAATAGCATTGGTAAACTAAATGCAAAGTGCTACCAAGTTGATTTAAAAATACAATACACGTTTCTCTGAATCACTAAAAGAAGTCTCTAAAAAGACAATGTTTTTTCCAAGTCCAAGGATATTGATTACTGTTAGGGTTACTTCCATTTTATTTTTCTATCTCTCTTTACACCTATCTACCCACATATCTATGAGAGGGTGTTTGAAAATGTACGGGAATTGTAAATTATGAGAAAGATATGTATGATTGCAAAACTTTTTGGTAACAAAATAAAACTGTATGTTAATTCTATTTACTATGAACATTTTGAAATTCCCTCATATCTATCTATACCTGTTTACCTATCTACAGTGGTACAAATTGAATCCATGACTAGAGTAACTACCACCTAATATGTACTTGTAGCACTGTAGCATCCAGGGACACAATGGGGTAGAAAACAACATTTAAAACTTGGCTTCTAACATCAAAATTGTTATATACTAATCACTTAGGGGTAAACAAATGAAAACAGAGGTATCATCAAGTTTATGAAAAAATGCTTAATTTCCTTATACGATGCATTTATTCTTTCATTTAAACAATTATTTATTAAATTGTATTATTTTCTAGTCCTCCCCTTCCACAAACCAAAAGCAAAAGCAAACAAAATAATTGAAAACAAGAAAATGTAATGCCTTTGTGTGATCTACATCTTAGTTAATGAGGCAAATAACGGATATAGAAACAAATAGATACATAATTTTAAAAAGTAAAAATTGCCATCTATTCAGCTAATCAAGGCATCTATAGAGAATATTTTGAGGGTGCAATTTTGGACAAAAAGGAGACCTGGTATTTAAGCCGAGGGCCTAATTAAATGATATTTACTGTATTTGTTGAAGTATATCTCAGACAGAGAAAAAACTGGTGGCAAACACCGTGCAGAAGGAATGGTGAAATGACCTTGAGCAAGGATAAGATCATCTATTCCATGAAATCCTGGAAAAAATCTTTCCAAACAGAGAGGCATTCAAATATCCAGACCCAAGAAATGCTAAGGACCCCGCAGAGAATCGATCCAACAAGATCTTCTCCAAGGCACATCAGAGCCAGATAGACCAAAACCACAGACAGAGACAAGATACTAAAATTAGCAAGAGTGAAAGATCAAGTTACTTTGAAAGGATATCCCATCAGGCTAATGTCAGACCTCTCATTGGAAACAATGCAAGCAAGGAAAGAATGGGAAAAATTATTCCAAATGTTAAGTGAAAAATAATTTCAAAGAAGAATACTATACCTGGCAAGATTATCCTTCATTCGGGAAGGAAAGACAAAAACATTCCCAGATAAACAAAACCTGAAAGAATTTACCAACAGCAAATCAGCTCTTTAAGAAGTTCTGAAGGGAATGTTATACCAGGAAAGCTAAAGTCAGACACACAAATAAGAGTATAAATACTAACCAACTTAATGGTAGGGACAACTCTGGAAAGATCAATAGTACCATTGAATGTTAATGTCCAGAATTTAAATGGAAAGGTCAGATCACAGTAACACTGCAAATTCAGCAAAAGAGAGATTAATTACATGAAACTAACTGGTAAAATAGAATTTTATGACATTTGACTGAAACATTACTGATTTTCTTCTATGTTTTGTTTTCCAGATTTAAGCATTTTTATCTTCTCTTGAGCTGTTGATAGGTTCATCTACCTACTATTTGAACTAAATCTTAATCATTTTTCTCGTTTTAAGTCTTAAGCAAATTTCTTTTAACATTTTTTGATTTTGAGCTATTAAAATTAAAACTGCTTTTCTTGAAATTAAAAAACACATTAATAAATTCCTACTTAATGACTGCAGTAAGCTATATGGCCCAGTTAGGTGCTACTTTATAGTATATTCATTCTACTTACTGCGGTTTATGCCTAAAGTCAGGCACGGGTCTATAGATATGTATATATCAGCTGCACTTGCTATCAAAAATATTTAGATTAATTAAGATCTTTTCTGAATTAATAAAATGTAAACAAACAAAAAAAAAGACATGAAAATAACTGTAGATACCAGAGAGGAAGGTGAAAAATGGTAGAGCGTGAGAGGCAGGTGATAGGGGGATAATAAAGAAGCAAAATATGTAAGAAATGAGAAATGGAAAATTATTTGTTGACGATAACACGCAGCGTAATATCCTTGATTGAGCCAATATACAGTGTATGCTGGATGGAAAGTCTCATTTTGTATACTGTAATGATGTACACAGAAAGACTGTAGATAACTATATTTAAAATAAAATAAAATAATTTTTAAAAACGGGTGGGAGAGAGGTGATAGGATTTAAGAGCATAGATCTGAGTAGATCATGACCATGAAATTTTTATTCGCGATTTTATTCGCAATTGATTCCATAGAAGCAACTTGGTAAAGGGAACAACAGAGTCAGATTTAGATATCAAAAGAGTTTAAGGACAATTACAAAAAAAAAAAGGGTGGAGCAGAGAGATGGGTAAGAGAGCATGTACAACGTGTCATGAGACAGGCTAGTGGCTTGGGCCAATGTGGTGGTTGTGGAAGAGCTAGAACGTTTTCAGGAACTTGATTTTCCTATGTAATGGATGTACAATCTGGAAAAGGAGACTGGAAAAGTAATTTATTAATCTACCTAGAAAGTAGAAAGGAGGTATAGAAAGGTGGGGATGCCGCTGAGACAAGACACTACTTCACTCTGTCCACTCTTGGAGCTACTCAGTAAAAGAGTGTAGTTTCTTTCTAACAAAGAGACACATTTTTGTGAGAAGGAAGACGTACTTTTATGAAAAAGAATCCAAAGTCATGGTCACTGCATCTATCTCCTAGTGACATCAATATATTTTCTAGTCTGTAATCCACTGATAAAAATATTGCCACTTTTTTTTTTTTTAATGTAAAAAGGTTTTATTTGTAGGGGAGCAGTTTAATCACATAGGCCAAATCCCATGTCATCGTCTGACTCTTCGGACTCCTTCTCATCTTTCTTCTCTTCAGCTGCAGCAGGGGCAGAACCAGCAGCAGGGGCTGCAGAGCCTGGAGCCGCAGACAGAGCCACAGCCCCACCAGTGGGCACACTGGCCAGCTTGCCAATACCCTGGGCAATGATGTCTTCAATTTTCTTTCCGTTCAGCTCACTGATGACCTTGATGAGCCGGTCGTCGTCTGCCTCAATGCCCATGCTGTCCAAGATCTTCTTGATGTCCTTGGCGCTGGGGGGAGGTATTGCCCCCAAGGGCGGCCAGCAGGTAGGAGGCGACATAAGCCCACCTCGGCAGCGGACAGGCCTCCTCGCACGTGCAACCTCGGCGGAGTCCAGGAGTGAAAGGGTGAGCCAAATTATTTTACATAACTAAACGCAAACGTTCATTTCTGTAGTGTCCAGGTTCAGCACTTGCTCAGTGTTTCAATCTGGCAAACTCTAGGAATTTGAATGGAGCACATTTAAGTTAAGAAATTTATTTTTTAATAGTGTAATGGAAGGACTACAAGAACAAAAAAAGGATAGGTGAGAATCCCAAATACTAAAGAACTGTAACAGGTCATTGCTACACTTAGGGCTGAAGAACATGAAAGGATTGAGTTTACTCTAAGTCATGACCTGCTTTCTCAACTTAGAATCCGGTGTTTGAAAACTGGCTACGCAGAAAACAGAGGGCTAATGTCTACTCACTCTGTGGCAGTTGCTTTCCGTGCCATAGCTGTGTGACCCCAGTGCTGTTGCTGTCTGTACTTTTACTCCTGCTTCTTTAGTTTTTCTGAACACCGCCATTTCCATCAGCACTGCAAGAGTAAACTTTGTCAGAGACACTCTCTGATGCCTTAAAAATATTTTATAACTCCTACTACCTTCCAATTTCCTGCCAGTGAGGCCTGTCAGCAAAAAATAATGGAAAGCCATCTGGCAAAAGAGTTTGGGAAATATAGTTTATATCTTCCCAGGCCAGAAAAGGACAGTAATTTAAATGGATTCCTAGGATATAAACAGACATCAGAGACTGCTACAGAGAAAGACAGTAAAGAGGACATAAGACATGCCACATTTGTGATCCAAGTGGAGATTTGGTAGGTATCTAGATAAATATCTAATATTCAGTGAGGAGGTGGTGGATAGAGACCAAACCTGGGAGTTATTTCTCTATAGGTGACACATATTCTGAAATGAGAAATAGAGAAGAGAATTTGCTCTAGGACACAATGCTGGGATGATCTTCTAAATGTGTACATCTGCATGAAGAGAAAGATAAATCGAAGAAGATTATAAAGGACTAAGCTGGGGACCAGCAGATGGTGTAATGGTTACATCATTGAATTCCCAAGTAGTCAGATACAGTTTGAGTCCCAGACCAGGCAGCTTGAACCTCACTCTGGGCACGTGTGCATGCTTGCCTAAAATCCTGAGAGGAGAGTGGAGGAGAAAGGACTGTGGCATGGCCGATCCCTCTGGGGGTGATTTCTTGCTTTCTGTCTCTCTGTCTCTGTCTATCTCTCTGGCAAGTGCACATGCCCTGCAGCAAAAATCTCTCGAAAAAAATGACTAGAGAGAAAATAATTTCATTATTGCAAACTTTAGTGAAACAAGGCTTCAGAAGTAAGAGACCATTATGTCAAATGATGCAGATCAGTCAAATAAAATGAAGGCTAAGAACTAACCTATAGATTGGACAATATGGAGGTCATTAATGACTTTGGTGATAGCTACCACAATGGAATTATGTAAGCAACTGGGTAAAATTCAAGGACAGGCTTTGGTAACCCTGTGTGATGCGGAGCCGTGATAGTGCCCCTGTCTAAGCAGTGGCTGGATTTAGTGGCAGCAGACAGGTGGGAGAGCAGGCCTGGTGAGGAGGTGGGCACAAGGAAACCCCTCTTCCCAGTCCACACACCTTATGCTGCACAGAGCCTGAGTTCTGTTTCTACTGTGTGTTAAATAGCTCCTGCTCAGCCATAGCTGCTTCAGGAATAAATAGATCTGCAAGAAGATAGTGAGACTCTGAAAAACTATTCCTCATTCTCCCCCTCTAGAGGAGTTAAAGGAGAGAAACTCCCTTCTTTAAACCCAGATCCCAGAACTATTAGTGTGGATTCTAGCACTCCCTCCCACAGAAAAATAGAGAAACTTAGAGAAAGCCAACACACCATAGCAAATAGCTACAGAATCCAGCTTTTAATGAGAAAAAGATAAAAAATAAAGAAAAGATGAATACGTCATGAGATGCAGAATCCCAAGAATATGAGAAAATTTGGAAATTTCTTTCCTCCAATGGAACATAGTAACCCATCACCAATAATAGGTAAAATACCAGAAATCACAGAAATGTCAGAAAGTGAATTCCAAATATCTATCATAACAAACCTTACTGAGATACAAGAGAAAACAGACAACCAATTCCAGGAGATGAAGACATCATTTTTTTTATTTTAAGGAGAAATTCTATAAAGAGATAGACATCTTAAAATAAAATAAAACAGAATTTCTGGAGAAGATAACTATAATACAGGAAATCAAAACCTTCCTCAAATGTTTTAACAGCAGATTAGGCCATGCCGAAGACAGAGTTTCTGAACTGGATGACAAAGACTCTAACTTAGTCAAAACCACCAAAATGAAAATAATAAAAATAATAATAATAACCAAAACAAACAAACAAACAAAGAAAACAACATATTGGAAATACTAGCCATGGTTAAATACCCAAATATTTAAATAATGGGAATTCCAGAAGGCGAATAATCTGATAGAGGCATAGAAAATCTATTCCATAAAATATTTGCTGAAAACTTTCCGTATCTAGAGAAACATCTATAACAGGAAATACAAAGAATGCCAAATAAATCAAAATAACATCTTCCCCAAGACATATCAGAGCTAAGTTGGTAAAATTCAGTGATAAATTCAATATTGTAAAATGGGCAAGTGAAAAGTATCAACTTATTTATAAAGGTTATCCTATCAGGACCAGCAGTTAGTGTAATGGGCATGTTGCTGGACTCTCATGTAGTCAACTGTGGTTCAAGTCCTGGACCTGGCAGCTTAAACTCATGCCGGGCACGTGTGCATGCGTGCCCAAGAACCTGAGAGGAGAATGGAGGAGAAGGGATTGTGGCATGGCCATCCCCCCTGGGGGGTGATTTCTCGCTTTCTGTATCTCTCTCTCTTTCTGGCGAGCGCACGCGCCCTGTAGCAAAAACTTCTCCAAAAAAAAAAAGAAGAAAAAAAGTTTATCCTATCATTCTAATATCAAACTTTTCAACTAAAATAATACAGGCAAGGAAAGAATGGGAAGATATATTCAAGACACTGAAAGAAAAAAAAAATCAACCAAAATACTATACCTGGCAAATTTATAATTCAAATGAAAGAAGAAATAAAATTATTGTCAGATAAACAAAAGTTAAAAAGAATTTACCAATTCAGTTCTTCAAGAAATACTGAAGGGATATATCAGGAAAGTTAAAGGAAGACAAATAGAAATCCCAGAACACGAAACAACTAAGAAAACCACTGACAAAATGCCAGGGATAAGTCTGCAAATGTAAATTATAACATTCAATGTTAATGAATTAAATTATCTAATTAACAGGTACAGACTAGCTGAGTGGATTTAAAAAGTAGCCTTCTATATGCTGCCCACAAGAAACACATCTCACCAGTGAAAATATTTCTTTGCAAACACAAACACAAAAACAGTTAAAATCATAATACTGATACATGACAAATAGACTTTAAGATAACAATTGTAAGAAGAGACAAAGAAGGAAACTATATACTACTGAAGGTATCAATTCACCAAGAAGACATGACAATTACAAATATCTATGCACCCAACATGGGAGCACCCAAATACATGAAAGAAAGAATTCTAGAGATGAAGTGCAATAAAATCACCACTGGATAGATCGTCTAGACAGAAAATAAACAACAACAACAACAAAAAAGCACAGAAGCGAAGTGATGCCATAAACTAAATGTGCCTGACACAATTGTAGAGCATTTCATCTAACAACTAATTAAACACACATTTTATTCACCTCATATGAAACATTTGTGGGCTGACCATGTAATAAGACACGAAACCAGTCTTTGAAAATACAAAAGTATAGAAACTATAGCTAGCATATTCTCTGACCACAGTGAAATTAAACTTGAAATTAATGACAGAAAGAACCTCTGAAAATTCACAAATACATGGAACATAACAATATAATTCTGAATTACTTCTAAATTACTGAGAAAATTAAGGCTAAAATTTTATAATTTCTTTGGACAAGTGGTAACCAAAACACAATGTACCAGGATCTATGAGACACAGCAAAAATTGTTCTAAGGGAAAAGTTTATAGCAATTAATACTCACAAAACAAAAAAAGGAAAGAGGGCAAACAAAAAATCAACAACAAAAAAAATCCCAATAGCACCTGAAAAAAAAATGATTAATATCAGAGCAGAAATAAAGAGAGAATACAAAAAAAAGTACAAAAAAAACTGTTTCTCTGAGAAAATAAATAAAATTGACAAACCATTAGCTAGACTAACCAAGAAAAACAGAGAAAGAAGCCAGATAAATAAAATTCACAACACATCAGGCAATATTACAACATATGTCACAGAAATTCAAAAGACCATAAGAGAATACTACCTGCAACTTTGTGCCAACAAACTATAAAACCTAGATGAAAAATAGAAAAATTCTTGAACACATACAACATTCTAAGACTGAATCATGAAGAACTGTTAAGCCTGAATGCACCAATAACAAGTAATGAGATTGAAGCAGTAAGAAATAGTTTCCAAAAAGGAAAAACCCAGGTTCTGATGGTTTTGCTACTGGATTCTACAAAACTTAAAAAACAATAATTCATTTCAATCCTACTCAGATTATTTGAAAAGATCCAAAAGGAAGGACTGCTCCCAAATTCATTCTATAAAGCCTCTATCACATGTTCATAACAAAAGCAGACAAGGACATAACAAATCAGAAAACTACAGACCAGTATCGCTGATGAATACAGATGCAAAAATTTTCAGTATACTAGCAAATTGAATTCAGCAGCACATTGAAAAGATTTACACCATTATCAGGCATGCTTTATCCTAGGGATGCAAGGATGATTCAACATATGCAAACAATAATTGTGATATAGCATATTAACAGAAGGAAAGATAAAAACCATATCATTGTATCAGTTGATGCAGAAAAAGCATTTGATAAAATACAACTTCTTGATTAAAACTCTCAGCAAAATAGCTTCAGAAAGGACATTCCTCAGTACAATAAATACCATTTATGAAACAGCTTTAGCTGATATACTGAATGAGGAGAAACTGGAAGCTGTGGGTTGTCAAATATGGAACAAAAACTGGAACAAGACAAAGCTGTTCACTTTCTCCTTTTCAGTACAGTACTGAAAGTTCTAGTCAAAACAACCAGGTAAAAGAGCAAAATAAAAGGCATTTGAACAGGAAAAAAAGGAAGTAAAATTGTTTCTGTTTGCAGAAGACATGATTATATACATTGAAAATACAAAGAAATCCACAAAAATACTCCTAGAAATGATGAATGAATTCAGTAAAGTAGCAAAAACCAAAATCAATATAGAAAAAATACATAGCATTTTTATATACCAACAATGGACAGACTGAGGTAGAATTGAAAAAAGCAATCCTATTTATAATGACTACACACAAACACACAAATACATAGATACAAACCAAACCAAAGAGGTTAAAGACCTCTACAGGGAAAACTATGAAAAATGAAAAAAGGAGACTGAGCATAATACAAAAATGGAAAAACACTCCATATTCCTATACTGGAAGAATCAATATAATTAAGATGTGTATTCTACCTAAATTAATCTATAAATTCAATGCAATATTTATTAAATTACTTGTGTCATTTATCATAGAAATAGAGAAAAAAATAAAAAAAATAGGTCTGGAATCATAAAAGTGTCCTTGTTGCCAAGACTGTACTGTGCAAAAAACACAAAGTAGAAGGGATCTCTCTCTCCCTGATCTCAAAACATATTACAAGGCTGTGATAATCAAAACAACCTGGTACAGCACAAAAACAGACAAGTAGGCCAATGGAACAGAGTAGAGAATTCAGCATTAAAACATACAGCCATCTGTGTTACTACAGAGGACACACACACAACAGTGGGGGGAAGTCTGTACAGCAAATGGTGCTGGAAAACCTAGATGATCACTCACAGAAAAATGAAACTGGACCTCTATCTCTCTCCAATAACAAAAGTCAACTCAAAATGGATCCAAGATTTAAATGTGCAATCCCAAACTATGCAACTACCAGAAGAAAACACAGAGGAAACAATTGAAGATATTGGAATCCTTATTTAAGATTTCTTAAATAAGGACTGTAATACACACGCACAATACTAAAAACAAACAAGTAAGAATTCATTAAGCTAAGGTTCTGTGAGGGAAAGGAAACAATAATTAGAGTGAAGTGACAGTCCTCAGAGAGAAAATATTTGCAAGCTACCCTTCAGTTAAGGTATTGATATTCAGAATATGCAGGGACCTCAAACAGCTCAACCACACACACACACACAAGCCAACAAAAATAAAACTATGAGCAGTGCAATTGAACAATCAATTTTCCAAGGAAGACATATGAATGGTCAAAATACATGAAAACAACACATTTAATACCTTTTTTCTTCTTTTTTTTTTGAGAGGTTTTTTGCTATAGGACTCATGCACTCGCCTGAAAGAGACAGAGACAGACATAGCAAGAAATCACCCCCTGGGGAGATGGCCCCAACACAATCCGTTCTCCTCCACTCTCTTCTCAGGATCTTAGGCACGCACACACACACATGCCCTGTGTGAGTTTAAGCCACCAGTTCCGGGACTCGAACCATGGTCAACTGTATGGGAGTCCAGTGACATAGCCATTATGTCAACCATTGGTCCCAACATTTAATATCTTTTATCATAAGAGAAATGCAAATTAAAATCACAATGTGATACAACTTAACTCCAGTAGGAATGTCTCTGATCAAGAAAATAAAGAACATAAAAAATAACAAGTCCTGGCAAAGCTGCAGTGAAGAAAATACTTTCATTTGACATGATCATGGAAAAATATGTTTCCTTTCAGAGCCCTACACTACTCCAACATATCCCTCTGCCCACATCTTTAGCAATTGAAAGAATGTTGGTAAGTGGTTAAATATTAAAAAAAAAAAAAAGAAAAAAAGGTTTCTCTCCACTTTTTCTATTTTCATTTTTCTTGATGAGGAAGAGAAGTAACACACATGGAGGTAGGGCATAGTCGATGTTCCTGGCACCTGGCCTGGATGGAAGTGTGTACATGGAAGTATCATAGGAAATGAGGCAGCCATTGAAACTGCTCAGTAGAGTTTCGGACTCACGCTTGGTAAGAGAAAGCATTAAAGATTTCTGAATAGAGAAGCAACATTTATACAATAATGTGAGTATAAGAAAAGGACAAAAGGGATGGAGGAAGCATGATGTCATCAACACAGCTAGAGCTGCTAGAATTTACATGGATTTAAAAAACGAGTCTTGGGACCAGCTGTTAGAGTAATGGCTATGTCGCTGGACTCCCACGAAGTCAAACACAGTTCGTGTCCCAGACCCGATGGCTTAAAACTCACGCCAGGTGTATGTGCGTGTGTGCCCAAGATCCTGAGAGGAGAATGGAGGAGAAGGGATTGCAGCGTGGCCATCCCCCGGGGATGTTTCTTCTCCACGTGGACTCGCCAGATGGACAGAAACAGAAAGACAGAAAGTGAGAAATCACTCCACCCTGTCTCAATCCCTTCTCTTCCATCTTCCTCTTGGGATTTTGGCACACACACACATGCACCCAGTGTGAGTTTCAAGTCTTTGGATCCGGGACTTGAACCATGGTCAGCCATGTGGGAGTCCAACAACATAACCATTATGCCATCTATTGGTTCCTAGATAATGCAATGTTGATGAATGATGACCAGGACATTGAACACAACAAAAAATTTTTCTTGAACAAACTGCAGAGGGAGTGGTGATAGGGGTGCAGACTGTGAACATAAATTCTCATTTGGCTGTGTATGTGGAATGAGATGAGGGAATTTTTCTGATAATCTTAAAATATTGGTTTGTTGGAAAAGTCATGATGTATTTATCTGTGCAAAAATGCATCAGGACTTTTCTGACAACCCAATAACAAGATTTAAAAGAATAAACTACTCTAAAGAAGAAAAAGAAGCCATCTACAAGGGCTTAGTGGAAGCAGGGACCTCAGAAGAAATTGGAGGAAAGAGGTAAAGAGATTGTTTTGTTCAGAAAAACTTTGAGGTTATAGGGTATGATGTGCCAAGATGACACTTCATGAGTTCCAAGGACATAATAAAAGGATTTGTGGATTGGGAGTGATATGGGATACGAGTCAGGTTTTAGGATATACGAAATCATATGAGGATTAGCATCCAGTTTTTTTTTGGGAATGAGAGATAGAATTAAATTTCTACTGATGCCAAATATCTCAGCTATGATGACACGATCCTGCTGGGTCCTGTGGAGAAGCAGATGACCAGTTCTCATTGAAACCTCTTCCTGGAACTGATGTCTTCAGAAATTTGGAATGTGTGGTAAAAAATACTGAGCAAAAGCATAAGTTTTGATCTTGTAAGAAACATGCCTTTCAGAGAATTAACCATGTGCAATGCAAATCATTTAGTTTATTGGGCAAAAATACTAGGGAATTCTTTCCAGCATTAGGAAATTACTGAAGTAACAGAGATCTGAAAATAATCAGGGTATGGATGCTTTGGTAAAAATTTCAAACCAAGAAAGGTTGTAGTTTTATTCTGGACAAAGTGACCATTTTAGAAACAAATACAGTAGGGATAGTAAGGTGAAAAATACTAATATAACATCAGGAAGTAAAAATGCTAAAAAGCAATATTGCATTTTTTTTTTCTTTTTTCTTTTTAAATGATCTTTGGAGAAACAATTTAAACTGGTTTTCTGTGTACTTCCATTGAACCAGCTATGAAGTCATTATGGAGCATTTGAAATAGTGAATATAATTAAGTCCCCTCAGAACTTGACTTTCTCATAGTCATATGAACATTTTCTTTTCTTTTTAGAAATAAGTTGCAGACAAATATGAAAACACTGCTCCTACTTAAAGCACTTGGAGGTCAACAATATTAGATAGTTGCTTAAAGTCTAAATAAACTAAAGGAATTCAGGCAGTGGCCATTATTCAGAACAGAACATACAGTATAACAATTACTTTTTTGACAGCTATTATTAATTAATTCCTTTGGGGGAGGCTGGCTCCATGGCTTGGTAGTTAAGGCAGATAGATCTTACATGGCAACCACTTGGTCCAGAGGCTCTAGAACAATACCAGGTGCATGTGTGGGCATGCCTGAAATCCCAAAAAGGAAAGAAAAATGGAGGAGAAAAAGATTGCAGTGTTACTGCCCCATGAGAGTGCTTTCTCTCTCTCCTCTCTGTCTCTCTCGTAAACACACATGTTATCTAGCACAAAAGAAAAAAGAAAAAAAAAAGTCAGTTATTTTGTGAGCTTGTAGGCATGTATGCTTGGTGTGCGTGGGTGGAGTACATGCCCATGTGTATAAATGTGGCATCTGAGTGACATTTACTGAAGACTTCAGACATGGTTTTTAGGTTTCAGGATAATAGCTCCTATTTCTCTGACATTTTATCCACATTACATTTCTTATAACCTAGGCACTTCTGCATAGAAACAGATATACCTTAATAACCCTGATACAAAAAGGAAGGTTACCCGGAGGGAGAAATAAGTGACATCCTTTATAATATTTTAAATGATCACTATTACCCAGTACAGTGAGCTCTAATTTGTTTCCTCTCCTGCAGTAATTTTCCTTCATTTCTTGTATAATAGTGTACCACAAAGTGACTTCCAGGAACATGTCACAGATTCAATCAATTTGGAATGACACAGCAGTCTCATTCCCATAAGTGCTCGAGCACTTCCAGGAATGACTAAAACGTATGGCACTGGCCACTGACGGCTGGGGTGACACGTACATTTTTGAAGAAGACAGTCCTATTGAGGTGTTGTCAATTATAAGTCTTGGAAAATACGACTCTTCTATTTTTGAGGACATTGCACACACACAGCTGTTGTATCTGATATGCTTCTCTCCTGGGTCTGTAATTTCCTCTGTAACCACATATGAAAAGCTAGGAAACAGACTCAGAGCCAGCTGATGTATTTGCTATCTGATGTTGTCTAATAATGTTTAATTAAAATTTATTTAGATTTGAGGAAATTAATTTTTACACTATTAACAATACCCAATGTCAGAGGGCAAAGCTAATCAAATCATTAGGTATGTTCTTGAGATTATAATTTACCCACCTTTATCTTTATGTAAACCCATATTTAAAACATACTTGAGCTCTTCACTGGAGAAAGTCAATACTGAGTTACACTTGCTCTAAAATACGTTGGCAATGTACCCAGAATAAAACTGTTAGGTTGCTTTGTATAGAACACCTTTTTGTCAATTTCTTTTAATTTGAAGAAGAAGACAAAAAACTTCAACCATGTGTTCATAAGCAAATTTCAGATAGCTTTATTCTTGTTATTTGAGCATCGTTGTGAGGACAATTTCTAAAGGAAAGGGAAATTTTGTTTAACAAGGACACGCGGCTTACATTCATTTCATTAAAAGAACTAAGAGCACGGGATATGCATTTCAATTTCATAATTGAAAATATGTAACAATGTTCCAAAAGTTGAATACTTACTATTCAGATATGTTCCAATTTTATTTTCTTTGGAACTATTTGTATAATTCTTAAAGATGAGTCATAGACTCAAGAGGAAGGGGACAGTCTATGATTCCATTTCATTGTGTGCCAAAGCCTAAAATACAGAGGAAATATAACTAGATGGCTAATTTCAAAACATAATTATTTTCTCCTTTTATGCTTTATTTCAGAACCCTACTCTGCCATAAACAAAGATATGACTACGATTAGGGGGTAAGTAACAATGTGTTATAACTATTGTTATATCAATTCCCGCAGGCATTCAGGAAGCTGCTTCTCTGGGCTCATTAGGAAGGTATCTCATGCCCACTGTTGCACTAATGTATAGTCCAGAGGCTGCCCTTACTGACTGTGCCTAATCAATTCCTGCAGTGGTCAACAACAGGAAAGACAGAATTAACAGTACACCAATCATGTCCACACTTTCAATAGGGTTAGTCAACCCGCATTAGTATTTGGGCTACCATGGGAAAGAACGGATACCAGAGCATCTATCCCAAAGCCTGTCATTAAACACACACAAGGCAAAAGTGAAAAAACTGAAGGTCCAGGAAGTTCAGTATTTTTGCCAAAGTCATCAAACTAGTTTTGTGACTCTGAAATGGGTTAAACTATGTAAAATATCTTGGCACAAGTAAAGAATATCTTATAGCCCCCTTGTGACAGTATCATTGCTCCTGAAGTCCATTAAAACGGACCCCACAGATAGATGAGACTCAATATTTTGTCAACCCCGTACTAGGCAAATATTCCTTAAAAAATGAATACTGAAATCCCGGAAGACCTTAAACATACAATTTTAAAACAATATTAGAAAAGTATAGAGTTAATGGCATATTGGCATATGTGTAAGGCTTAAGTCTATCATAAAAGGTACAGGTCAAGGGCAAAGCAGAGCTGAATGCAGTTTATCTTGGACCTTCTTTGTTACCTGTCAATGCTTGCCTCCTCCTTGCCCTACCTCATAGATGAAATTCTCTGATCCCTGTGCCACCTAGTCTTACAGAACTTTTTTCAGTCCTAGATATTAGCAGATTAAACTAGCTACATGAAATTCAAACGATGAAATAAAACATCTAGAAATTAGTTTCATAATACATATGAACTAAAGACATTTGGAATGAGCGATATTTTGTAATTTAACTACACATAAATAAAAGCTGTCAGATAAGATCTAAGACTGTATTTGGCAAAGTTACAAAATTGGCCACATAAAAGAAGTGAATTGGGAGAGCATTTCTAAGTCTTCAGCATATGGAGTGAGTTCAAAGCTGGAAATAGCATAGGATGATTATGAATTACTATTGGATAGAATTCAAAATTTAAGCTAATAATAGACATAGATTAGTTCACCTGGCTAGAAAAATAACTGAGCTATGAAATAAAATAGAGACATTAATAGGACATTTTAATTAGTGATATTATTATGTGTACTTAGGATAAACTGTTTGGAAAGGACACTTGCTTAATTATACACTGGAGGATGAAGCAGTAGGTGATAAAAGTAGGTTATTATTACCAGGACAAAGTATGTATATTGGTCGAAATCAGCACATTCTCTAGTATCTTAGAGCTTAATCTACATTTTATATTTTAGCTCATGCTCTTCTTTCTTTTTCCAGTGATTCTAAGTATTTAAACATTTTAGGAATCAACATTCTTAAAAATTAAAAATATATCCCTTAAAAATTATAGTGTTTTTTTCAAACCAAAAGTAGTTGATTTCATTTTATATGCTTAAGTGAAAATTCTCATACAGTAGAGGTTAAATCAAAAACTTTATTTGAACTACCCATGCTCATCTTCTAAAAAAATTGTCATACTTAAAGAAAGGCCAAAAAATTCTTTAAATATAATACCATTTTGACAGGAATGCTGATTTTGTAAAATTTAAATGACTGCCTGGTTAAAAAAAAATAAAACTTAACGATGTTTATAAACCCAATATACAAAACGCAGTTATCACCAGGGTTTTGTATATTCTGATTCATTTACAAATGAATGGGATAATAAATTGATAAATGATAGAAAAGCATGTTTTACTGCCTATTATTGCTCTAATCAAATGACACTATAAAAAGGAGAGTACATTAAGAGAATTTGCCTATTTCCATTTTTTCCACAAAGTCCATTTTTACGAAGTAATTTTAGTTTTGACTCCTCTGAAATAAAGGAACTTTACCGGAGATTTCATACCTTTCTTTCTTATATTTGCTCTGTCTTCAGTAGTAGTCATAAACTTATACAGAGCTCTGTCCTCACTTCCCAAGAAAACTGTGATCTGACATTGTAAGAATACATTATCACCCATTGTCTTACCAAAGTACCTAATTATCACTGAATTTCATAAAATTCTGCCTTATCTGAATAGACTAAACTAATATTTATTTGCTACCTACCTGGGAAGAGGTACTGTTATGGCAAAGATTTTCATTCCCCCTGAATATACTGACTTTGTGTCTATTTCTACAGCTTGTTTCTTGTTTGGTTTTGTTTGTTTTTACTCCCACATAAATTATGTGTTCCCTTTGTGAAATGAAACCTTCAGCATCTATACCATATCCAAGTGTCTCATGTTAGATCTCACTGAGTGTCCTCATCTGGATTCTTTGCTTTATGGGTATTCTTAGACTTCTACTATAACAGTCCAACTGAAGCAAATTCGTGCCCAGAATATTTAAATTATGCCATTCTAAGGGCTCCAAATTGACAAAGATTCTCTGCTGGCCCAAAATTATGTCAGAAATATCAAACTTCTCCCAGGCCTAGTCATACGTTTTTTTGAAAAGCATAATTTCAGGAAAGAAATTTCCTTCTGTTATCAATAAATGATCACCCTTAATGTTTCATTGGGTTTCTCATCCTCAACCATCCCCCAGGATATCTGATCTTGTCTTTAGCAAGAACCTTGTAATGTCGCTTTAGCGAGAAATTCTACCTCCTTTCTCTCCTGATTCTTTTTAGTAATTTAGTAATTTTCATCCACTGACTTCCACCCTCCTCCTTGGGGATGTGTTGACACTTGAAATAGTACTGAATAAAGTGTTTCTTTACAATGCTTATCAGGTATCACTGAATAATTGGTATTCTTGGAGATCTGTTTTAATAGTCCCCCTGGGAGCAAACTTGCACCAAAAATATTTTATTTTTGTAATTCTAAAGACCCATACTCTAGTGATTTTTGTTACTAGGTTTTTGCAATCGGGCATGTGGACTCACCCAAGAAAGACAGAGAGGGAGCATGAGAAGTCATCCTCCATGAGAATGGTCATGTTACACTTCCTCCTCCATTCCCCTTTGGGATTTTGGACATGCATGCACATGCAGCCAACATGGGGCTGTGTCTCTGACTGTGGTCAGCCATGTAGGAATCCAGTGACTTAACCAGTTTGCCAACTGCTGGCGCCACATAATGATTTTTAAGTTTTCACATTTTATAGACAGATTTACTTAAACTCATACACCTCGCAATATGCAACTCTTCTTTTAATATACTTTTCCTTGAATTTCCTGTGGTGATAGAATTACTCCCAATCTCTGTTTTTGTAATTGTGGATGGAAAAGATCATCTTCTGAATGTTCCTGGCCATGGTGCATGATTTAAATTTTACTATGTAATTTAATTCAGACCTCTTAGAGACACTCAATCCAGACATGGGCTGAAATGATAGAAAATAAAACGCTCTCTTTTTTATTTATTTATTTTTTTAGGTTTGTTAGACCAATAGTATCAAATCATCCTTTCTCTGCCAGGAGTCACCTCTTTAATAATGAAGCCAACATGGAAGAAACCAGCACAGAATGACAGACACCTGATGTAGTCTTTGAGTCTATAAAATCCTTCATGCTTGGAAATAGCTCTACTACTGAAATGTCCTGTCATTAGAGTCAGACATTACTTATTTATTTATTTGATTTATATTTACAGTCCTTGTGAGAGAGGTCCAAGTTTCACTCTTGATTCCGTACTTGTATATGTGTATATTTCATAAAACTTCATTTCCCCACAGAAACCTGCAACAATCCAAACACAATGCAAACATTCACAGACCTTGATCAGTTTCAATGTCTGTTTCTTTTCCCAAGTCCTAGTGGGTGTCTCATCTACCTCTTCTTTGTAGAGACTGTGATTCTTTTCTGCCCCATTCCTAGCTTGGATTCACTATTTGGTACCGCAACAGGACACCCACTACATTTGTCCTAACTGCCATCCGCCATTCCTTTCACATCTGACTGTTCCAGCATTTCTTCTGTCCTTTCTGTCTCCATGGTATATTTTTTAATGCCAGAGAGAGCATGTGTGTCCTCTGGAGAAAGGGTCAGAGACACAGAAAGAAGAGGGAGAATGCATCTCCCTTTGTGTGCCACAATCCTTTCTCCTCTATTGCTCCCCTCTGGGAATGCATGCACATGTGTTTGGTGGGTTTCCAAATGCCAGACTGAGACTCAGACTGTAGTGTGCCATAACCATTGGGCTGCCGGCCAGTCTTCTCAGTGGTACTTCTGTCTCAAACTATGTATTTCAATCTTTCTCTCACAACCTCAATATTATTTTATACTTCTCCTATTACATGTTTGGCCTCAAATATAAATAACTCTGAGTAAAATTTAACCTACATTTGGTCCTTCTATAATTGGCTCTTGGTCTATGTATTAAATTCCTGTTTGCACTAACTGCCTGCTTATAGAAACTTCCGGTTTGCACTTAAGCCTGACTACAGGTACAAATTTAGATAAATTACTTCACCTCTCTGAAGCTCTATGTACTCACCTGAAGATGACAGAATACTCTTACAATCTTTTCTGTTTTGTTCCAATATTTTATACTTCATATGCATAATGATGTATGATCCCTTACAACATGAATTCTTTTTGATATTTTGGTTTTCCAATTAATTCTGTTGCTTGCAAATATACTCTTTATAAAATAAAATAATTGTATTTAAAAATTATCAAAATATACTATTAATTTTCGTATGAACAATATTGAATATATCAAGTATGCTATACATTTCTATGTGTACAAATATACAAATCTATAAAGATAGGTTTGATCATTTTGAGTGTCACATTAATTGTACTAAGCATATCTGGAAACTTGATAAAGTATGATTCTGGGTGTTTCTGTCAGGGTGTTTCCAGAAGAGATTAACATGTGAGTCTTAGTAGATGAGCTGGGAAAATATCATCCTCATTGTGGACAAGCTCTATCCAACAGCAAGGAACCCAGAAAGAAGAAATACGGAAAATGGATGAGTCTCTTTTGAGACAGAGCAACATAAACCCTTCAGCTGCCTTATATATCAGAACTCAAGGCTCACCTGCCTTTGGACTGCAAAGGATTCACACTAGTAGTCCCTCTGGATTTGCCGACTTTTGGCCTTTGACTGGAGTATGAATTACATCATTGATTTTCTTGCCCCTGAGGCCTTGGACTTGGAATAAACCATGCTAACAGGATCCCAGAATCTCCAGCTTACAGTCTGTTGTGGGATTTCTCAGTCCTGCCTAATACAAGAGGTATAATATGATTTTGGAAAATTAATTTATTTATAAACTTCTTTTTAAAAAATTATTTATTTACATTTAATCACATCTTTACAATGTACAACATTTCTATTTCCAGCACAAATACTATGCATGTCAGTCAAGCCAAAGATATTACTCTATAACTTATCAGCAAATAGCTTCTCATTTTTTTTGTCAATCATGCATACTTTTACTTTTTCTCCTTCCCTCTTCTCTCCCTTCCATACTAAACTTTTTTCCATATTTTATCAATTCACAAAATATGTTAAACTAAAAATATGGATAAAGCTAGAACTTAGTAAATATTTTTGGGGCCCCTATTAAGTGATTACTAATGTTCTAGGTACTGGAGGTAGAAAACAAAGAAAAAAAGTGCTTCTATGATGGAGATTATATTCTATATGTGTGACATAGAAGAGGATAACACATAGTTTTCATATTTAATGAAAGAGGAATAAGAAAATATTTTACACAGTAATATGTAAGTCAATTTTACCTATGTTTTTCCTTTGAATTAGCTTTCAGAAAATGTAAAAAAGAATTGCTAAAGTGAATTTGCTTACTTGCATATTCATGACAAAAATATAAAATTTGTTCATTTTCTTAATTTTGGAAATGAAAACAACCAAAGAAAAATTTAAGGCATACCTGATCAATGAGCCGACTATCAAAGACAGAAATAAGATGTTTGTGGATAAGAACAAAAATGGTTGGTGTCTTTTGAATATTATGATGACCAAGTTACTAACCCAAAGACAATAACAATGCATAATTGGCCAGCATTTAAATAAATCAAACATGTACATTCTGATTGTAAGTTTTATAACTAACAGGTTATACTCTGAGGTGGCTCACCCTAACTGGTGGTACAGTCTAAGCTGAGGAATGAAATCCTCTACCAATGCTATTCATCACTTTGTAGCTGAAATTGGACCAAAAACCTATCTAGCTCAGCAATTCCTATAATGCCAGTCTTTAAAAGGTACTAAACACCTTACTGAAATAAATCTGAAACATACCACTATTTAAACTCAGAGATCTATGTGCTTACATAACAAACAAAAAAATTTAAAATTGTCTCACTTCCACCTTTGACAGCATTTCTAAATTGAAACAAGAAAGCAATCTGTAGAAAGGCCAATACTGCTCTGAGTAAGTAAATATTTAAAGAATATTGGTTTGAAAGTGTGGCAAATTACTGGTCTCCTAGAAGGCATCAGTCAAGATATGCTTAGAGATATCAAATGTAATGCCATGATTTATTTTCCCAAGCTTATAAAAGAAAATAGGCTTTCACTTCACTATGTGACCGCTCGGGACCCCTCCTACCCTGAACCAGAAGTCATAAAAACAGATGTTGAGCTCCATGACATGAGTGAAATACAACCTTACTTTGAATATTTCAAGGAATTTTATACATAAAATAAGGAATATAATCAATGTCTATCAGTTTAGTATCTATAGAAACAACTCTACTGTACATACCGATTATTTAGTGATGAGCTTTCTTAGAATTGGGAAGTTCCTAAACTAAACAAATAGTTATTTGTACATATATGTGCCAATTCTTTATACAATGTTACCCTTTACTATCAAACAGACAAAGGCATTACTACAGTCTTTAGCATTTTTAAATATACTCCACCTGAATTGAAAGCTCTTCATTGAACAGCCAAGTCAACAATCTATTGTCTGTCTTATTGACTCTCATGCTTTAATTCCTCTTTCAAAGATGTCGTCCACTGAGAAGCTGGAAGAAGTACCTATTTACTATTAAAGGTTCCTCTGGATGAGGGTTTGCCTATGTGAATCACAGTAAAATAAATGTAAGCAGATGTTTTAGGAAGGCTTCTATGAAAGTTATGATTTTTCTCAAGAAAATTAATACAGTTGCTTCTCTGTTCTTTTTCTTCTTCTTGTCTTCAATGTTAACAAAAGACTTAGATGTTCAGCCGTCAAACCACAGCCATGGTGAAGTCAAGGGAATCAGTGACATTTGCTTTACATCACCGAACCTATAAATCACTTCTAACTGTTATCAAACTCCAACCCTTAATCATATTACAATATGGGAATATTCTTATTTATTTAGGCTATTCTAGTCTAAGAATCTGTTACTGGTTGTGTAAGTGATTTATCAATACAGATGTTTTCCAAGTAATGATTAAAAATATACATTAACTTGTTTAAACTAGACTAGGGACACCAGGGTGTTTTTTAGACAGACCATGGATCAGTGGTCAGTAAATGAAGCTAAAAGTCCACAATCTTCGGTGAAATAAAAATTCTTATGCATTAAAAAATTGAGTTAATGATTTTCGAAATATACTCTATCTTACGGCTATGTTTCTATAGTCTGGAATTGTACAATTTGATCATTTGATTAACACATATTGGAAAAATAAGGAACGGGATAAAGGTGTGTGAGAAAAAGGATGAAGAAGAAAGATTAAGGAAAAGGAAGACTAGAATAATACACATGGAAAAATGTGTGAGAGGATGAGGTGTGAACTCTTTAGTTGTATGACCAAAGTGTCAAATGCTAGGCTGTAGGAAAACTCATGAGATTTGAATACCTACTCTAGATCTATAAATGTTACCGTCCATAACACATTTGCCAAAAATCTATGTAGCAACATAAGTTGACAATGGACTTTTAATTCTGTAAAACCTTGATTTAAACCCTAGTTTTAAATTTTATTTTATCTCGAAATATACTGATTTATGCTGAGCGATTTTTTATAATTCTAGTTTTAATTTTTATTTTATCTCAAAACATACTGATTTATGCTGAGCGATTTTTTATAATTTTTCTCACTTAATTTTCATCAGTTATAAAATTATAAAAATTACGGACCAGAAGTTAGCATAATGGCTATGTCGCTGAACTCCCACGTGGTCAATTGCGGTTGGAGTCCTGGACCTGGTGACTTAAACTCACACTGGGCACGTGTGTGTGCGTGCCCAAGATCCTGAGAGGAGAATGGAGGAGAAGGGATTGTGGTGTGGCCATCTTCCCTGGGCAGTGATTTCTCACTTTCTGTCTCTTTGTCTTTCTGGCAAGCGCATTGCCCTATAGCAAAAACTCTCAAAAAAATTGTAAAAATTATACTACATTTGATTAAAATTAGAAAATGAACAAATACCTAACTCATATTCACTATGTAAATATTTAGTTTTCTTTTATGACATCCTTAAAAGTTGGTTTGCCAAGCTTTCATCAACTCTTTTTATTCTAAAATCACTTTCTAGTGATTTGCCTCATTATAATCTTCTCACATACATCTATCTTTTTCTAATGCTTTCTAAAGCATATTTCTAAAATAAAATCTTAGCATGTAATGTTTCTTTAAAGAAAAGAGACAATCTTTTGTCTTTAAGTCAATAGTTCTCTGTCAAACATGACTATGTCTCCACGTGGTATTTGACAATAACTGGAGACATAATTTTATTTTTTAAATATAGTTTTTGCTCTAAGAGGTGCATACTAGAAAGACAGTGACAGAGAGAAAGAGAGAGATAGTGGTGTGGAGTCATGTGGTTACACCCGGGGAGTGGTGTGGCTACACCTTGACCCCTTTCTTCCATTTTCCTCTCATGAGTTTGGCCACACACCTGGCATGATTTTCTAACTGCTAGGACTGGGACTCAAACCATACAGTAGTCCAAGTGTTATACAGTCCCTTAACCTCCATGCCACTTGCTGATCACAAGGAGATGATGATCATGAATAGGATGTGTATTTGTGTGCTATTGGCATCTAATGAGTAGAGGCCAAGAACTTTAATATACGTCCTATAATACATAGAAGTAACCCTCCATGAAAGGAATTACCTAATTCAAAATTTCAGTAGGGGTGCAGTTGAAAAGCCCTCTTGTCTACTATAATCACAACTTTTTAGAATGCAAAGGTCTCCATGGTCTAAAACTTTGTCAACTTTCCTACCACTACCTCATCATGCATTGTGCATATTGATCATCTTAATTATGTTGCAGTATTTTTTCTAAATAAATCAAACTATATTTTTCTACTACTACTCCTACTAAGTAGCAATGGTCTTGGACATGTCCTTCAAACTGACCATTCTCTCCTTTTTTTGGAGAGCTTTTTGCTATAGGGCACGTGCATTTGCCAGAAAGACAGGGAGAGGCAGAGAGATAGAAAGTGAGAAATCACCCCTCAGGGAGGTTGGCCATGTCGCAATCCCTCTCCTCCATTCTTCTCTTGGGATCTTGGGCACGCACACACACACGCCTGGCGTGAGTTTAAGCCACTGGGTCTGGGACGTGAACCACGGTAGGCTACATGGGAGTACAACGACACAGTCATTAGGCTAACTGCTGGTCCCAAACTGACCATTGTCTCCTCATCTGAAACTGTTGGATTCAATTAACTCTACATTCCCTTTGAACTTGGCAATTTTTATAATTTAATTATAAGTTAAATTGAAAAGGAATTGTAATATATTTTATTATTGGGTCTTTGGAAAAGTCATGATATATATTTCTATGTTTTCTCTGCAAAAATTTATCAAAACTTTCCCAAAGACCCAATATTTATAGACTGTTTTGTAACAATTATGAAAGCATAAGAAAAGAAGTGAAATAATTTATTTTTTCTATTTTTGAAATAGTAGTTTAAAATCTAGAATCACCAAAAGAAAAAAAAATCTATTGCACTAAAAATTCTAATTATTTTTGGCTATTAAATAGTTGGAAATAAACTATAACTTAAAGAATAACATACGGGAATAATGTAATCAAACTACATATAATAATAGCATAGGGTTCTTCTATTAAAGCCTAAGATATTCATACTTATGTTTAATATTCAGGCAAATCAAGTGTGTTTTTGTTCCTGTCAATATGGAATCTAATGACATCGTCAAGATAATGTTAACCTTAATGAATAGTTGATAATGGTAAGAATCTTACTAACAACAAAGATTCATTCTTCTCATTTTACCTTGATTTGTCTATTCTCAGAATGACTGAGTCAAATTATTACACACCGGGGGAAAAAAAAAGAGAAAATCATTACATCACATTTAAACCTCTTTTACGGGGGGGGAGAAAAAAATCATTACATCACATTTAAACCTCTTTTAAATTCAGTATCATAAGGGTGCCTTCACAGCTTATTCCATGGTAACAAAAAACTAAAAAACAGAAAGTATCACAAAGTATGCCTTCACAGTTTATTCCATGGAAACAAAAAAACTAAAAAACAGAAAGTATCACAAAGTTATGCATGTAATTTCAGGCAAGAAAAAGAAGTGAAGAGCAGTGAGTCACCCAGATGTTACCTCATAAACAAATGTCCACAAGCCAGTCATAGATACTCATTAGCCAACAGTTCGAGGGCCAAAGATGGAAAGATCCATTCTGTTGCTCCAGGATTTAAGCAAGTTTTTCTTCCATTCTGGTCCCGATGTTTATGGGAAAATAATTTTCTCACTGCTTATATTTACAAGTATAAAAGATAATAGGAATAAAATTGACTATGAAATAAACATATCTCATTGTGGCTATGTAACATAATTCTGTGGTGACAAGGGAATTTAAAAAAAAAAAAAAACTCAATCCAAACCATAACATGACTTTTAAATAAAATTCCAGCTGTTAAAATCTAACAATTATTTGAAAAATGTTATGAAATATTTGTATTATTTTGGTCAACTGTATTCTAACATTATTTAAAATAAAAACGCAATCCAGAAAAATTGAGCACACAGATCCCTGAAGTCACAGAAAATTTAAAAGATCAAAATTGTGTTCTTTGTATCTCTTTCTCCACAATTGCTGTAATTTTATCTTTTTAATTTTATTTTAGAGAGAGATTTTTGCTATACAGCATGTGCGTTACCCGGGGAAGGTGGCCATACCTCAATACTGTCTCCTCCATTCTCCTCTTGGATTTTGGGCACTCATGCACAAGCACCTGGTGTGAGTTTAAACTCTAGTCGGGGACTCGAATTGCAGTCAAGTGACTTAACTGTTACACCTTCTGCTTCCTACCATTTTATCTTTCATACCAGCATTTTCTCCAAGAGTAAATTACATCTCAAGAAACCACTGTCTTGACTTCCTCATGAGCTGCACCTCTTCCACTGTTTAAATTTTATCATGAGATTAGAAGATCAGTGACACCTTCGGGTCCACTTCTGATTCTAATCCTTTGGCTATTTTCATCACATCTGCACTTAATTCCTCTCCTGAAGTCCTGAAACATTCAAAATTATGCATGAGGGTTGGAATCAACTTCTTCCATCCAACCCTCTGTCAACATAAATTTTAACCTCCATTCATGAGTCACAAATGTTCTTAATGGCATCTAGAATGGTAACTTCTTTCCAGAAAGTTTTCCATTTACTTTGCCCAAATCTATTGGAAAAAAAAAAAAAAAGAATCAATCACAACTATACAACTATAGGATTTTGGGGTGTATTTCTTCAATAATAATGTTTCAAATTTCAAATGATCCCTGATCCATGGGCTGAATAATGAATGTTGTAAAATTTTGAAACCAGACATAGATTTATCCTCTCTAGCTATGAACGTCATAGATGGCATCATGTAATATAATATTATTTTATCTGCACTTAAAGTCTGTTGTTTAACGCAGCCACATTCACCAATGATCGCAGGTCTTCTGGATAACTTGCTCCAGCTCCTGTATCGTCACTTGTTGCTTCCCCTGGCATTTTGATGTTATGAAGATGATGTCTCTCCTCCACTAGTTTTTAATTTTTCTTGCACAGCTTCGTCTCTTTGCCTTCATAAAACTGAAGAGAGGCTGTTCCTCTGGATTAGGTTTTGACTTAAGGAAATGTTGTGGCTATTTTCAGTTTTTCTACAGACCACTTAGAATTTCTCCACATCATCAATGAAACTGTTTTACTTCTCTACTATTTCATGTGTTCAATAGAGTAGCACTTTTAATTTTTTTCAAGAACTTTTCCTTTGCCTTTATAACTTGACTATTGGTGCAATGGGCCTAACTTTGGTCCTATTTTGGTTTTCATCATGCCTTCCTCACTAATCTCAATTATTTCCAACTTTTGATTTATAGTAAGAGACTAGTCAGTCTTCCTTTCACTTTAACACTTAGAGGTCCTTACAGAGTTCTTTGTTGGTGTAATTTCAACACTGTTGTATCTCAAGGAATAGGAGACACTAGGAGAAGGAGAGAGACAAATGGAGAAAGTCAATGAAACAGCCATAATATACCCACTGTTCATCAATTAAGTTCACCGTCTTATATGAGTGGGGTCATGGTACCTCCAAAACAATTACTATGGTAATATCAAAGATCATTGAGCACACATAAGCATAACAAATATCACAATATAGTTTTGAAATATTCTGAGAATTACCAAAATGTGACACATATATGAAAGAGTACATGTAGTGGGGGAAATGGTGCCCAAGATTTGTTTGATGCAGAGCTTTCAGAAACCTTCAATCTGTAGAAAGCATGACATCTCTGTAGTGCAGTAAAGCAAAGTGCAATACAATGAGCTATGCCTGTTATTATGGTCATGTCACACTTAATAACAGGGATATCTTCTGAGAAATGCATCATTAGGCAATTTAATCACTGTGCAAACATCACAGAGTGTGCTAAACACAAACCTAAATGGTGTATTCTACATCTAGACTATACGGTGTGCTTATATGGAATCACCATTGTATATGCAGTCTGTCATTGATTGGGATATCTTTATACAAAACATAAGTATAGTTAAAACATAAAATATTTTTTATTCTTTTTTTTTGGAGAGATTTTCACTGTAGGGCGCATGCGCTCACCAGACAGACAGAGAGAGACATAGAGACAGAAAGCGAGAAATCACCCCCCAGGGGGGATGGTCATGCCGCAATCCCTTCTCCTCCATTCTCCTCTTGGGATCTTGGGCATGCACGCACACGCACCCGGCGTGAGTTTTAAGCCACCGGGTCCGGGACACGAACCGCGGTCGACTACGTGGGAGTTCAGCGACATAGCCATTATGCTAACTGCTGGTTCCCAAATATTTTTTATTCTGAAATAAGAATTTATAACAGATTAATTTTAACTGAAAAATGGACTTTAAGATTCATGAAAATATATTGAGAAAGTTCAATTATTTAAGATAACATACATTGAAATATTCAATGCTTTATTTACATTAAAGATATCAGACTTTATTTTAATTAAAATTTCTACTTCATAAGTTTTTCATATAACACCTAAGCCTCATCAGATGATATTAGTATTAATTCTTTAGATAATATGTACACATCAACCAGTCTTCATCCTTTGCACTTAAAAAGATTTGCATCTAAATCATAGTAAAATTAAGAAATTTTTTTTAAAAAGATAATGCAAATACAATGTATCAAAACATGGGAGAGGCAGCCAAAACTTCCCAGAGAGAAATACAGCACTTTAAATATGAATGCTATTGAAAAGTGCTATGACTGATTGAGCCAACAGGTGGTTAAGGTGCTGGACTACAGTTTGAGTCCCAGACCTGGCTCCTGCCTTTTTCTTGAGAGGTTTTTGCTATAGGGCGCATGCGCTCGCCAGAAAGACAGAGACAGACAGAGAGACAGAAAGCGAGAAATCACCCCCCAGGGGGGATGGCCATGCAGCAATCCCTTCTCCTCCATACTCCTCTAGGGATCTTGGGCACGCACGCACACGCGCCCGGCGTGAGTTTAAGCCACTGTGTCCGGGTCGTGAACCGCGGTCGACTACGTGGGAGTCCAGTGACATAGCCATTACGCTAACTGCTGGTCCCGCGGCTTCCTTTCTCACCTTCTCTCTATATCTCTCTCTTAGTCTCTCTCTCTCTGTTTTTCTCGTGAGCACACGTGCCCTATAGTGAATAAAAGAGTAATAAATAAAACTAGATAAATACTTCTTTAAAAAGAATGATAATTAGTTAAGTTTTTATGTTAAGAAATTATAAAAGAAGGCCGGCAAGTGGCATGGTGGTTAAGAATACTGAATTTCCACATGGGAGACCATGGTTTGAGCCCCAGACCTAGTGACTTGCTTTCCCACTTTCCTTCTCACTCTGTCCCTCTCTGGTCAAATTAAAAATAAATAAATAAAGTTAAATAAAATAATTCTAAAAATAGAGAAATTATAAAAGAGAGAGGAAAACAAATGTAAAGAAAGCAGAGAGCTATTAATTAAAAGTGAAACAAGATCTGGAAAGAGGCCCAGTGTCTGTGGCACAGCCGGCGTACTGGCCTTTGGGGCTGGAAGTCGTATGCTGAGTGTGGCTGGAGGGCCCACTCTGCGTAGCCTGAGGCCTGGAGGAAGGGGATCGCAGAGTGAGCAAGCCCTGTGGAGTGTGCTTCTCTGACTCTCCATCTCTCTTTCTCTATCTCATGTCCATGCATGCACTCTATCAAATAATTAAAACAGAAAGTTTTAATCAAATGGAAATCAACATACCTTAAAAGATAAGCAAAAGTAAATTAGCTCTTTTTAAAACCAAATACATTTGACAAAATAATAGTAACTCTGATTAAGGGAAAAAGAGACAAAACTCGTGTATCATCTCTACTCTTACGGGTATTTTAAAGGTATAAAACACAGTTATAGTATACATACTGCATAGTGATAATTTCACGACTCAGATGAAGCTGATGGCATTTTAGGAAATGCAATTTATTTAAATTGACATGAGGTCAAGTAGAAACTGGATGTTAGTATATTTAATAAATATTTGGTTACCAAAAAAGTCATGAAACATTTTTATAGAAAATTATGGCATGACTTCCCTGATGAACCAGTACTTCACAATGTGTAAAGAAATGTTCTTACAATGGGATAACAGGTAGGATGGTGACATAACCTGGTCAGAAAATAGAAGAGTTTGATTCTGATGCAGCTAAAATAACGCTTCCATTAGCAATGACTAAACTATTTATTTACGTGTTTAGTTTAGATAGATGATTTCATTTGATTTACATAACAACTAGATATGTATCTGCTCCAGCTGCCAGAACAGGACACCACGGACTAGTGATTAACAAAAGGAATTTACTTTTAATTTTGAAGGCTGGAAGTTGAACATTAAGGAGCCGGAAAGGCTGGTTTCTTGGTAAGGTCTCTGTTTCTGGCTTACAGTGTCCTCATGCAGCCTTGCCTTCGTGCACATATATCTTGTTTATCTTCCTTTCTCGTATGGACACTATTCCCATTGGGTTTGGGACCCACATTTATGGGCTCTATTACTTCCTCAAAGGCCTTTTTCTAAATACAATCACTCCGGGGGTTAAGGTTTCAAAATACTAATTTTAGAGGGACACAATTCATTCCAAAATACATATGAATCAGCTGCTCATACTAATCTTCTCAAATGGGGAAACTGGGATCCAGGAAGGTGATTTAAACTGTACAAGAATGGTGCCAGCAGGTCTCATTTTGACTGAAGGTGTTGGACTTTCACATGGCTGACTATGGTTCAAGTCCTGGACCTGGAGGATGCTTGATTTCTCACTTTCTCCCTCAATCTCTCAATCTCTCTCTCTCTCTCTCTCTCTCTCTCATTCTCTCCCCCTAACCCATGTGTGTGTGTGTCTAGAAAAATTAAAATAATAAAAATTTAAATAAAATAATTCTTTAAAAAAATTGTACAAGGACAAAATAGAATGCTTCTTGACTCCAAACCTGCACTGTAAATACACTACCCAGGTTATGAGCTGAAGGCCTGACTCACGAACCTGGTTCATGTGATTGCAACAACATTTTCAAAATTAATGCTCCATTGTTTAATTAGTGGAGAGCATGTGCTTCCATAGTGGGACCTACTGCTTATGTTCTTACTCAGAATCCAATTCCTTTGGGACCAGCAGTTAGCGTAATGACTATGTCGCTGGACTCCCATGTGGTCGACCACAGTTCAAGTCCCAGACCTGTTGGCTTGAACTCATGCCGGGCACGTGTGCATGAGTGCCCAAGATCCCAAGAGGAGAATGGAGGAGAAGGGATTGCGGAGTGGCCATCTCCCCTGGGGAGGTGATTTCTCGCTCTCTGTCTCTCTGTCTCTGTCTTTCTGGTGAGTGCAGGTGCCCTATAGCGAAAAAACAAACAAAAAAAAACCGTCTCCTGCCCCCCCCCCCAAAAAAAAAGAATCCAATTCCTTTGTCATATATCCTAATCCAGTAAACGGTTAAGTTTGTGGACTAAACTAAGCATTTTGTTGCCTCATTAGGT